>NC_139020.1:52394441-52857452 GCF_964662115.1 Mustela nivalis
CACTGATTAGCAAGACATGCTTTGGTTTTCTTGTTGTGAAATATGAAGCCCTAGATGCAGAATGTTAGTAATTCTGGTGAAGAATACTACAGAGTGTTGATAATTCTAACCAAGATCACTCATGTAGACAGCTCTCTGGTGAAAATGAAGATTTGCTCCTCTTTTCCAAGTATTGCATTTTCACCTCCATGTGATACTCAAAGAAAGGCACTAAAACATTTTTTGGATCTTTCATCTGTAAAGAAGGAAACACTTCACTCATAAAATGCTTTCCACTGATTGACCTGACCTTGAAAAGGAAATAGCACACAAAGTAGAGATGGCAGAGATGGCTGAAGTGCTGGGCAGTTCTAGCCTCAATCAAGAGCTGCTGGAAGGCAGGCTGGCTGGGCCACTATCCACGGTCGACCCCTACGCTATGTGCTGAGCATCGCTCCAGGGATTCCATCTCACAAAGGCAGTAAACTCACAAAGAAAGTTTTAAAACCGGGATTTGACTTACTGAGTACCTCACGTAAGTCAGATGAGAGAAAAGAAAAATACTTGAGATTACAGATGACTAAATCAATTATGAAGGGAAGAATCACCCTTCTACTTAAGCACCTACTAATATTTCAATATAGGCCACCCATTTTTAATAACTGTTATATACCTCAGTGGGGCTGCCACTTCAAAGACCAAGGATGCCTCCGTTATGAGGAGAACAAACAACTGACAAGAAGAAAAAAAAAAAGATGCTATTTCTCCCAATCTTATTCAATCTAAGGAAAAGTAAAATAGTTTCTGATTTAAAAAAAAAATAGCTAAGGGAAATACTTTTTTTTTTCTTTTTACTTTAAGATCTGACGAGTAAAAGTAGGTAGCATATCAAGAAGGGAAATGAATATATACTAGTGAAATGAAAAAAATCCTAAGGAAGGTTCAGTAATACTTTAGTGTCTGAGCACTGATTTTCTTCGTGAGATATGGGCTTAGAACTGATAAAATGCACCAAAAATAGTGTATTGAAAATGGATGAATTAATCGCCACAATAGGTAATATACAGCAAAGCCTTATTAGGCTATGACGTGTTTTTGGGGGGCAGGGTGAGAGAAGGGCAACAAAATGTTCCATTAGATTTACTAGTCAATTAATTTAGCTAAATGACTTTCTGATTCATGAGAAATCTGCATCTTTTAGTACTCTCTGAAAATAATGTAGAAAATCATATATAGGAAGAAGGGGCTTTGACCAAGAAATAAGGATTTTTAATTAAATACATGTGATTCAGCTGCTTAAAAACAAAAACCACATATGATCATGCTTATGCAGGTATGAGGTGATAAAATGCTGCCCATATGCTTACCTAGGAGGAGGTTTTACGTTATGGCAATGAGATGGTTGTGAATTCAGGGAGACAGGATGGGATGAAGGAATCTTGTATTCATCGTCATCTTCCTCTACTGGGTCTCTGGTTTTCTCTGAAAGGGAATTTGCTAATGGGCCAGTACACCTACCAGAGAGGGAAGAAAATCCAGTCTGCTTTAAGCATAGCAATTCAGAATAGGCAAGTCAGATGTGATATAATCAAATCAAAAGAGCCATTTTGTCACTTGTATTCATTTTTCAATTACAGGCTAACATCAGAAGGACTGTTCTTCTACTAAATATAGATGAAAAGGATTTTTCAATCTTTTGCTAAGATTCTATTGAAATAAAAGAATTTTCATACTTATAATTTTAAATGGCACAGTAAGAAAAACTAGTATCCTGTCAAATTAGAAAGGTCTTGAAGTTAAAAGAGAATGTATAAAATTATCTAAACCAAAGCTATTAAAATATTAACATTTTGTTCCAATTTAACTTAAATGGGTAAATTAAGATAATAAATATATACACATGGTAGTTTTATGTATTAACGAAGTCTTTATAGAAAGGTCAAACTTTCTGTCTCTTGTGAATATTACCTATAAGCTGAAAAAAAAAATCCAGTTCAATTATATGAATTCCTTCTCCTGTGAAGTTCAAGTACAATTCAAATTGTTAATTTTTTTCCCCAAGAACTACTAAGAACTAAAAATGATTGGAACAATTAGAAGTAGATAATAAGCAAACTTATTAAGTCTTTGAGGTATAGTACATTATTTTTATGGCTTCAATTCTCTGGCTAAATAAAAAAGAACAAAGATGAGTACAACAATCGCCTAATACCAAAAGAAATTTTCAAGTATTTTACTCATCCATGAGAATAAATAAAAAAAATAAAACAAAGCCAAACAAGGAAACAAAACCTGGCTGATTTTCATAGTCATTGCTAATGGAGTTTAATCTAATCCTTGATTATGCAAGTAAAAAATATAAAGTAATAACACATGAACCTACCCTAACTTTCTGATACCCAACCAATTTGCAAGACACTGTTGGTATATATAAACCCAAAGCTTTTGTTAATCATGGTGAAACCTTGGTTTCATTAAAGGTTGTTTTTTTTTTTTTTTTTTTTTTTTTTTAAATGTCTGTGACTGCAATTTTGAAGCACCTTCTGTAGAGGGAGCAAAAGCCCTTTGGTATATGTGCCATCGACCCTGAAATAACTTTTTCATTCTGATTTCTTCTCACTAGTTAGAATGAGAAAAATTGTAAGGGCTTTTCTTTGTGCCCATTACAAGAAGACATTGTGAAAAATGTTTATGTTTTCAAGTTTCTACTTGTATTTGAATCCTAAGAAACTTCATAGATTAAAGAGAAATCTCTCCTAAGACTTTTCAAAAGCATATTTTTGCCTGTCTTTGAAGACTTTTTCAGTACTGATTTTTGAATTCTTGTTTGTTTGAAAAATCTCCAAGTTCAAACGACAGTTTATAGTCAGGTGAAAGCACAGTGACACAGTGACAAAAAGCCTGCCGTCACTGCCCAGAGCCCAAGCTAATGACCAGAGGGTTACAACACCTCCTGTGGTGTAACCTTAGAAGAGGCATGTATATTCCAAATGAAGGCGGGGAGTACGTGGACTGCCAAATGGGGACCTGATGGGTATTGGGGTAGGAATTTCAAACATGACCTTTCTATGAAGTCTTATAAACACGGACATCGATTTACCTAACTCAAGGATCGGAATGGGTTCTATCGACAAATGAAACAATATACATCCCTTCTATATGCTAATATACTTTCATTCATAATGAATCCTTCTTTCCTTTGCAATTCAGGCATATCTTGTATAAAAGAAAAAGATGTATTAACCAAATGTTCAACAAAATCAATGTCAGAAATCTGCCATCTGCCTGTTGTGTTACTTCCAAAGATTTAAGAGTTCCGAAGGAAGCACTACACATTGAGACAAGAATGGACGGTTTTTGAAATCACATCTGTCATGACTGAGTCTCTTCAGTGATAAAGAATTTCATCTGGGTAACTCCTGCCCCTACTCTTTTGCTTTGCTGCAAATCAACAGATGGAATATTTCAAGAAAATGAAAAGTAAAGCCCACCTAAGACTTTATGGAATAATAAAGGCTTACTGCTAAAATTTACTAAACATAGATTATTAGCTTAAATGGATTTTAGTGGATTATATCCAGAAGTGGAAAATGTCTTCAACTGGCATTTGTATCCAAATCCAAAAAAGTGATTGAATATCCCATTTATCACCATTTTAATAAGTTTGAAAATAAAATTTTATTTTTCTTCTTTGTGTTTTTAAGGCAAACTTCTTGTATCAGTATAATATTCTACTTCAATAAGCCAGTTTATAAGAATATCATTCTAATGCATTTTTAAAATTGTTTGAAAGATTTATCTTATTTATTTTACAGAGGGAGAGAGTGCATGGGGAGGGGCAGAAGGAGAGGGAGAGAGAAAAATTTTTTTTTTAAGATTTTATTTATTTGACAGAGAGTGAGAGATCACAAGTAGGCAGAGAGACAGGGGAGGGAAAGCAGGCTCCTTGCGGAGCAGAGAGCCCAACACGGGGCTCGATCCTAGGACCCTGGGATCATGACCTGAGCAGAAGGCAGAGGCTTTAACCCACTGAGCCACCCACGTGCCCCGAGGGAGAGAGAAATTTTAGCAGACTCTGTGCTCAGCAGGGAGCACGATGCCGGGCTAGAGCTCGCAATCCTGAGATCACGACCCAAGCTGAAAACCAAGAGTCAATGCTTAATGGGATGTTTAATCAGCGATGCCACACAATACCCTCCCTCCAGTATATTTTATTCAGCATAAATTTTTATATCAAATTAACCTCATACAGTTTTTAAAAAAATATTTTTATTAATTTTTCAGAGAAAGAGAGAGAGAGAGAGAGAGCACACGCACAAGCAGAGGGAATGGCAGGCAGAGGGAGAAGCAGGCTCCTTGTTGGGCAAGGAGGAGCCCAATGCTGGACTCGATCCCAGGACTCTGGGATCGTGACCTGAGCTGAAGGCAGATGCTTAACTGACAGAGCTACACAGGTGTCCCTAATCTTATCTAGTTCTGAAGGTAAAAATCAAAGCAGTTTCTATCATAAAAAACAGCAATGTACAGTATGGACTTTGGGTGATTATGTGTCAATACAGGTTCAGCCGTTTTAACAAAGGTACCCACTATGGTGGAAGATGTTGATGATGGAAAGATGAGGCATGTGTGGGGGTAGTCAGTATAGAGGAAACTGCTGTACTTTTGCTTTAATTTTGCTGTGAATTTTGCTGTGAATCTAAAAAAAAATAAAGTCTCTAATTACTCTAAACTTCTCTAAAACATGAAATTTTATAAAAAAGAGAAGGTGCAAATAAGATAAAGAATTTGTATATAAGATACCAAAAGAGAAATCTCGATTCATGTAAATAATTACACTTCTTGTAGTTATATGTTGGATTTTTTTTTCCCCTTCACAAACTAATTCAAAAAGTAGGTTCAATTTTACTTGCCACTAAATAAGTGGTAAAAGAATTAGTTTCACAATTTTCATTGGCTTTCATGTATGTTTAGTTTTGGCAGTGGAGAAAATACCTAACTTATGGGACTCAAGAAAGTTTTCAGTCATTGTTATGGCTTCTGAGAAATGTTTAGGATATCAGAGGAACGAAACAGAGCAAATTATATTTGGCTGGTTCCAAGTTAAAGCTGCAAGTAAACCATCTTATCATTAACACCCATTACTTCATTCCCTTTATATTATCATCATACCCAGAGTGGAGTGCTTTGCACTGTGGCTGTCATTTGGAAGTTAATACACTGGTAATGTACAAGGACATATCCTCTCAAAGATGCACAGCCATCCTCTCCCCAACCCGTACCTCTTGTTAAACCCACTGTACGTTAGTTATCGGAGCCTTCAGTGAGAAACACATCCATTTTCTGCAAGTGTACACTTGAAACAAACCAAGAATATATTTTCCAACACTGTTCTTAGTGATTTGTACATTTCAACACAAACTCACAGACACACTCCTCCACAGCATTTTATATTCTTGGTGTAAGGCACATAATCAGAGGGGTGAACTGCGTATCCCACTGGCTTTATTTATGTAACTTATAACTCTAATACCACCATTGCCATGTGCTTCCTTTCCTTCAATTGAACAATTCTTGATAACTCACTTAGTCCATCAACTTTTCCAGAAAAAAGGCAAAGTAGAAATGTTCATTTTCACCATCTATGAACCCCCTGTGACACTGCCTGACAAAACAATTTTCTTTCAACTTTAATTTGTTCAATGATATGTATTTGGTACACGTTCTTTCACTGACGTTGTGTTTTCTATATATTCACCTACACCTGCCATCTATTTCTGTCCTGAACTGCAAAATGCTTAAGGGTCAACAAAGGCCTGGCATGGTATGTAACCAGGGGAGTACTCACAGCTTTTAGACAAAAATGAGTGATTATCGGAGAAACAGATGACCAAGCTGTTAAGGGGAAAAGAATGATCATTTTTAGGATTCTTTCATAAACTAGAAAAGGATTTTGATATATTATTTATATATTATTTTATATATTGTTTTCTACATGTAAGAAGGTTTATTTAATCACATCTGAAAGCAAGGTTTTAAAAAATAACTTTTCTTAAAACTGACTCTTCAGAACCTGCTGTATACATTAGTCCATATTTCTTATATTAATTATCACAAGCCTAACAGGGAAAATACTTAACTCCCAGAAATCATAGCCTTGGTAAGTGGTGACACTACATAAAGCTCTCTTTGAAATGATGGCATATATGCCACAAAATATTAACTTCCCCAGTATATCAGAGTGAGTTTTTATAATACATACTGATTTCGAGGTTTCTTTCAGGACATCAAGAAAAGTTGGTGTGGCATACTATCACGTTTAACAAACCTTTCCTGTAAGCTTTAATTATAAGCATTTCATGGACTTGAATATAAATTGGAGAAACAAATTTTAAGTTGTATTTTTAAGTTAACTTATTCAGAACCAATGTCCACCTCTAAAATTTTTAGGGGAACCACTTTAGGAATCAAAAAGGTACTGAGGAAACACATACTCTTCTTGAGAATCTACTTTTCCAGTATATGTTGTATATGAAAGACTTCACCAGATCATTTCATTCACGTTGATCTAGCTTTATAGTTTTACACTTCGACTTATACACAGACCACTTCACGATGATATTTAAAGTGGTATCATTCGTAATCACCAAAAACTAGAAACAACCCAAATGTCCCTCAATGGAGGTGGATAACCAAGCCCCAGTATGTCTTACAATGGAATACTTGCTCTGGTGCAAGACAAGGAAGAAACTATTGATACACTTGATAACATGGATGAATCTCAAATGCATTACACTAAGTAGAAAGAAGCCAGAATCAAAGGACTAGGTACCACGTGATTCCATTTACATGACCTCCTAGAAGAGGCAAAACTGTATGGACATAAATTAGATGGGTAATTTCCACGGGTTTGGGATGAAGGGAACTGACATAAGGCACAAGGGGACTTTCTGGAGTGATGGAACTGTCCTGTATCTTGATTGTGGCGGTAATTGCGTGGCCCTGCATTAGAACTCACAAAGCTGGATTCTGCTGTACATAAATTATGCTTTAACCAAGGAAAATTTTCATTTTAAAATTAAGAATTCACTTTGACTCACTTTAAATATTAGTGATAAGCATCTTTCACAAATATGCTGAATATTCTTAGTGGCCTTCAAATAACTTTTTGAATTCTACAGGAGATGACAGAGAAATCTTAACAGAAACTGAGAAATGCTTGAATGTGTGGAATATGCAAAGAGGCCCTCACTTAATATGAAAATGAAATCTCATTCTAATCCCACATGTTTTTTATCAACGAATTGATATGTTCATGGAGAAATGGAGAATATATGAGAGATTAGACGAAAAAGAGACAGTATAAGGAATATATTTTACATTGTATATTTAAATAGCACCCAATGGCTCACCTTTCTTTTTTTTTTGAGATGGAGAGAGGGAGAGAGAGAGAGCGTAAGCAGGGGGAGGAACAGAGGGAAAGGGATAGAGTCTCACGCAGGCCACACGCTCAGCACAGAATCCAAAGTGTGTGCTCGATCTCAGGACCCCAAGATCATGACCTGAGCTAAAATCAAGTCAGACACTCAACTAACTGAGCCACCCAGGCAGCCCTAATGGCTCACATTTCTAAGGCTACCTAATTTTTTATGATCATAAATGAGTTCTTTTTGTAAATTATAAGTAACAGGTTGGTCAGACCACTAGGGCTACTGTTGTATCAGTTCTCATCATAGTTTTTAATCAGAGAAAATTAAAGATTAGTGGAATTAGTGGCATTCCCTCTGTCCAGATTATAGCCATCCACCAAATATTGCTTTCCACAAAAGATGAGAAGAGATTGCCATTCTGTGTGAATTTAGAAATTATAATACTATAATAAAAAGGAGAAAAATAATATTCATACATCTTTTGTACACTTTCCACACATTATTGCTTTTTCTGTTGAGACTGGTTTAAAATGATAGACTTGCAACTCTCAACTGTTTTTTCATCAATGTTTCAACAAGTAGGTTGTAGGGATTCACCAGAAAACCTACGTTAGGATGGTTAAGCTGCTTTGCAGGAGAATTGAACACTTTTTCTGGCATAATCTCATTGATTTACAAATTAAGTCTAAGTTTCAAATGTTAAGTCATATCAGCAGGTCCCAATCAAGCATTCTGTACAACACAACAAGAGAAGGATGCCGCAGCAATCCTACTGGACACGGTGAAAAGAAGGACCCTCTCCACCGTCCCCTATGCATCATGTCAATTGTTACTTATAGAAGACTGTCGTCTTCAGGAATAGTGCACCTTTCCGTTTACTCAAGGTAAAACAAACAAAAAGTGCAGTATCACACCAGTCAGAATGGCTAAAATCAACAAGTCAGGAAATGACAGATGCTGGCGAGGATGCGGAGAAAGGGGAACCCTCCTACACTGTTGGTGGGAATGCAAGCTGGTGCAGCCACTCTGGAAAACAACATGGGGGTTCCTCAAAATGTTGAAAATAGAACTGCCCTATGACCCAGCAATTGCACTATTGGGTATTTACCCTAAAGATACAAACGTAGTGATCCAAAGGGGCACGTGCACCCGAATGTTTATAGCAGCAATGTCCACAATAGCCAAACTATGGAAAGAACCTAGATGTCCATCAACAGATGAATGGATCAAGAAGATGTGGTATATATACACAATGGAATACTATGCAGCCATCAAAAGAAATGAAATCTTGCCATTTGCGACAACATGGATGGAACTAGAGCGTATCATGCTTAGCGAAATAAGTCAAGCAGAGAAAGACAACTATCATATGATCTCCCTGATATGAGGAAGTGGTGATGCAACATGGGGGCTTAAGTGGGTACGAGAAGAATCAATGAAACAAGACGGGATTGGGAGGGAGACAAACCATAAGTGACTCTTAATCTCACAAAACAAACTGAGGGTTGCTGGGGAGAGGGGGTTTGGGAGAAGGGGGTGGTATTATGGACATTGGGGAGGGTATGTGCTTGGGTGAGTGCTGTGAAGTGTGTAAACCTGGTGATTCACAGACCTGTACCCCTGGGGATAAAAATATATGTTTATAAAAAATAAAAAATTAAAAAAAAATTAATCACCAAAAAAAAAAAAAAAGAAAGAAAAAAAAAAGTGCAGTATCTTAGCAAGCCTTTAAAAGATTTTAAGGTACTAGAGGAAAGTTGGTTCTGAAACTAATAAAAGAGCAATCATATTCAATTCACTTGCTAGGATTAAGAAAATAGAATGGCTCTTAATTACAGCTTAATTTTCCATTAAGAAGTTTTCTACCACATTTTCTTGTATTTAAATCAATAATACTGATTTCTTATCACTGAGAAGGGATTCATGTAAAACTGAAGTACATATTGTCTATACAGATCCTCAAGTGAGCAAAAACAGAACACGTTTTCCTGCTCTTTTGATGCTAAGCACACGTAATAAGCCTGGTATGCACCATCTACAAAATGAAAAATTCCAATCCAGCTCATGCTCTTTAAGTGTTTTTAAATGACGATGCGGTTATTTGTATTAATCTCTCCTGTGGCTTAGTACTTTTTTCTTCTCTATGTCATCCACTTCCTAGTTAAAAACAAAGCAAAACAAAACAAACCTCCCCCTCTACCATGAATTCACCAGATCATTTCATTCACATTGATCTAGCTTTATAGTTTTACACTTTGACTTATACACAGACCATTCTGGCGACTGTTTAAAGACAATCACAGTCACATGCGCGTTCACATGCACAGATACTGATGTTTGGAAGCGTGATCTCTCTGGGAGCAGTCGAGGCGACATTCACAAAGCTACATTTCTAGTTTATTTTCCCTTGCAATTTGGCATATAAATGGAGATTTTTTGTAATAACCTACAATGCTTACTAAAATTTTACTCTACGGCAATGTTCTAAACATATTTTCTCCAATTAACATTTCAGGGGTAACTGGTATAGTCTACTTCAAACTAATACTTTAATAGTCATCAATCTATCTATCAAACTAAATTTGAGCACTGGTATGTAGTAATAAGTTTATTGGCTTTTGACAGCACCTACTGAAATACTCACCTGAACATAATACAAGTTTAAGCATAGATGTTATGTTCAATTGTTCCCTCAAAACTTCTTTGTGTGTGTGTAATATGCATCCCAAACTCAGCAGATCCCTAAGTCTCAATTTTACACCTCTGTCCTGTTCCCACATCTGCTCTTTACCAGTCTCCCTCTTTGGAAAGTGGCACTGATTTACTGTTTCTTTAGCCAAAAACCTATGTAGGGGTTGTCATTGATGATCATACCTCACAGATATCCAGGTTATTAATAGGTACCATTGGATCAAAATATGCCCCAAAGCTGACCCAGTAACTCCATCACCGTGACTCCAAAGCCCTGACCATCTCTGACCGGTCTACCATATCAGATGACAACAACAGTCACCATTGGTCTCCCTCCTTTCATTTCTGTTGTCCTAGAGACAATTGTCCACAGAGCAGCCAGGAAAATTCTTTAAAAATGCAAATCAGTATCACATCATAATGCCAATCAAAACTTTCTGAAAACCAAACCAAAATTCTCATCTCGGCTTTAAAGGCAGTGTACTGTTTAACCCTGGAATACCTTATTCAACTCTAGTCAAATTATTTCAAGACAAAGATAGTTTAGTAAAAATTTACACTACAAAGTAAAAATAACCCACATAGGATTTTTCCACTCTCCCCTAGAAAATAATAAGTACCCATGCTTTAAGCTTTTATTTAAAATTTTACACTTATAGCTAGATAGCAATGATGTTAAATAGAAACCATTTAGAAAAACTATTTAAGAAAAAAATAAATCTATGTACACTAGTACAGTTTCAGCTTGCTTCAACAGAACATTTTTAAAAAAAAATAAATTCTATATTCTTCTAGGTCTCAAGTTATACAATAAAAGTGACATAACTGCAAACATACAGTTTCATAAGAAAGTAACACTATCAGACAGTAGCCTCTTATATCAAGTAAATGGGAATCATGGTAACATCAAATAATTTAACACTTACACTTTAGTAAATATTTATAACAACACAATGTACATTTAAAAAAAATGTAAATGCTAGCTGTGACTACTGAATTCAACACTAGGATTTTCAACATTTGTGAGAACTATAAATCTACGTTAGGTAATAATTTGTGATTTTGCTTTGGGCTGATTTTGAAACATGCAGAAAGAGTCTAACATGGAATTAGGTACTTGAACATCCAACATCCCAATTTCATTCCTATTTGCTGAGACCTCTCTTCTATGCCCCTCTAGTGCTAACGGTCCATACTCATTGGACTCTGGTTATATATTTTAATGAGGCCCAAGTAGACCAAACATAAAAAACAAAACCAAACAAAACTAGAGCAGTAATCCAACTCATACTGGCTTCAGCAAAGAGACGCAAACAGCCAACTACAAATGCACACTTAAGTTGCCAAATGTTTCACACATAATTAACATTATAGATGAGCACCTCTTAAAAAACATATTGCACAGAACCCAAAAAGTTGAAGCTCAAAAGTTGATTTTGGAGATCGTTTAAGATAAACAACCCCTTCATTTATCAGATGGAGAAAGTGAAGGCTTGAGAAGTTACCTTGTTCAGAGATAGACAAATACTTAATATGCTGGAGTCACCTCTGATTATTTTAATGTTCACTCAGAATTCCATGCTAGTTTTATAATAATACAGCCCATAAATGATTAAGACAAGTGCTTATTAAAATGTTAAGTAACAAAGAAGGGCATGACATTATCTCTACAATATAATGTAAATCATGTAAAAAAAATCTAAAAAAAAGTCAAAATGTTAAAACTCTGGATGTTGATATTTTGAGTATGCAGATGCTTGTATTTACATATTTATTAATTTTCTTTTTTTCCTACAGTTTCCATATTTTATATAATAAAGAACTGCTACCTATATAGTCAGAATAAAAAACTGAAGAGATAAATGTGACATTAAAAGTCAATACTTGTAAAAAAAAGTCAACACTTGTATTGTTAATTATGGTTAATTTGCAGCATGCAAAAATCAAAAACTAATTTGCTGTTAAATCTACATTGTTAAAATATTTCTCTGGGTAAGGCAACTGCACTCCTTCTGAGGGAAAAATCAAGAATAAATGGGGACAACATAAAATCCCATGTACTTACAAACTGAGGGACTACAAAAATATTAATAAAATACATTATGCTATGAATTTATTTTTGACTTATAGGAGAAACAGGTATCTAATATTAAATATATAAGAAGGAAACTACAACTTCTGCTTCTCATTCCACTCAATGGTATGAATTTAGTAAACAGAATATACAAATTTAATTTCTAATTGGCAAATTTTTATTTACTTCATTTTCTGAATTATCAGAGTTAATTGAACTTAGATGTTTTAATACATATGTGTATCTATCTACCTATCTATCATCTATCTATATCCAGAGTTCATGTGAGGCTAGGATATCATAAGTTCTTACTGATTTAGAGCCTACTATACAGAATATGTACATTTGCTTCCAACTTTTATGTCAGCTGCATTATCTGGCAGTTCCCAAAGAAGTTACCACTGGAGAATACTCCAGTTAGCTTAGTTTCCCACTATCCCCTGTGCCCTGAATGATGTCACATTTCACACTCTTGCTTCTCCTGTCTACTCCCTTTTTGAACTGTGTCTATTCTCTATGACTTAGGAAATTTCCATCCTCTCTATGAAACATCCTTGGACTTGGAAAGTCTGTAGCAATCTTTCCTCCAAGCATAAGTAAAAACTAACAAGTTAGAAATACAATTTAGTGCATAATGTTCTCTTGGGATTTCATGTATGTTCATTTAATTTCTAAAGTCAAGTGTAAATTTCTTAGGGGCCGGGATTTAGCGTATCCTTCCTTTTGTATTCTTATGTATAGGGGAGGTCAGTAACCAGCAGAGGAAGGACTGAAGATGCTCTAAGACTTTCATTTAGAAGTGAGATCTTAACCAGATAATCAACCAAGTAACCAGGTACCCTTGGTGTATTTAATACACAGCAAAAAGAGTACAGTGTTATGGAAAAATCAGAAAATTTAAGAAAAAGATTTTTGCCTTTTAAATCTTATAATCTTTTTTTAATATGGGAAAACACTTTAAAATTAGAAGACAGTGGAACAGAGTTCATAGTTAAATGTGTAGGACATAAACTGTAGGAAGAGAAATGAGAATTAGTCTTACCACTTACTATCATTGCTAATGAAGATGTTATACAAGTTTTCATAAAGAAATACAGCCTGAGACATAGACCTTTAGAATAAAGATTCCGAAAGGGTAGTGCATAGGAGGAAACAGCTTGAAAAACTCACCAAACCAGGAAAAAAAAAAAAAAATCAAGACAAGATTGGAGGGCAAGCATTAGGAATTATTTTAGGAAAAATATTTTAGTTGGGTAAAATTCCGTGGATCTTACTGCTAGGAGAAAAGCAGAGAATTAACTTAAAAAAAAAAAGAAAAAACAATGCCAGGTTTTAAGTAGGAAAGTAACCTGGGGAAAGCAGAATTTAAATTCATTCAGCTGTGTAAACAAAATATATTACAGAAAAGGCAGGTAGCCTAATTTAACATAAAGAGAAGGAAAATCAGAATCAGAAGACTTGGTTTTATCCTGGTTTGGCTTGGATAGATCTATCACTTAACTGTCCATTATGTCTCATGTCCCCATTTTTCAAATGAGATAACCCAGATTAACTTATTTTTCAGTTAACTCCATTTTAAAAATCTGTTGATACGAATTCTAAGATCACGACGTATCATCATGTGTAAGAGTCATCCTTTCAGTTGTCCAGCTAGGAGGCAACGGGAAAGATGAGAGGATTATAAAAAAACCTTCAAAGAACAATCAATGGGACTTGGTGGCTGAATGGGTTTGGGAACTGGGAGAGCTGACAGACTCAAAGACTATTTTCTGATATCACACTGGATAGTTGGGATAAATGTGACACCCCTCAGGGAGAGAGTTAAACTGGAGGGGAAAGCTTATTGTGCTACTCTGTTCTCTTCTCGGATACAAAGAAGACAAGTTTTCTCTCCCTGAGCAACTTGCTTGAAGTTTAGGTAAGTATCCTAGATGCTGTTACAGCAAGGAACTTTGCTTTGCTTCCCAGCAAAGAACCAGGAAGGATCTTGATTTCTGGTATATTAGTTTATAAGTCTCACTGGATCATTTTTATTGATGTGTTTTTATTCACCTTGCACTTTCTGCACTGAGTACCTCACATCCACTATTACCATCACTTAATGCACGGACAAGAGATGTCCAAACTCAACAGAACTCACTTGATGCTAGGGAGGAGAGTGGCTGCGGGAGGAGGAGGAGAAAGCCGGGGAGGAACGTCATATTCTTCACTTCCCAGGTGACCATTGGAAAAGACCTGAAAGGAAATCAAAGGGCTAGTTTAAAATTTAACTTCTGGAGGACCTAAAAACAGTAGCAGCTCTTAGGAAAACTGTAATTTTGAAAAGCATGGGTAATGTCAGTTTATTTAAACAAGCGAAATATCATATAATTTACTTAGGAGTCAGTAGCACCATAGCAATCATTCACCATCACCCAAAGGAGTACGTTATACTTAAAAAATACAATACAACATGATACTTGAACACACTGAGAAGGGATATGTATGATAATTTCTATAAATCTGACACAGGTAGCTAGATACACAGACAGTAACATTTCCCAAATACCAATCAGTTTTTATGGAAAAGTTACCATTCTCTATAGGATTCCGTGAAGAGAAAATGGTACTGGTGCAATTCTTTCAATTCTTGCAAATAAAAGTGTTCTAAATTATATCTCTCTGGGGTTAACAGAACATTTTTAAACTTCTTGATAAAACAGTACATGAGTACTATCAGAAATACCTTTCATCTTGCAAGGCTGAAGCTTCAGCACTATGGGCAACGAGAGACCTGTTCTGGCTCTCAAAGTGCATGCAATTTTAAATGAAATTTTCCATGTGAACAGCACAAACTAGAACTGTTACCTTGCTAATAAGGTACCATAGAGAACTGGTATTTAATTACTAAGGGTAAGAAATTCTGATTTCTAGGTTTCTCAGTTACACTACAGAGACTGAACAAATGCTTGTTACTAATGCAACAACTTGAAATTAAAGTGATTAAAAAAAAGAGAATAATATTGTATATTCATACACATATAAAAAAGGTGAAATGTATTTTAAAATCTTCAAGTAATCATTAAAGTTTTATCATGAGGCTCTTATCTAAATTCTTATTAATTCATAATTAAAAGGTAGGCTAATGAGGGGGCAAAAGGCTGTACTATAACCTGAAAAGCCCGACAGCCCCATCAATGACCTACAGATTTCTTTTCCTCCACTGGTATTTCTAAAATGGTATCGAAGCTTTTAGAATACAAAATGAAAGTCAATGCCCTTCTCAGTTTAAAATAAGAAACATAGTTTAAAGAACACAGTTGAAATATATCAATGATTGCTTTTCAGAGTTATACAACCTCAATCCTAAAGCACTGAGGTATCACTCTAAAAACTAGGACCTATGCTGGAGTTCCATTCTCTCCTTTGCCCGTCTCCCTCATTAGAGGTGATCTTAGAGTTACATGGTGACAAAACAGATCCCAAACACCACTTCGTTCTGAATGCTGCGCTCCCACCTGCACACATTCCCGCAAACGTAGAATCATTTCAGCTGCCACAACCTGAGTGAGTGCAATAAATTACCGGTTGAGCTAAAAATAAATATTTTATGTTCTCTGGGAATCTGAAAAGCCTGTTTATAAATAGGAGAAAAAATTGTTCCTCAAAAGTGCAGATTTATAGCATTGATTGAAAGAGTTTACACTAAAACTTCACGAATTCAGGCCTTCTCCCCCCCCCTCTTTAAGAGAGGCAAGGGAGTGGGGGGTGGGGAGCAGGGAGGGGCAGAGGAAGAGGGAGAATCTTCAGATCTCAAGCAGGTTCCACCCTTGGTGTGAAGCCCCACAAGCGGTTTGATGTAACGATCCTGGGATCATGACTGGAGCCGAAATCAAGAGACAGACCCTTAACCAACTGAGCTACCAGGGGCCCCAGATTCTTCTTCTTCTTTAATTCTTTAACGAAGGAGACATCTTTTTCTTCTGCCTTCCCAGCGGACTGTCCCCAAACTATCACAACTTCATTGAAAATGCCACCAATTTAAATATTCTGATCCTATTGCTCTTCTGCCCAAAAGCAGGAACAACAACAAAAACCTTTAAAACCTCTTTCCTGTCTAACAAATGAAAGACAGGTGAGTGTAGAATTCAGGACACTATATTAGTGGTTTCCGTCTGCGCTGCTGTAATTTCATGTACCCTGCCTATAGGCTACGTCCTATGCATCCCCAGTGGACTTCCTTCGCTATGCCCGTTCCCCCTTCCTTCATGCCGTTCCTCCCTGTCATGGCCACAGAAACACCCTCCGATCTTTCATGTCTATGAGCCACTGACCTTCTTGCACCCAGCTTTCTTTATTCCTTCTTTTACACTGCATCTCAATTAGATTTGCTTTTCTACTTGAGGAGCCCGTATTGTTCTTTATGAACGCTTCTCCTATGCCTTATCTTTTAGTGAACTAATCGTAAACCCGTCTCATTCTCACTAGACATTGCTTTATTCATTTCATATTTCCCCCGGTGTCTTGAACATTCTAAGTACTCATAGAGCTAAAAGAGGTTGAAGAAATAAGAAGACACTGGGGAAGCTTAGACTTATGGAAGAAGTTAATCAGAGTTATCAAGTAACTTATTATAAATTTTAGGTTACCCTAGATTAATACGTTTCTACATGCCTCAAGAGAGCATCGGTGCGAATCTTGAAGTTTGAAATGCCTTCTTCTGATTCAAATGTTGTCTCAAAATTAAGCTTAAAGTATTTAGGACCCTTGAGATACAGGGGAAAATGCATGCTTTTGTGATAATCTTAGGACAATTAAGACAAAACTTTTTATTTGTACGAAACCCCAAATGCAATCCCTTTTCTGTATCCCATGTATGTAAAGCCACACAAACACTACCCAAAAATATCACTACAATTTGTCCTTCTACAACATCAGATTGGAAATGACACCAGTGTACATTGGGAACTTATTTCTTGATAGTCTTTCAGATTTATAGATAAGCTTGAGATCATTCATATAAATATGTGCCTCTCCACCAAAAAGCAAAAGCCACAATCTCAAAAAGGGGAATCTTTCTATGTATTTATCTAGCAGCATCTTCTAAAGATTATTGTACACAGGGTCATTTTAGAATAATGTCATTTGAAGCAACATCATAAGTCAGAGATAATTTTTATCATATTAGAAACAGCAGTATTCTTAAACTTTCAAGAGGAACAAATAAAGATACTTTAACATAATGTTAGTATCTGGATACAAGCAGATAAATTTCAAGTGTCCAATAATATTTTAAAACATATTTAATGCAAAAATTTTTACCTCAGCTAATTTATTTTTTTATTTTTATTTATTTATTTTTTTTAAAGATTGTATTTATTTATTTGACAGAGAGAGATCACAAGCAGGCAGAGAGGCAGGCAGAGAGAGAGGGGGAAGCAGGCTCCCTGTTGAGCAGAAAGCCCAATGCGGGGCTCAATCCTAGGACCCTGGGATCATGACCTGAACGGAAGGCAGCAGCTTAACCCACTGAGCCATCCAGGCACCCCTGACCTCAGCTAATTTAAACAAACAAACCACCACCAACGATAAATATCTAGCCAACAAAATATTTAAGGAGCAGGTTTCTAATGTGGCTCGAATCTGAGAATTTCAGAGAAAGAAAAGAGTACTACAGGAAAGAAATTTCTTACCAATCAAAGAAGATAAATAAACCTAATAACTCTTGGCTTGCAGATTCATGTTAAAAGGAAAGTATTACCTTAACTCATTTGAGGATGCCAGGTGGGAGGGAGGAGAGAAAGGGAGTCAATGAAAGTCACAGAAAATTCTCGCACTTCATTTTAATGATGAGCTGAATGGCTCTTTCCCTCACAGCTCTCTACAAGTAGCAAATGGTATAATTAGAATTTAATTTATTCTTGCTTCCCTGACCATTTATCTAGTGAAGGTGCAAACAGAAAGAGCAGATGCCTCTAATGGATGATGGGAAGTGGCGCGGTGACAGAGGGCTCCCGATGTAGGAAAGTGAGTGGTCTTTCCATTTACGGGTGTTCACTTTATGAAGTCTCCTGCCGGTGTATCGAATTCTAATCTAAGCATGTCGTGCTCACTTGAGTTTTCTTATCTTGAAAATGGGAAGCTAACAGTTCATTTGAAGTATTCCCTCTAATGAAAACAAGTCTAAATGAGACTTGTTCCTATTTCACACAAGCGTGTGTTTGCTTACTGTTGGAGAGACTGACAGTTATGTGAAGATATATCAACTTCCAAATATCTAGATCCCCTTCCCCTTTATTCCCATGATAAAATGTTTTAAAAACTGCACACCAGGTATGGAGGGTGAGGATACATTGTAACCTTTACTATTCTCATGAAAAATAGGAGGAAAAGACTCCTATTTCAAATGAGAAAATTACAGGCTACCTTCGGCTGAAGGCCAGTGCTAGAAAAATACATTAAAACACACACACACACACACACACACACAACTGTTTTTCCTCCTTGTATATCACGGATGTCCTCTTCCTCCAAGCCCTTTCCCTGACCCACCCTCGCCCGCCCCAACCCCAACACATATGCACTCTCTGGCTTCTATCATCAGTTTAAATACTGCACTAATTAGGCAACCAAGTGCTTACTATGTACTTATTAGGAATTATGTTAAATAAAAAGAGAGGAAGGAGAGAAAGAGCTGATTTGGGTTTCAAATTTGTTAAAAAAAAAGGCAACTATTTTGAATGAAAATGTCAACTATTACAACTTCTACTGCTCCTTCATGTCTACCTGTTACTTTTGGTTTTATTCCAGACCTGAGTAGTAGAAGGATTTAGGTATTTGGAAGGTAACTATTCTCCTAGATAAGGTACTATTAGTCTTCCATTTTATAAAGTAAGAAAAATAAGACAGACAAACCAAGAAACACTCTTAACTCTGGTTCCCAGAGGTACCAGGTGTGTGTGTGTGTTGGGGGAGGCATGGCGGATAAGGATTAAGTAGTGCACTTGTGACGAGGAGTACTGGGTGATGTATGCAAGTGCTGAACAACTTCTAAACCTGAAATTAATATAACACTGTATATTAATAATACCGGAATTTAAAACAATAAGGAAATATTTTTTATGTCATAAATCAATCTTCCTGGTCATTTAAAAAAAGGTAAGAAAAATAAGTGGAGTTGGGGCAAAGATGTAGTATGTTACTCACCTCCACAAAGTAAATTCTAGAGTAGGAAGTAAGACTCAGTTCTGACAGACCCATAGCCAGTAAGGAGATTGAAGCAGTCATCAAAAATCTCCAACAAACAAGAGCCCAGGGCCAGATGGCTTCCCAGGAGAGTTCTACCAAACATTTAAAGAAGAACTAATTCCTATTCTTCTGAAACTGTTCCAAAAAATAGAAATGGAAGGAAAACTACCAAACTCATTTTATGAGACCAGCATCACCTTGATCCCAAAACCAGACAAGGATCCCATCAAAAAAGAGAATTACAGACCAATATCCTTGATGAACACAGATGCAAAAATTCTCATCAAAATACAAGCCAATAGGATCCAACAGTACATTAAAAGGATTATTCACCACGACCAAGTGGGATTTATTCCAGAGCTGCAAGGTTGGTTCAACATCCGCAACTCAATGTGATACAATATATTAATAAAAGAAAGAACAAGAACCATATGATACTCTCAATAGATGCTGAAAAAGCATTTGGCAAAGTATAGCATCCTTTCCTGATCAATACTCTTCAAAGTATAAGGATAGAGGATACATCCCTCAATATCATCAAAGCCATCTATGAAAAACCCACCGTAAATATCATTCTCAATGGAGAAACACTGAGAGCTTTTCTGTTAAGGTCAGGAACACTGCAGGGATGTCCATTATCACCACTGCTATTCAACAGAGTACTAGAAGTCCTAGCCTCAGCAGACAACAAAAAGAAATTAAAGGCATCCAAGTAGGCAAAGAAGAAGTCAAACTATCACTCTTTGCAAATGATATAATATTATATGTGGAAAATCCAAAAGATTCCACTCCAAATCTGCTAGAACTTGCACAGGAATTCAGTCAAGTGTCAGGATATAAAATCAATGCACAGAAATCAGTTGCATTTCTTTACACCAACAACAAGACAGAAGAAAAAAATTAAGGAGTCAATCCCATTTACAAGACTCAGTTCTGATTCCAGAGCCTGGTTCATCTGTGTTGATAATATGGTTAGCCCTGTTAAAATTGAGCTACTAGGTATGCCGTCTCCTTGTCAGTTTATAAAAACTTTTTGTTAAATTTGAAAGGGAAGAAAACACTGGGATTCCAGTTATCCTAGACACCAGGAGGGTCTTGCATCTAGAAAGCAAACGAATGTGACATTTAACCAGTTTGGATGGAGGAACTATAAAGATAGAAGGGGAGAAGCAAACTCCAAGGCAGGATCACAGAAACTGAGAACCCCAAGATCCCAGATGGACTCAGTCTTCTGTCAGATGTTAGCTGAAGCCGGCCTCTTAGGTTTCCCAACAGAGAAATGGGAAGAGGAGTTAGGCTTTTTCTACTACATGTAAATTATGATGTACCTTGTGGTCTACTGAAGTTCCTTCATAAAGATAATAAAAGAGAAAAAGAGGAGTCATCTCTTTTACACTCTTTATTACATTAACTATAGGTAGATCCTTCTTTATAATCTGCCATAGAAGTTGAACAACTAGACTGAAATCATAAATCTTAGACATATAATTTTGGTTAAAACTTTATGTCTGAGGGACGCCTGGGTGGCTCAGTTGGTTAAGCAGCTGCCTTCGGCTCAGGTCATGATCCCAGCGTCCTGGGATCGAGTCCCACATCGGGCTGCTTGCTCTGCAGGGAGCCTGCTTCTCCCTCTGACTCTGCCTTCCACTCTGTCTGCCTGTGCTCGCTCTCGCTCGCTCTCTCTCTGACAAATAAATAAATAAAATCTTAAAAAAAAAAAAACTTTGTCTGATTGTAACATGAAATTTACTTTGAGAATATAAACATTGCATTATTAATATACACAACATATGAGATTAAACCTTAAAGAATCTTAATGAGGATATTTAGCCAGAACTAAACAAGATTAAAATTCAGCTTTCACTAAGAGATATTGAACAATTTACTCAATGTTCTCTGGGACATTAATATGTATCAATAACATGAACATTCACATAGAAAACATTTAAAGAAATCTTCAAAACTGAAGTCACTATTAGTATTTCATACCTCCAGTTAACATAATAAAATTTCATACCTATAGCCTACGAAATTATAACACCAATTTAAAAAATGGTACCCTTCCATACAAAAATTAACAGCCAGTATGTTCTAGGGCTTAAAAGGGCAGGTTTATATTAGTGCCAAAACTGTATAACATATTATGTAAAAGGATCTGGAAATAAGATGTCTTCAATGAATTGGCTAAAATAATTACATAAGTATTTCCAAAATCCATTAAAAATCCATCCAAAATCCATTACAAAATAAATTGTAGTATGTAGCAAAATATAACCAATCAATTCATGGCAGAGCTCATTCCAACACTCATCTCAAGACAAGTATGATCAGGTATGAATGAAAAATAATAAAGGCTAGAGGCGCCTGGGTGGCTCAGTGGGTTAAGTAAGGCTTTGCCTTCGGCTCAGGTCATAATTTCAGGGTCCTGGGATCGAGCCCCGCATTCGGCTCTCTGCTCAGTGGGGAGCCTGCTTCCTCCTCTCTTTCTCTGCCTGCATCTCTGCCTACTTGTGATCTCTGTCTGTCAAATAAATAAATAAAATCTTAAAAAAAAAATAATAGAGGCTAAAGAGAAAAAAAAGAAAAAAACCCAGAAAAAGAAAAAACCCAGCAGCTCCTTCCGATACAGGCTCTAGGTTGTAGAAATATACAATCGAAGATGATAAGCACTCCATTTTCAGAAAACATTATAAGAATGCTTTTGTAAGTACTTTTTCTTCCATTTACATGTTTAGATGACCTTGGGGGAAACCTTTACAGATCATTATATTTAAAATAGATGATATATTTAAAATGCTGAATGAAGGTACTGAGGTGAGTCATGGCAATGAGTCACGGCAAACTCCCACCGCTCCTCCCCTTTGTTTTGAATGCCACACTAGACATTTTGACTCTTCATATCCTACCCTCGAATCTCTGAAGTTAAATATTATTATACAAAGTTTTCATTATCACTTAACCTTGACATACGAGCACATGTGCGCACATATGCACAGGCACACAGACACACAGACACACAGAAGTTGAATACATGTCATAATTCACATTTCTTTTTTTCTTGAGTATATGCTGAACTCATCACGTGCAAACCATTACTTTGAAGGAATTGATTATTCTTCTAAAATAACAATTAAAGATCAATAGGGAGGCATCACTTTAATATTACAGTCTTCAAAAGAGGCAAAGCCTCCTTCAGCGGAGGGAAGAGGACAACCATCTGATCTCAGAGCCAGAAATATCATGGAAGCAAATACTAGAAAATATTAGAGGACAACTTTGCCAAGGGCCTACCAAGAATTCTAAACTCAGTGATTTTTGCTGCTGCCTCTTTGGTTCGCTGCAAGCTAAAATTCTTTCCTGGGTCTATAAATGATAGTGGTGATATCTTTCAAGTCAGAGCTCAACACACGTGCCGTCTCTTTCAGTTTTATGGAGAAAGAGTTTACTCTGTTAGAGGGACCTGGAAGTGGTGTCTTTATGTCTGGGAGAAGTTCATTTTACCTGGATGCACAAGGTGACTGTCTTGGGCACAATTCCAGTGGCCTATTTATGATATGCTATAGTCAACTTTTTTCCAGATTAGACAGGATCAGGTGAGTTAAAAAAAAAAAAAAAAAAAAAAAAAAAGAAACAGTGCTGATTCTCCCACCAACAAGTTATTAATAAGAAAAAGTTTTGGCAGATGAAATAAGGGAAGGTGAAATAAATCTCCCACAGACTGTCTAGTGTTTTTGCATTAAAATTAAATCATTACTTAGAACTGTCTTCCTGACTTCTTTTAAGTTTTAATGAGCTTCTGATTATTTATAACTTGGAGATAATTAAAGGTCTTCAGGGAAGTGCCACACCAGGCAAATAAATAAATAAATAAACAACAACAACCAAAAAACAAACCAATCCCAACCCTTTATACTACTTTACTACCTCCTATCAGTAGAGTTTGAGAAGACTGTTTAGCTTCTGGGGCGCCTGGGTGGTTCAGTGGGTTAAAGCCTCTGCCTTCAGTTCAGGTCATGATCCCAGGGTCCTGGGATTGAGCCCCACATCGGGCTCTCTGCTCAGCAGAGAGCCTGCTTCCTCCTCTCTCTCTCTGCCTACTTGTGATCTCTGTCTGTCAATAAATAAATAAAATCTTTTTTAAAAAAAAAAAAGACTGTTTAGCTTCTGCTTTGCTTATTTCTTACCTTGGCTCCTTCTAAAGGCAAATCATGGCGTCTGTGTTTCCGCATAAGCACGGGGTCAGAGCCCATTCTACTGTGCCTTCCATTTACATTTGAACTTGCTGTGATTCCAGGCTTTGGAGAGCCATCCCCTAAGAGTCGACATCCCACTGACTGATTAGTTCCAAACACATCCCGGGGGCACCAGGCTTCAAGAGGCATTGGCTGGTCTCGGGAAGGCACACTTTCCACATGATGGAAGTGGCGACTCAGTCTATTGTCAGGTGGGATTGGGGGAGGTCTCTCAGGTGGAGGTGGAGGAGGATCTCTTAAGGGAGGAGGTGGTGCCGGGAGTGGTTTATCTTGTTTTCTCACCATGCAAGGAGAAGACTGAAGAGATACAATAGAAAAATAAATAAATTAGAAGTTGTACCACACACTGAAAAGTGATTTCCAGACTAGTCTATTATCATTTTGTTTTCTAAGCCATAGCGGAATTTTAGCAGATTCCTGTGTCACCTTTTAATGTTTCTTTTTATCATCCATTTATTACATTTTTTAAAAATTAGTGAAAAGCTTATATATGTCATTAGAATTTTTTGAAGAAAATGAATACATAAGCTTAACATAAAATGTTAAGGACTATACTAAACATAAAATGTTAAACTAAACACAAATGAATGAAAATGAATACATAAACTAAACATAAAGTGTTAAGGACTGTAAAGAAAGACTCTACAGGAAACAGGAGCAGAGTATCAAAATTATGTGATGATTTTGACAGACTGAAAATAATATTTAATCGTTAATTTATTTGCACCTTTACACAATTAAGGAGAGAGAAAGAAAACTATCAAAGTTGTTGTTGTTTTGCTTTTGAAAGAGCAGCTTGATTTGTAATATCTCCGAAAGAATGAAAGTGTTGGTGTTGCCGTTTTCGTATTTGCTACTGCAACATAAAGCAACTGCTAAGGGGGCAAATCTGCTTTGATCCTATTTTGCCAGTTATTACCAGAAGAGTGGAAAATCACAAATAATAGAGCAGCATTATTTGTAGATCTTATCTGAATTTTTATGGATCCTTAAAAAGATAAAAATCAGTCTAAATCCCATCTGGAATTATGAAGGTACATGTACCTGAACTGAATCTCTGTGACTTTTATGGTTTTGTTTTTCAATAGACGGTTCATCTGATGAATGATTTTGTGCTTTTATGGGTAGAAAATACTATAGAAAAAAGGAATGTGCTGTACGTTTACATAATTCTAACTAAATACCATCCTATAAAGTCTTAATCTAATCTTAAAACCAAGTTAACTGTAATCAAGATCAACTACTACTAAAATATTGTGCTTCTGATTCATTTTAGACTCTAAAGCATATTACCAAATGGAATGAACTTTTTAAGTCTTATATTTAATAAAGCAAAATAAGCCCTTATCAAATTTTGGGGAAAAAAGTCCTCATAAAACTAAAACAAACTATAGGCTTAGATTTACATAGTTAGAATTCTGTCTTTGAAATTAAAGAGTAAAGTAATTACTTTGCAAATATTATAATTCTTTGTAATTAATTCCTTCGGGTATAAAAAGTACTATACAAATAGCTCCCTCTTCTGAGTCACCTTGAGATATGGCTGATACTTTATCACATCGTAAGCCCTTATGCAAATATACCCCCATTACATTTTTTCTTCTCATGACATGGTGAAAATGAGTGTAAAATATCATTCGATAAGGGGATGTAATTTGTTTTAAATCTTATAATGACTTTTTAAATCCATTCTACAGAATAACCATGTTTACTCTTCTACGCCTTTTTGCAGATCAGGTAGGTATTATAGACATACGTTCTCTCTGAATAATTATGTAACTTTTACAGTAATAAAGCAAAAATATGGTAGTAGGCTTACTATAAACAAAATGAGAAACACATCAAAGTTCTTCATAAACAATTAAGAGCACAAGAAACTCAAGGAATAGAATTCAAAGGACCCTGAGCAATCAATAAGTGTCACTTAAATTACCTGTGTTTCTAATAAAATCTGTTTACCTTTGGTGAACCAGTTGGGCTGCCACAGGGAGACCGAACTATGCCTTTCTGGATTAGATCCAGGCGAGGAGGCACTGGTGGCAGGCTTAGATGAGGGATCTGGAGAGGATCTGGATGTGGCTTTCTTCTCTGTGCAAGGGGAGAGGATCCTGGCGATGTGACTGGGGAATTTTGCCTGTCAGTGCACTAGAACAGAGAAGGAGAAAGATGACGCTGATTTGATGTGTAAAGTGTATGCCTTTCAGTTCTTAAGGAAGACATTTGGTTTGAGAAGGTATCTGCCATTGAACATCTGTTAAACTCAGTTTACTCTGATTAATAGATGGAAAGTGCTCACACTGTCCCTCAAGGGCAGTATTATATAAAGAATAAATGGGTAAATTTCTCTTACATACTGCAGACAAGGCCTAGTAAAAAAGAAGAGTAAAACCACAGTTTAAAAACAATCAAATGGAAACATTTCCTGCAAAAAACCATCCACATTTTATGAGGAAGCCAGAAATACACAATGCAGTAATGCACATTGCTCTTGGTTTCTGTACTATAGAGTTTTCTTAAATCTTTGATGTATAGTATATTCTAGAACTTAGAAGTCATTTTGCTCCATACAAAGTATCCACTGCATAGCCTACTTTCCTACCAACCAATTAAATCAGGCAGCGTCTAAAAAATAAAAATGTGTATGTAAAATAAGAACAGCCCAATTGTTTTTTCCCCAGGATTTCACATGGAAAAGAAATCCTCAAGTGAAATGTTTTTCTTTGCTACTAAAGGTTTTCTTCTTTGTCTTCTAGATAAAATGGCATCGAAAAGCTAGTAATAAGTACTTTGATTTGTACATATGTAACCTTCTTTCATTTTGGAATTTTTCTTTTAATGTGACACAACCTGATTGTGATTTCATACAAAACCATACCAATTAATCAAATAGCCTTACCAAAGTAAACAATATTCTGCTATGAAATATCAGGCAGTTTCCTTTTCCAGGCTAAGTTACTAGCTCTTTGGAGATCTAGGTTTTACTATTATACCTACTATGCTTTGAAAGTCATCTGTTTCCTAATGCTAGTATTTTTAGAGTGTTAGGCTTGTTGCTAACCATTTTTCTCCTAACATTACTCCCCTTTTTAAGAGCAGCCAATGTCAACAACTGATGATTTAATTTGAGCTGTAGCGGGTGCCTGGGTGGCTCAGTGGGTTAAGCCGCTGCCTTCGGCTCGGGTCATGATCTCAGGGTCCTGGGATCGAGTCCCGCATCGGGCTCTCTGCTCAGCAGGGAGCCTGCTTCCTCCTCTCTCTCTCTGCCTGCCTCTCTGCCTACTTGTGATCTCTCTCTGTCAAATAAATAAATAAATCTTAAAAAAAAAAATTTGAGCTGTAGCAACAGTGACAAAGATTTGGCCATTCTGTCTTTATCTGAGAGGGCATGATCGATTTGTGTTCATACCACACTTAGCTACATTGTGTAAAGTTTTTTCTAATTAACTAAAATTGGAGTTTGTTTGGTGTTTTTCTCAAGATTAGACCAGGGCTATGGGGCTTTGGAAGGAAGACAAAAGTGAAGTAATATATTAACCACATTATATCAAGAGACACACCACCAACAAGATTCATCCTTGTTGATGCTGACCTTGATTACATGGCTAAGATACTATCTGTCAAGGTTTCTTCCCTGTCAAGTTACTCCTTTTTTCTTCCCCCTTCCATTCTATACTCTCTGCATGGAATTCAGACCACACTTACAGAGTGGGGAGTTATGGTCCCTACTGTAAAGGCTTTTTTTTTTTTTTTCCACAGATTTGTTTTTCTATTGGGAGGGGTCAAGGCACAGGGAGAGAAACTTCAAACCGACTCCCTGCTGAGCAGAGAGGTCAACGTGGGGCTCCATCTCAGGACCCATTAGATCATGACCTGAGCCGAAACCAAGAGACAGATGCTTAACAGACTGAGCCACAAAGCACCCTGAGGCTTCTTAAAAATAAATTTGAGTGGTTACACAAAATCATCTAGACAATACCTCAGATATGCCTGAATATTGTCATGACATTGCTAAACTGTCAATTCTTTGTTTCTCTCAAGGGTGCCAACTAATAAAATAGGTCAACAAATTTATCCATAATATCACATGACAATTTTAAGAACCTTTTCTTCTCTTTAGTACTTCCATGATTCTTTTTTATATTTCTCACCCTGTGAGAGGCAAAAAAACACAAATAAACCAAAAAACCAAACTCAATTATCATTAAATTAGAAGAGAAAAAGTAGAAACTCCGTAGTCATAACAAACTGATTTTAACACAGCCAATGATTTTTAAATAAAATAACGATTCTACCCAAAAAGACATGGAGCTTCACATGGCCAGGAATCTGAACCTTCCGGAATAAAAATGATCATACATATAAGAGAAAGAAATCCTGATATAAACTATGGTCGTCACAGTATCATGGTATTTTAGATCAGGAGATGTCTCAGAATCTCTTAATTCTCCACCATTCCCATTAGGATAAATTACATTCTCTGAGAATTAGCAAAATATCACCCGATAAAAACGCTTTGTTGATCTTTGTTGATCTGGTTATTGTGCTTTACAAAACAGACCCAAGAAGCAAAACTATCCACAGTCACTATTCCAAACTACACACATACACACACACACAGATCAACAAAGTATTTTTAACACTGTGTGTGTGTGTGTGTGTGTGTGTGTGAATATATAGCACTTTATCCATTTATAGTTGTTAAGAGAGAAAGTTTTCAGGGCTAGGTGCACACAAAGCAGACGCTGAATAAAACCTCTGCCCCTCTGAACACTTTTCTTCCACAACTCTCTTCCTGCTTCCTTCATTACCTGAAAAAGAGAATTCGGACATAGCCAACAGCCCACCAACACTATTAGACCTTGACTTTTGCTTTAACTATTAATATTTAAAGTTACCAAATTCTTAATATGTTTAAATAAAGGGTTTGATTTGATGTGAAATGACTGTTAGTTATTGAAAGGGTATACTGAAAATCCTCAGGAGAGACATCTAAACCCATGTGTGTGGTGCAGCAATAACCTTGAACTTCTAGATACCTCCCCAAAAGCACACTCTCAACAGCTTCGTGAATATAACTAGAAGCAGACTTTGCTTAAGCACAATTCATACTAAGTCTCAAGGTGATTATATAGCATCCTCCTGAAAAAACTAATTCATTTTGAAGCATTACAATATCTGTAAGTTGACTGAGAAGGATTTTATGGAAGATATATTTGTAAGTGAAGAAAAAAAAAACATTTCATCATTACTGATTATGTGGACTAAATTTACCATAATGTATTTATTTTCCTGAGTTCTCCTGAATTATAGTAAAATCCCCACGTAAGAGTAGATAATTTAACAATGCCTTTTAGATTAATAATGCATTATTATTTGCTGAACCTTTCGCTCTATGAACAATTCTGTAATTAAGAGTACAGTGGGGTGCCTAGGTGACTCAGTTGTTAAGTTTTGCTTTCAGCTCAGGTCATGATCCCAGCATCCTGGGATGGAGCCCTGCATCTAGCTCTCTGCTCAGCAGGAAGCTTGCTTCTCCCTCTCCCACTCCCACTGGTTGTGTTCCCTCTCTCACTGTGTTTCTCTCTGTCAAATAAATAAATAAAATCTTAAAAAAAAAAAGAGTACTGAAACTCTGCATTAACTTTTATTGCTGGCAAAATTCAATGCTAACTATGAACATCTGTAAACATTCTTAGCAGGCAGTTTTAGTAGAGGTTACGTAAATGGCCAATTGAAATTTATTTGGATAATCACCATTTTCCTTCTTATTTGATAGTGTAAGGAGAAAAGACACCAAACACAATGCTTCACACCCCAGCTCATAATTAAATTTTTCGATGAGACATTAAAAATTCATGACATCAAAACTCATCAACTCAATGAGAATGGAAAGTTGGCCCTTTTTTCCCTTCTGAAAATAAAGAGAAGCAAATAGATTGATTTAATGTAGATCTAAAATTATTTCTCCTTTAAACTGTACTCTGTCAGTATATAATATTGGAATATTTAACGGTTTTTTAAATTTATTTTTTATTTTCAGCATAACAGTATTCATTATTTTTGCACCACACCCAGTGCTCCATGCAATCCGTGCCCTCTAAAATACTGTACTGTCATTTGCCCACTCTCACCACTCTTGTTCAACATAGTATTAGAAGTCCTAGCAACAGCAATCAGACAACAAAGAGAAATAAAAGGTATCCAAATTGGTAGTGAAGAAGTCAAACTCTCTCTCTTTGCAGATGACACGATACTTTATATGGGAAACCCAAAAGACTCCGTACCCAAACTACTAGAACTCATACAGCAATTCAGCAACATGCCAGGATACAGAGTCAATGTACAGAAATCAGTGGCTTTCTTATACACTAACAATGAAAATACAGAAAGGGAAATTAGAGAATCGATTCCATTTACTATAGCACCACGAACCATAAGATACCTGGGAATAAACCTAACCAAAGAGGTAAAGGATCTGTACTCGAGGAACTACAGAACACTCATGAAAGAAATTGAAGAAGACCCAAAAAGATGGAAGACCATTCCATGCTCTTGGTTCGGAAGAATAAACATTGTTAAAATGTCTATACTTTTAATGCTAGAGCAATCTATACTTTTAATGCTATTCTGATCAAAATTCCACCGGTATTCTTCAAACAGCTGGAGTAAATAATCCTAAATTTGTATGGAATCAGAAGAGACCACGAATCGCTAAGGAAATGTTGAAAAACAAAAATAAAACGGGGGGCATCACGTTACCTGATCTCAAGCTTCACTACAAAGCTGTGATCACCAAGACAGAAAGGTACTGGCATAAAAACAGACACATAGACCAGTGGAATAGAGTAGAGAGCCCAGATATGGACCCTCAACTCTATGGGCAAATAATCTTCGACAAAACAGGAAAAAATATACAGTGGAAAAAAGACAGTCTCTTCAATAAATGGTGCTGGGAAAACTGGGCAGCTATATGTAGAAGAATGAAACTCGACCATTTTCTTACACCGTACACAAAGATAAACTCAAAATGGATAAAAGACCTCAATGTGAGACAGGAATCCATCAGAATCCTAGAGGAGAACATGGGCAGTAATCTCTTTGATATCAGCCACAGCAACTTCTTTCAAGATACGTCTCCAAAGGCAAAGGAAACAAAAGCAAAGATGAACTTTTGGGACTTCATCAAAATCAAAAGCTTCTGCACAGCAAAGGAAACAGTCAAGAAAACAAAGAGGCAACCCACGGGATGGGAGAAGATATTTAACGGTCTTTTAAAGGACTGTGATTCCACAGTATCAGAATTTCCCCTTGTAGGTAGGAAGGACAAATGACTCTACGGCTGAGGTGTGACACAGGCATGTAGCCAGTCACCTTTAGTTGGCCGATTTTTAGTCTTTTCCAGATAGATTCTACAGTCAGCCATTTCCCTCAGCCCTTCCTCCTGTGTCTTGTCCCACAGGTCTAATCCCCATCCCAAGATCACTCGGGCCATTTACTGTTCTCTACTTCTGATGTGTATGATAAAGGAAATTGTGGGGGGAAAGGGCAAGGACAAACAAGTCTGGAATTTATTCTCTGGCTTGGATTTCAATTCTAAGACTGAACTGTGCTAACTTACACACCTCTTACTGATGTGTCTACAGTCCTCACAACCACTACTATCTCCATTCTTTATAGAAATGCAGATTTAGCACATGTACATAAAACTCCTTGAGTAGAAGAGTAGGAAAATGTTTATTTAATCCTGAATAGTAACAGTGAGGTATTTTCGTGGCTCAGGCAGGATACACTTGATTGGAATATGTGAATTTCAAGTGTGGCTAACTGTCAAACTGAAGTCCTAAAGCCAACTGATTATAAAAAACAATGACCATAAAATTAGACATGTAATCTGACTTCCTCCATGTATATTTTCCATATGTAATATTTGAATGCAGCTAGAACTTTAAAATGCCATACAGTCTTGCACAAATCACTCCTATGTTAATATCCACCTGTGGATTTCAAAAAGGTTAAACCATTTCATGGAGGACTTATAGGCTAATAACATTAAATGAAATAAAAGCTGCTACAAAACATTTGATTTTTATTTGGATGATATAATTAGGAGTGTTGACTCTTTTGATATATAACTGATAAAATACCATCTATTACATCTCCAGAGTTCCAGTCAAAGTTTGCTCAACTTCACTACCAAAAGATAATTCTATTAGAGATATCCTTAAACAAAAGGTTCCCATCCTTATTTCTTATTTTGTCCTAGACAATTCCTCTCATTCTCAAGGCCTCAACAAATACCTAAACAAATAATTAGACTAAAGTCTTACAATGCGTTCAAAAGTCAAAAATGTCACTTGGATTATTTGCTGTTATGAATTCTGATTATTAACACAAACTTCTAGAATTTAACAAGCATTTTTATTTTTTTCATCTTGATCTGGAAAGCATCTTAAATATAGAAATAAGTAATAAGAGCAGAAGTAGTAAAGAGGAGGTTAACAGGTTGAAGGGTATGGGTGCTGTCAAACTGTTCACCATAATAAATAAGTTGTATTGATTTTGGTGCTCATTTCCTCTGTCTTCACAACTACATTTTTACCATTCCACTTTTTTTCTCTCATTTTAAAGAACATAATTCACTACATAAAATTTGGAATTATAGGAAAATATATAGAGGTTTTGAGGACATGTATACATAGCCAATGGTGATCTTTCTTAATCACACATACACATTTTTAATGTACACTATATTGGCTAACAGTATTACAGCAAAAGAATTCTAACTGCCATTAAACATTCTTCATGAATATAATTTTAAAGGATGAATTATATGGATATACCAACATTTACATAATTATTTCCTGCCATGAACACTTGGGTTATTCTCAATTTTCTTCTATTATAAAGTGATAACATGAAGTCTTTGGTCATACACATTTTAATTTTTTTGTTGAGACTTTGACTTTATTTAATTAAAAAATACTTTTTATTTGACTATAGTTGACATGCATTTTAATTTTTAAGGGGAGAATCACAGAATGCTTTGAGCATAGGATAATATGCTCATAACTAAACTGGGTAAAATTTTATGAATATGCATTAGACCCTTTCACATGTTAAAAACAATTTATTCTTCTACCAGTTATGTATGATGGTTACCACTGCACAAACCTCAAAAGCATAAAGTATTTTTAGTTTTGAATTTGTTTACTTCAATAGTTGACTGGCATTTCAGTGGCATATGTTGATGTTTCACTTTGAACTGCTTTAATAGTTAGAAATAATGCAATTTTTGTTTTTGTTTTGTTTTGTTTTGTTTTTGTTTGCCCTGTGCATTTCTTCTCTAGCTTACTGGTTTTGTATGTTCTTTGTCTTGTTATCTATATTATTTTAGGTACCTCTCATTGAAATGAGCTCTTTATTTATTGGGATAGTGAACCTCAATTAATGTTACAATTGTTGTAAATGCTTTCTCCCCAGTTTAATTTATTTTCTTCATTATCTTATTGCAGAGACTTTACCTCTGTTCTTCTGGTTTTAATCTCCTAATGAATAAATAAAATCTAATTAGTGTAATAAGAAGACACAGTAATCAAGGGATACTTTAAAAGATCTTGTCCATTCTGCCACTTCCTTAAATGGAGTCCTTCTTTGGTCACTCCATCTTTATCTGCCTATTTTATTAAGTTAGGGTAAAGAAATGGAAAGCTATGGAAAAATTAGTTAAGAATAGGAACAGGGTATGGACATGGAATTAACTTTAGAGAATTTATTGCACCATATAAAACAACCATTCACATAAATGCAACTACAAGAGTTGGGAAGATGGAAGCACACTTTCACATTACAGAATGGTTGATTTTTATAATTCCATTCCTTTATCTTGATCTTGGGTAATTCTCACTTTTTTCTACTATTACACTTGCTTTCAGAACTTTAGAATAAATTATCTTTTTTCATTTCAGCTCCTTTCAAAGTGCAAAAGCCAAGTACCTTAACTCCTGCCTGTATTACCATCATACCAGCATATTCGTCTAACAATTTCTCCTAAGTTCTTAAATACCGGTAGTGATAAGTATGTCTTTAACAAATTGGAATCCTGGTGCTCTAGAAATTTAAAGACCACATCTGATTCTTTTATGTCTATATACTTACCAATTCTTCCTAGCCCTTTGCTTCCTGAAATGAATAAATACTATTCTTTATTTCTCTGACAAACTTTACAGAATTCTTTAGCACTCAGAATAAGGATGCTAATGACCACCATAATGAATAGGGAAATCCAAATTTGCAATTTTAACAGAAAATCCTGAGAGAAAAGGCCCAAGAAGTGAAGTAGTCAAAAGCCCATCTCAGCACGCTCAGCAATTACCAATAATAATCGGGGATTCATTCTATTTTAGTCACTCTTCATTTTATCCATACCTTTTTAAAAAGCAACTTTATAAAACCTTTAATAAGATCCATTATTATGGAAATGGCAAAACATTTGGTAAGAAACCTCAAACCCAGCCAGGCTATTATTAAAAATAGGACAAGAGAAAACCTCTCCAATTACTAATAAGATGAGAGTACTGACAATCCCAGAGATAATCAAAGTCAATTTTATAATATTTCTAACAAGATTTTTACTTAATGAATTTTCATATCTGAACAAGGTAGATCCACATATTATAAGGATGATGAGAAGGACTCTTAGAAGGTCAACATTTTTCTCTAAATGCAGAAAAATTAATAAAGGACACTAAGGAAACTTTTATCATTAAAATATAACATTTTAAGTATAGTTTCCTTGCTGCTAACTATCCTCTTGATTCTTTTCTCATGTTAATTTGTGAACATAAAACCTAGAGTCTTTTAAAGAACAGCCTATACTGAATATTTTTCTGAGGGTATCCATTACAAAAATATTTATCACACACACATGCACTGATTCATAGGCAAGTATGGCTTATGTTATCTATTCTGGAATACCTGCACTACTGTTTTTAGATAATAAAAAAACTTACATGAGGAATGTGATGCTCCACTTCCAGAAGCTTTAATATGTAGGAATTTAGGGAGAAGCTGAGAGTAAAAAAGTCCTCCTAATTTGATTTACAGATTCAATGCAATTCCAATCAAAATCCTGGCAAGTTATTTTTTTGTATCATCAAATTTCTAAAGTTTGCACCAAGACAAAAGACCACAAATAAACCAACATGATATTGAAGAACAAAAAGGACTGACACTACCTGACCTCAACATCTACTACAAGGCTACAGTAATCAAGGCTCTGTAGAATGGTCAAAAGGATAGCCAAATATTTCAATGAACTATAATGAAGAGTCCAGAAATGGACCCATATAAAGAGTCAACTAATCTGTGACAAAAGAGCAAAGGTAATACAGTGAAGCAGACAGTCTTTTCAACAAATGGTGCTGAATCAAGTGGACATCCACATGCAAAAAAAAATTTTTTTTTTTTTTTTTGGATACAGACTTTGTGCCTTCACAACAGTTAATAAAACCCCTAGAAGATAAATAAAAGAAATAAAGACGACCTTGGGTTTGGTGATCACTTTTTGGATACAACACCAAAGGCATGATCCATGAGAGAAAAAAGTGGTTAAGTCAGACATCACTAAAATTAAAAATTTCTGCTATGTAAAAGAAACCATCAAGAGAATAAAAAGACAGGCTACAATACATGGAAAAGACACATCTGTAAAGGACCGTTATCCCCAATACACCAAAAAACTGTTAAAACCCAACAATAAGAAAATGACTGAATTAAAAATGGGCCAAATACCCTCACAGATACTTTGCCAAAGATATACTGATGCCAAATAAGCAGATATAAAAAGATCCCGCTCCTTATCATATACCATCAGGGAAATGTAAATTAAAACAATGATATACCACTATTCACTTCTTCCATGGCCCAAATGAAGAACACTGACAACACTAAATGCTGGAGAGGATGTGGAGCAACAGGAACTCCTATTCATTGCTGGTGTGAATATAAAATGATACAGCCACTTTGGATGATACTTTGGTGGTCTTAGAAAACTAAACCTACTTTAAATGCGCATCACACCATGAAGGAAACCAATCTGAGAAGGTACGTAGTATATGATTCCAACTATATGACATTCTAGAAAAGGTGGAGCACCGAGGATTTTTAGGGCAGTGAAAATACTCTGCATGATACTATTTTAGAGGATCTGTGTCATTATAAATTTCTCCAAACCCAGAGCCAAAAGTGAATCCTAATGGAAACCATGGACTCTGGGTGGTAATCAATGTAGGTTCATCAGTTGTAACAAATGTGCCCCTCTGATGGGGAAAGTTGTTCATGGGGAAAGCTACTACACATGTATGGGGATGGGGGTGGGGGTATGTGAGAAATCTGTACGTTCCCCTCACTTTTGCTGTGAATCTAAAACCACTCTTAAAGTCTTAAAATACAGAGATGAAACAAAACAAAAAAACAACCAGCCCTAAACAAAGTCCTCAAAAGAGGGGGAAAATTTCTGCTGTATTTTTTCCTAGAAGAACATAATGTAAGGCACCTTGTTACCTTACTAAGCATACGTATATTTGTGTATAAAATGAGATGCAATATTTTAAATTATTATTACTATTTACATTCCACTAACAACTTCCAGAAATTTTCAGATATTACAAATTAGAAGCAGTGAAGAACAGATAAAGGGTTACAAACTTAAACTTGAGGAGCTACTGAGTGGAAGAGTTGCTACTTAGGGAAGAGTTGCCTTCCCTAAGGTTTGACAGGGAGCTGGTGGATAAAATTGTACTTTAAAGAAGGGCAAACAGCCTCGCAAGTGGAATAACCCCAGAGACACTGCTCCATTAAAACGTTAAACACTGTTAACTACACTGAGCTATACACCTCCCCCCTGAAGTACCTTAGGAGGACCTAATCCCCTGGCTTGTGACCAGCATCTACAGCCCTGAAATTTCTTTGAAGTGTCTATTTTACTTTAAACATCTACATGATTTTTACATCCTGAGCCAAATATTATATGCGATTTTAATTTAAATGTATGGCTCCCCTCTCTTCGAGAAACCTCCCCTGAAATCTCATAGCAAATGTAAGCTTCAAGAAGTATGTCAGGCTGATTGTAGTGGCTTCTTATGCCCTTTGATTCACTCAGCCGCATAACCAATTTTGAAAAGTCAGGAAGGGTGACATATAATTCAGAAATATTTCCATAAAGATGGCTGAGAAACAAGAACATTCTGGGGATTAAAGGAATAAACTTCAGTCACTGAAAAATGCCCTCATGTGAAACCCATACTGGTTCACAAAATACCAGGTATAACTGGTTTGAACAACAAACAATTACTGTTTAGTTACTGTAGCTCTTCACTGTACCTTAGAGACTACTTATTTCAATTTGCCTATGTGAAAAACAAGACTATTGTAAGCTTATCTAAATTATTTAGTGTTTAAAACAGGATTTCAGCTGACATGTTGGCAACTTTGCATTTTCTTTGAGTTTTAAACCTAAAGGATGATTTTATGATAAATTATTTGACTGTAGCCATGTCATGAAATTAAAACTATGTAGATATTAACATAGCAAAGAAACACAACCATCCGCTTGCCAAGCCAACACAGTTTTGGTGTCCAGTTCTTTCTAAATGACGATAGCTAACGATATCTAAAAGAAAAAAAACTTTCCATAGACATCTCAAAAATACTGATATTTAATTCTCAGAAACAGAGCAGTATCTCCTCTTAAATAACTATCTACAAAATAATATTAATTACAACTAATACTAATCCTTAACATTTATTACATACCAACTCTGTTCCAACAGCTCTACATGTATTAACTCTTTACTCTCAGTAGGGTTTCACAGACAAGGTCACTGAGGCACAGGGAGTTAACTAACCAATGCAAGGCACATCGATTATTAAGTAGAACATAAACCCAGTATGCTGGGCTCCAGGGACCTTAAGAGCACTGTTCTTCAGTGTCACCATTGATCATTCAGTTAAAACAAAACAAAAACCCCCTTCTCAGTGGCATACTGTGTGTCAGGCACTATATAAATCTCTGGGAAGGAAAAAAAGGGCAAAGGCTAGGAGAGCAAGGCACAGCATCTCATCTCCAGTCTACCATAAGGACGCTGACTCAAAAGAGGTACAGGTATGAATTCAAGTGCTTGCTTCTCCCAAACTACTCATTATTCAAACTATTTTAAAGCAATCTGTAACATCTTTGCAGTCACCTAAAACATCATATAGCCCTTGGACAAAGGCAGATTTTCCCTTGGTTAATCCCACAAAAATACAAAAAAAAAAAAAAAACACCTACTATTTAGCACGGAGGGCTTTAGGAAAATGAGTAAACAATGTAGTTAAGTGGCAAAGGAACCTGTTGACTTTGGATTGTCTAGTGTCAGCCATGGCTACCTGCATCACCCAGTGGGGGAGGTGAAGACTGCTGGCACATAAGCAGAATAATTCTTCCTGGGTAGGACTGATCCATGGCTTGCCGGAGGTCTTGTATCTCAGGCCACTAAATGCCACAGGTTTCTCCCAGCCCTCAGTCACTGTGAAAATCAGAATGTCCTCACATATTTCTGAATACCTTCAGGAGGTAGAGCTGCCTGTGGTTGAGAAGCATGCCCTATATTTGAATATCTATTGTTATTTTTGTATTTCACTTTTCTTGCAAGTTTTGTCTTTACTACTCCCACGTGGACGTCTGTGGTCGGAACCCAAGTCACATTAAAACAGCAGCATTTCCCTGAAAACACTGATGTGTGCACGTGAACTCTTTCCTCGAGATCAGGAATACCATGGGTCCTATCCTCACACATTAGCATTGGGAAAAGCAAGAATTAGATAATATATGAAGTTTTTAATTAATAATATGTATTTTAACCAATGCTGGAAACATTAGGGGAATGTATAAAAAAGATAAAAGAATAATTCCCTTGATCTCTGATTATACCTGTATTTCTTTTCACATGGCCATTCAAGCTTCTTGAAGCTTAACTATGGCTTCAAGATAATGTAATGCTTAAGACCTAAGGAATTAATCTCAATCTCAGTTCATATACATGTTTAATCTGTCAACATTTTCATTTTGAATGCAAATCTTTGTTTGTAATTTTACATATTTGGTGAAAAATATGTTCTATCAACATAACTGCTGAGGAACTGTTAAGATTCCTAAAACCTTTGACAAAATGAAACAAAACTTTGACTGACAACAGACACCTTTTCTTTGTTCTGATCTAACTGAAGTCAGAGAAAAGGACATGATCTTACCAATCACACCCTAGACTTCATCTGAGGACTCATTCAGATCCAGTTATCCTAGAAATTCTGACAGCTTGAGAAGTCAGGCAGTGGTACAATTTCAAGCAAAATCTAAAAATCTTCCAGTTAAAATCATAAAATAGACTATTTCTAGGATGGTAACCCATATGCTGTCATGTAGATTTATCCATTCTGTTTGCTTCTGTAACATTAGCATTATTATATTTATAAAACAAATAATAAAAGATATTCTATATGTTCAGTATGCAAGTATTTATAAACTCCAGCTACAGGATATTACCATGGTAACAGGAATATACAAACAGCTCAGTCCTCCATGCTATGATAGAAGCATTACTAATTTTAAAAATGCAATATGTTTAAGACAGGCAAGAATTAGTTCATAATATAGTTGTAACCCTGCTCATAAACAGGAGAAAGATGGGTATTTGAAATAGCAGACAGAAGAAAACTGAATCATTCTACTGGACAATGACTTACAGTCATTCAGGGAGTTGGAAGGATGAAATATTTTTAAAACGAATGAATGAATGAGTTAGTGAATGAGTGAATGAGACAACAGAATGAAAAAACAGATAGGAAGAAGATTCAGGTAGAAGAGTTATTGTGTCAAAATGACAGTGTGATATTTGTTATAACCTCAGTTGTTAGAACTGAATAGAATCTATAATTTGATATTTTGTACATTCACATTCAGCCTTCAGTTTGGAATAAAGAAAGATGTATAAGATCAGGTCATTCATTTCAAAGAACATATGAGCATGCATGTCCATTTACTATTTCATTTAATATGTACTGTATGTGTTGACATACCAGCAAACACAAAGAAAGAAGATACTGACACCAGCCTTAAGAATGAACAAACCAATGGAGAAGGTGGTCCTCTAAATAAAACAAAACACTCTCGTGTAACTCCTTAGACAGAAGTACATATAAAGTGCTATGAGAACATGATGTCATAGCAATGTTTTTCCCAATTACAAAGAACTGATGCTTGCATCTACACTAAAATTGAGATTTTACTGAAAGTTAAGTGGCAGGAATTTATGAAATATAAAATTTACAATCTGTTTAACTGACTAGAAGCAGAGAAGTGCACATGAAGACAGTTAGTTGAAATAGGACTCTTCAACTTAAAAACAAATAATTATGAGTTGTTTAAATTTCTCCAAGATCTAACAACTGCCAGAAGGAAGGAGAGAAATCTGCAGTGGCGCTTTATGAAATGACACAGTGGACTGCCAACGAAGCCACTGAAGGGGGACTTCTGGAACAATGAATGTCTGAGACCACCATTCTTCTTTTGGTAAACTAAAAAGAACATCAGTGTAAAAACCTCAGCTCCCTTGACAGAAAGCTTCCCAGTGTGCCAGGGAGAACAAAACATGCCCAGTCTTGCGAGTGGGTGAGAAGAGGTGGGGACACCACGAGGGTCGCCCTGAACATTCTGCTGCACGTCTTATGTCACCAGTCACTCCCTTTGGAATACTGAAGCAGGGCTCAAGCTACAACATAGTTCAGTGGGAAACAGACCAAGACGGCAACTTTCCCTAAACTGGAGGGCAGCAACTGCTCCCTGCAAACTGTTAAAGGATAGAGTTCTTGAAAGAATTCCTCTTAAGACCCCGCTCTCCTCCTCTGACATCAATCACTGCAAGAAGAAAATCCATTTAGTAAAGAAAAGTAAAATGCCTTTTTCCTAGCTAGGAAACATTACCTCCTAGGTCAGGTGAACTACTTGAGCTGCTGTATATTTCTTAAAGACTTTTCTGTCATTCCCTATTATCCATGCACTCAAGAAACATTCTTTATATGCTTGCTGTGTCCTAGACCTGGGGCTTGCAATCTTTTTTAAGGGGCTAGATAGTAAATATTTGAGGCTTTGCAAGCTAAGTCAAGATGCAAAAAACAAACAAACAAACAAAAACAAGGAAATGATGTAGGTACTTATAAACTCATTTAAATATATAGCTGTATAAAATGTAAAATCATTCTTAGCTCAATAAAAACAAACCAAGAATAATGGGCTGTAGCTTGCTGATTCCAGTCCTAGATCACTGTCAAATATCCAGGCCAAGCCAAGACCATTAGGTTATCAAATTAAAAGGAAAGGTCTTTGCATCAAGACCTAGCTTCTTCCAATAAGAACCTACAGGGATGATCTAAGAAAGCTCTGCTCAACAGAATTATCTATTGGAGAATAGATGTTTTTATTATATCAATAATGCCCACAGAAAATGGTCTTTATCTGTACAGGTCAATATGGTAGTCACTAGACATGAGTGGCTATTGAGCATTGAAAATATGTTCAAGGGGACGGAGGAACATTTTATTAAACTTTAATTATTTTAAATTTACATTTAAATTAGCCACATATGGCTAGTACACCAGAAAACAGTTTTAATAGTCATCATATTATCAATTGGTAGGTCTTAAGTGAATGTGCTTGGGTTTTTGGTGACCCATTAGGTAGGTGTGGGTATAAATATTTTATAAGGCATAAACATTTTTAGAGTTTTATGTTTTTATCACAGATCAAATTATTTTTAACTTCTGGTTAAAATTGTATTGGGGAGGGCCAGTCATTATTCATGATATACATTATATTATAGAACTGAAAAGACCTTCAGAGGATAGAGATACACTCTATCAAGTATAATGTATATGACATGATCCAAAGAGGGCAAAAGAGGCACACTGGGTGATGGCTCACAACTGGAGTTTTGAAGTTAAGAAGGTCTGGCATAAAGTATTGGTTCTGCTCTAGAGTACTACTGGGATCTTAGTAAATAGTATAGTACTATTTACTATCTAGGCAAGCGATTTCACCCTTTTCTTCCTCAGTTTCAATCATCGTAAAATAGGACTGTAACACTAGCTTCTTCATTGGATTGGTGAAATAATCAAATGAGATTAAGGATTTAAGAACCCAGAACAGTGCTCTGTCCCTGAAATCATCAATGTTACTATTTTATTACCACTATTATTAAAAATTTTTAAAAAGATTTTATTTATTTATTTGACAGACAGAAGTCACAAGTAGGCAGAGAGGCAGGCAGAGAGAGAGAGGAGGAAGCAGGTTCTCCGTTGAGCAGAGAGCCTGATGTGGGGCTCGATCCCAGCACTCTGGGATCATGACCTGAGCCAAAGGCAGAGGCTTTAACCCACTGAGCCACCCAGGTGCCCCACCACTATTAATTAAAATTAATATTGTATGAGGACTATTCAAGCATACATCCTGTACTCTGACTTAGTAGAAACCATTTCATGACTCAGCATGATAGAGAACGACACCCGTGGTTTGGGATATATCGCTGGATTGTTATCCAGAAAATGTAAGTTAGTCTCTGGTCTCTACAACCTACTAACACAGCCAAGTGGCATGTGTAGTCTGCACCTCACTTCCTTATCTGAAACATGAGAGGAAAATTTACCTCTGCAAATTATTCAGAGGATTCAAGTATGTAAAAAAGTTTTGCTCATAGAAAAGATACTGAGGAACAACTACTTCCTTTATTCCATCTCTTGGGTCAAAGGAATTACATGCTTCAAAACTAAGTTGTCAGGATTAAAGGGTAGAATCAAGAGTAGTTTCTCTGGGAGTTAAATTATGACTTTTATGAAAAATGAGCTGAAGAGTAGAAATAATCTCAGACTGAAAATGTCAGAGTAGCCACGTTGGTGATGGTGACATATCTGCACGTGTAAAAAATACCAAGGGTATACACGTCTTTGTTGAGCACGGAACACTGGAATACAGAAAATACAGGAACCCAAGCAATGAATTTTGGTATCTTCAAGAAGCAGTAACCCAAATAAATGCTTCCTCTGTTTCCTGCACCAAAGATTTTCCCACTACAAAGACAGATGCAAACGATCTGATGCCATTACATGTTATTATCATTCCACCTAGATGGCAAATAGGTTTCATGTCACCTGCCAAGTCCTAATGAATTACTGTGGAGGTTCTATAAGGCTGTGACCTCAGCGGGGATGAGAGCCATGATTGATTAGCCCTGTCTGCCATGAGTCAGGAGGAGGGCTGGGCCGGGTCACCTTCACACTCTATTTGCAGATCCTTTCATACCACGCATTGCCATTTCTCTGATTTTGAGAACACAGAACTTCTGAGTGTAATCCAAATTTCATATATCTTTCTGTGCAGAGAATAACCTGATACCTAAGAGTCCAGCTTTCTTAATCATTACCTTTCTGGCTTGCAAATTATTCAGTTGGCATTCTAGCTCATTGACTAGTCTTTTGTGAGCTCAGCTACTCCAACTGGGCAGTAGCATCCATTCTCAGTAAATTGACAAAGTCAATTTTCTGAGTCAGTAATTTTGATAAGCAAAGCACACTATGAGAAATTCACAAAGGTAAATCTTATGTGACTTCTCAGTCACATAATGGAAGACTGGCTTTCCTGGTAAGAAAATAACTCAAACAGATACTTCCTTTAGACTTCAACAAAGACTTTTTATTCAGTTTCATCATTTTCAACTTTTATATTTCGTCTTAATTTTTGTTTTCTTAATTCTTGTTAATTTTTTCTTCACAGATTTGTTCTTGCCAGTCTTAGACTATGTTTAATTCTATATGAAAGCTCTCACTGTCTCTCATTTTGAAGTTTAAAACCAGTAGAAGCACTTAGAGTCGATACTAGTTCTTTCTGTGTGTAGGATTTCATCAGACTATCAACATTACCTGGGTTCTCACTTTCCTTTTGATTCTTTCATCTTTCTTTCCCAAGCCCAAATCAACTCAGTTATAGCCTATGTGTGATAGCATCAGTCCTTTTTTCATGTCCCTACACCACCCTGATGAAACCTGTGCTTTATCATTTTACCTTTCGAACATTCGCCAACCGATTCATCATCAGGGACTCCTCTCGGTCATCGTCATCATCCAGGTCCAGCATAGGCATTCCAAAAGGGTCGATGATGCTACAGCACCTGGAGCCTTCATCTCTTGGATCAAAGGGGTCCACGATTATGGGCTCCGTTCCTTTTATTTCACAGCGACAGAAGGGGCAGCCCTGGCCGTCTGACTCCTAAACAACAACAATGACAAAATGTGATCGGTCTTTACTCAAATAAAACAGTGAGGTGCCAATGTTCTTCAACTATAAGAAGCTGCAAACAAGAGGTCTTAGGGTAGGCAGTGAGAGTGAAAGATCTGTCTTGAAGGAGTAATAAAGTAGAACAGGGAGCCAACAAAATATATGATAAATGTTTAGACGTTCAGACTCAGATTTTCAAAGAAAAACTTCTCTTAAAAAAAAAAAAAGTTTGATGTGCCAAAGAAAAGGAGCCCAACTTTATTTTCCTGAATGTTCACTTACAATTGTAATGTATCAAAACTTGAGACTCTTATAGAAAACTAGAAATTGAATCATTTCCCTCTTTACCAAAAGGCTCCAGTGCTAATTAAACATTCCATAAAAGACATTTTGGGGGCACCTGCGTGGCTCAGTCTGTTGAGCGTCTGCCTTTGGCTCAGTCCGGTAATGATCCCAGGGTCCTGGGATTAAGCCCCACATTGAGCTCCCTGCTCAGTGAGGAGCCTGCTTCTCCCTCTACCTCAGCTTTCTCTCTCTCTCTCTCTCACATAAATAAATAAATAAAATCTTAACAAAAATACATTTAAAAAAGGACATTTTGTACAAATTCATTACAAGTAAAGTACTAGTATTAATTAAATGAGCTATTCTGGAAAACTTCCTATGCATTGCCTAGGTTTTTAAAAAAATCTTGATTTATAATCGGTGGGAAAAAATAAAGCAAACTGACATCCAGGAGTCATCAACTGTCCTGAAAGCCTGTCATTCTGACATAGTTCATTTGGAAATAGAATACCAGGTGAAATATTAAATTTTACCCCTCATCATGCTTTCAGACTAGATACTTCTAGGATCTAGAGATTCGTGCCAATAGTTTAGTGCTGGAAACTTGTTTATTGGTAATTATTGAAGATTTTGTTCAAAATCTCCCAATTCCATTTCTCAAAACTAACTGAATTAATTCATAATTGGCAGGGAAATACAACCAGTTTCCTCATCCTGCCCATAATGCTGCCTTCTAGAGCTCGAAGGAGAATGATACCACCACTTTGCTGTTTCTGCATTTTACCCTGAGTTTAGTAGTGTGTTATTTAAAAAAAATAGGAAAAACCATAAAATCACTTTAAGGCAAAAATGACATGAATTGGCACCATTTTAGAGAAGAAACAAGGGATGTGAAGAGAGCTAACACCCTTAAAGAAACCATCCAGGGCTGGACTCAACTGCCCCACCTACTTGGTATGACGGGAAACTGGTTATTTGCATGCCCCACACTGACGCTCTGACCACCAGTGGAATAATATTTTTGCTCCCCTCTTACTAAACAATTGCTGGGCATCCACATCTGGCAGATCCTGTGGTCCGTGGGTTATTCTTTTCCAAACATCATTCTGATTAAAATGTAAGAATACAGAAGCAGACCAATACATGATGATGACAGTGATGAGATAATACTGGTATTTATTTGGATTCTTACCTAGCATGTGACTGGGGGCTGAGCAATTTTGGAACCTGAAGATTTTTTTTTTTCCTGTTTTTCTGTCAAGTATTAATAGGTTCTCAGGTTGCCTAGCCTGATTAGGCAATCAATTCTAATTAATCACTTTGTTGACTAACGAAGTGAACATCTCCCTTTGCCACACATATTGTCAAAAAAAGAAAAACAAATGCTCTTTGCACTAGTCAATGAAAAGAAAACATAACATTTCCTTATTCATCCACTGTTAGATAATTTGGGAAGGAAAGCTGGGAGAGTAAAAGTAGGTAAACTAAGTGGTGTAGAAATACAGGCAGGCTGATACAAAACCCTTTGATGTTTACTGCTATATGTGCTTAACCTGGTGGGCTTCAAGGCAACTTAAAAATTTTGCTCTATCATTTTACAGATGATAAAGCTAAGACTTAGTTCTTTTATAGGACATTAACATTTCCTAACAAAGGAGTAAATATTTAAGGAAAGCTAAATCTCTTTCTCCTGTCTTTTGATGACAAGAACATTAAATGCCAAGTGCATAGTTGAAGTATGTTATCATCTAGATAAAATTCCCTTATTATTAAAGTCAGAAGGGATCCATATTCTGTGCCTGTGATAGGATTTTCTTACAGATCTATGTAAAATAATTTCAAAAAGACAGTATATCTGATATATAAGAGCAAGATGGGAAAGGGCTGATGTTCCCTGTGTGTCTTCAATGCACAAAGGTTGGAAAGCAGTACTCTGAGCCCTAAATAGATAAATCATTTATTCACACATTTTTAAAAAATTACAGAAAACTTCAAACTTATGCAGAAACACTGACAGCAAAGTCTAGTGAATCTTCCAACTTTAACAATTTTAACAATTTGTTAAATTGTTAAACTTTAACAATTATCCAACTTTAACAATGATCAATTCTTGTCCAATCTGGCTTCACTGATACCTTCACTTGCTCCCTCCACCTTTGGATTATTTTGAAGCACATGCTACACATTACATAAATTCATCCATAAGTGTCTTAGTATGTTTATCTAAAAATAGAAAATCTTTTAAGACCTAACTAAAGTATAATTACCGGGACTACAAATTAGTCCCCTTGAACTAAAACATTAAACTCGCTATATTTGTAGCACAGTGCCTGGGATGTTTATGCCACAGAATTTAGCTACAAAAGCTTCTCTTAGAACCTCCAAGGCCAATCTGCATAGTTTTTCTTTTGTTGTTGTTGTTTTTTTTTGTTTTGTTTTTGTTTGTTTTTTTTTTTTTGGTTAAGGATGACCTCCAGTTTAGGTCATCCATTTTCCGAGAGAAGGTAACTGACAAGAGGAGTCTGGAAAAGGGGAGAGGGAAAGGGCAATAATAGCATCTTGATGGCACTAAGGAAAGGAGTAGGAATAGTTCATCTATAACTGAAATTAGTTTTTCTCCCTGTCTGCCATCTGACAGTTTAATACTACCCACATTACTGGTGTATATTAGAGTTGTTGTTTTAGGATTATGTATCAGAAAGCGTATTATCTCTTTAGCTTTGTGTCTTTTGAAAGTTCAAATGACCCACTAAATTAACAACAACAAAAATCCCCCCAAAAGCCTGAGCTGCAATGTACACCCACTTTGATTTGCAGACACGGATCACGCTGAATCTGTCTCTTTAATGTATGACTTCACCCATCACTCTGTCTCTGTAAACTGACTACTGCCACATGCAAATTAAGTTTAACCATAAATTCTCAAATGTCACTTTGGTCCTCTGCTCTAGTTTCTGTCAGATGGTTGATTGAATACACATGAAGAATGTCTTCAACAGACATATAACTCATCAGGATTGTGCCTGAATAATTAAAATAATGTTTCTGTCAACATATACTTAACGCAAGATCAAGGAACATATGTTAAGAAGAAAGACCAATAAATAATTTCTAGTCCTCAACATATTCATATCCTGAGAACGTTAAGAGGAAGTACTTGGGACTCCATCCGTGCTAACTGACTCTGAAGATTTTATTTCCTCAAATAAGAAACACTTCCAAACCAAAGACACAGAAGTGGTCAGTGAAACTTAACAATGTAATATACTTATGACAAAATAATTCAGACTCCTATGACAACCATTAATACTAAGTTAACGATATTAAATATAAATATAACTTTAGGCAACCTGAGAACCAATTAACACTTGACAGAAAAATAGAAAAAAAAAAAAATCTTCAGGTTCCAAAATTGCCCAGTCCCTAGTCACACACTAGGTAAAAATCCAAATAAATACCAGTATCATCTCATCACCATCATTATCATGTATTGGTCAGCTTCTATATTCTTGCTGTTTAAATACTGTTCAGATGGATACTACCACTTAAATACCTTCTTCAGTTTTTTTTTTTTTTTTTTTTTTTTTTTAAGATACACATTATATATAGTCCAGCTTATTTGCTCTCAGGATGGTTACTAAAAGTCACATTTTAATTTAAGGTTAATCACTTCATGGCTTCCCATATATTCAATATACAGAGAACCCTGAAAAATAACTAGGACTTTCCGAGTCTCATTTTGCAGTGCATTTTATATTTTTTACTGTGTGTGTATATATGTGCTTTCTGTATCAGTAACTTCTAATTTATATTACTTTGCTATATTTCACATAGATTTGAAGTTCCCATAAATCATTTCGGTAAAGCATGGAACAGCTATAAATAAGGAAATAACTGGAAAAATACATACATATACTGAGCATAAATTGGGTCAACACTAAGCATTTTCAGAGCACAATATTTCCTACAGAAATTCAATAACTTCTTGTTAAAAGAACAGGTGAGGATAGTTAATAGTAGAATAAATAGACCCAGAGTGAAAGAGATGGTTGGTTTTGGGGCTCTTTCATGAGGAGCAATGAAAAGAAGATGTTGGTGAATCTAGACTCTTCTAGTTTTAATCTGTTTTTTTACATGAAAACAATAAATCAGAGAAACAGCACAGTCATTCCAAATCAGGACACATGAATTAGAATCCCACACCTACCAATTACTGCTGTGGGACACTATATAAACCATTTCATCTTATTTGTGGGAATAAGACGGAATGTACAGCTTAAGGGATATTTCACAGATTAAGGTAAGATAATTCAAAGTTTTCAAAGTGCTTGCAAATTTTAGCATAATTACTATAAATATAATTTCAAAAGCAAAGAAGTAAGATAACTAAGGAAACAGGTTTATCATCTGAAAATAATCCATAAGAATTCCCAACTTATTATGAAATGAATACAATTTTAAAACCACAGAATCCCAATTGTTCATAAATTAAGAAAAATCAGAAATAGGAGACAGCTTCATAAGTGATACTATCAGTTACTACCATTAGGAAAAATACTAACTAAAATTTCAGGCATTGTTGTAAGCACTATACATATATTAACTAAGATAACCCTATGAGGTAGGTACCATTATTACCCCCATTTTACCAGTGAGAGAGTGGAGAGTTAACAAAATTTGATGGAGGTCACAAAGCTGAGCAGTCGTGAGCAGGAAATTTCACTCAGGAGGACTAATGAGCCTAGTCATTCCATCACTAACCTACCACTATCCTACACAATAGCATCAGGAACTAGTGGTTCCTCAATATTGGATTCATAACTTAGGTTAAAGTTTTAAAATAGCTGCCTACTACTGATCATTCAAAAATGAAAAAAAGTGACTATTTTGTTCAAAGCATATATTTCAAAATTAAATAAACTACTATAATCAATATATATCGTTTGCTCTACTTGAAAAGTTTCAGCTTCTAATAACTTGTCCTAGTAATTAGAGTATTCCTTGGGTGATATATATATATATATATATATATATATATATATATATTTTTTTTTTTTTTTTTTTAAGATTTTGTTTATTTATTTGAGAGAGGGAGAGAATGAGAGAGGTCGGCTGGAGAAGCAAACTCCCTGCTGAGCAGGGAGCCCGATGTGGGACTTGGTCCTGGGACTTCACGATCATGCCCTGAGATGGAGGAAGTCACTTAACAACTGAGCCACCCAGGTGCCCCTTGGGATATATTTTTTTTACACAGTCAGAGCTTTTAAAATGTTTGTTGCTAAGAGTCCAATTTAAAATGTTAATGCATGAAGTTTACTCATTTGCATTCTAAAGATGCTTTATTTAATGGAGTCAACTTTTAAAACACCTACTGAAGGCCTCTGTTAGGACCAACCAAAAACCCTTCCCAAATGCCAATACCTTTTACTGTCCAGGCACATCACGATACTGTCAGTCAAGCATTCGCTCTACAGGGATTTTATTTTCTCCTCTTTTTCATTCCTACTGTCATCACTGTCATTCATGAAATAATTGTAACATTTTTGGATGACTCCAGTAGCCCCTACATTATTCCCAAAGTGAAACAGGAGCTCCCAACATTTTATTTGATCACATTTATACAAAAAGACACAACATGTCATCAAGTACAGAAATACCAATTTATAACCATCTTAAAGGCAAATATAACCTTACAAATTTTCACTTAGGCTAGAAATGTGAAGGTTGGTTCCTTTTGAGGGAAGATACAATAAAAGATTATTCTTTGTGCCTTCAGTGTGATCATCTGAGCTGGTTTCTCACCTCTCTTACACATTTTTCCCCCAACAGTACTCTCTAAATACGGGACATCCATAAATCTCTTTAATCATATTCTGTATTAAAATCAGGGGTCAGTGACTTTGTGTAATTTTATTTTGAACATTCCAGGTATCTTTCCTTTCAAATATCTGGAAAACGATGCAGAAGAAATAATCACAGGAAGAAAGTAATTTTACTTCTAATTGAATTAAAGTCCTTGGCAGCAATTCAAAACAAGGCTGCATATCCAATTGATACATGTATATCCATTTCTATTGAAAAGAAGATCGTCTAGAATTTGTGCCATCCGTAAGCTCAGAAGCCATGTTCTAGGTTCCTTGGGTAGGGGAGGAGTTGGGGACCACAGTATGGAAACATCCCTCACTTCACACCTCATGCGGTGAGCCTGAACCATCAGGGCTGGGCAATATGCTACTACAAAAAGATGTGGAGGAGTTCTGGATGCAGAAGGAAAAATGTTTTTTTTAAGAAAAATGTTTTGTGGAATAGCGAGGAGGTGAAAGAAAGCTGTGAGTTTTATTGCTGCACCCAGAGTGATACTGCTTCAAAGAAGGTCTCCAGAGAGGTGATTATTCAACTTACTTAGTATGCTGTGCAAACTCTGGCTTGCTTATTCAATTTATTAAATAACACAGATGTTTCAGAAGGAGAAAAAAGTATGTGACACCTCTTCAGAGGCATGACTAATGGGCCATTAGGACAGAAATGAAAGGGTAACTACTCGCCGCCTGAAACAGCTAACTGACACGGCGACCATGCATTTCTGAGGGTTTCCGTTAATTACATAAAATTTCAGTTTCCAATGAATTCAATTAAACCAAAGTAGGGCAACAAATGGAAGGAAAAGTTGGTGAAGAATAACTTGCTAAAAATGCACCCTGGCTGAACACATAATGTTTTATGGTCAGGGTTTAATATTTCTTTCCTATTGGACTCTGACTGATTTATCAGAGCTTCTTGGCAGGCACGCAACCTTTAAAATCCTTTTCCAATAAGCATGCCCATCCAAAGTAGCAAAAAGTAACAAAAGATGTCTCGAATCTATAATTAAATTTGAAGGATAACAGGATGTTCATTTCAAGTAATGACTATTAATACCATGCCCCTTTATAAAACTTTCAGATTTAATTTTACCTTCTGGAGGGTCAGGCCTGGGTCTTGTGTTCTTTCTAGCTCAGAGATTAGTACAGATCCTGGGACACAGCAGCTGCCCAGGAATGTTTCCTAAATATATGGATAAGTATATGGATTTGAGATGTTGCAGAATGATGGATAAAACAATCCATGTCTGCTTCCATCAAGTAGAATAACAAATGATCTCTATGCTTAATTAAGTTTGAAAACAACCTGTCCTCTAATAGAAAAAAGTAAACAAGCATATAAAACAAAAAGAACGGATTTAAAACAGGGTGCCTGGGTGGCTCAGTGGGTTAAAGCCTCTGCCTTTGGTTCAGGTCATGATCTCAGGGTCCTGGGATTGAGCTCTGCTCTGGGCTCTCCACTCAGCAGGGAGCCTGATTCCCCACCTCTCTCTCTCTGCCTGCCCCTCTGCCTACTTGTGATCTCTGTCAAATAAATAAATAAAATCTTAAAAAAAAAAAAGAATGGTTTTAAGTCAGAACATATGAACTCTAGCTCTGTACCAGTTTGAATAAAGAGAACACTGAAAAATAGAGACATACTGCTCTGTGGAGTCATGTCCAGACTTCATAGTCATACATTTATTTCCCAGTGCATCTACAAGTTTAGATACAATCTTTGACAATATCCTGCAGAACTATGGAAATGTTCACTAACTGTTTTTTTACTTCTCATATTCACCATCTTTTAGGTGAAGTCCTGTGAGCAGCTTACGGAGGTCCCGATGTGAGGCTTTTAGAGTATCTGTGGTTTGTCAACTGCATTTTAACCGGATTAACGTTGTAAATTATAAGAATTTTGTTTTTATTAAGTAACAAGCATTTTGCAATAACATGCTTAAATGATTGTCAAACACTGCTATCCATATTATATAAAAACAGCCAAAACAGATCTGCTGGTTGGCAGGAAGCACCACTTTGTGAAATCTATATGTGAAGGTAGAAATATTCAGGTTAACCCAAAGTGGAAATGTTCAAAAATTGATGCTTCCTTTAACTTCTAAGATCCCACTGAGATAGAACAAGTGTTGAATAGCACTTTGCAATTCGCAAACCTTGGCCCACGAACAGTTTTCTTCAGGGTAGCGAAAACATGAACCAGGGATCACCATGCAATGCTGATTCTTGGTGTAAAAACGTAATAAAGAGAAACTCACAGTTTTACTGCCTCTAGCTTAGTGCCAGTATTATTGCAAGTGGAAACAGTATAATGTGCCTCAAAAATAAGTGGACAAAATCAAAATGTGAAAAGTTGAAGATAATCATCCAGCAGCTACTGAATGGAACAAATGGATCTTAGGTTTAAAATTCTTAGAACTTATTCTCAGATCTTGGGCATAATAAAAGGTATTTGAAAAAATATAGGTATTTTCTCAAAAGAAAAATGAACAGAACTAAGACATTTGATCTATTATATCAACAATTTATCCAATTTATCTATTTAACATCTTTTTAATGTAATCTTAAGTCTACTCTTTACACTACCTAGCATACAGTCCATAAACACTTAGTACCTACCACGGAGGAGGCCAGTAGCACGCTAGAAGAAAGGGATTCCAAATTAGGTTCTTGAAGAGAAAAAGGTAAATATGTAATGTTTACAGTACAAATACAATGAGGTAAGAGTTTACAGGGACATATACAAAATGTATCAGAATATTTATAATTGCAACATGTCTTGTGTGGGAAGAATTAAAAAATAATGTTGAAATAATGCTTTTGAACATTTTTCATTAACCTATATGCAAAATTTTTGATCAGATTAAAATAATCACATTATTTGCTAGTAGCAGGAGTCTGATGAAATTTGAGCATTATTTCAACCTTCTGAGTATTTTTGTATTTGTTATTTTTTGGTTCCTACTTCACTACTTCTTGATGACCTTCTTTTGAAACTTTACTCAAAGACTAAGTTGTCAGTGCTTGGCAATTTATGCACTTCCTCAATTTCTAAAAGTAAAACTGAGAAGTATTTCACACTAATAAAGAAAAAAAAAGTGAATGTTGACAATTTACACTATGATTGGGCACATCTTTACCTAAGTCCATTAGACCAATACAAAAAATCATGAAGTGAATCAAGGAACTGATTAGCTGCTGGCAAGAAGAACTGTATTATTTGGAGAATGCACAGTAATATACAGAAAAGCTGTGGTGATGGGAGGGACAAAGGATTCATAACACAGCCCTGGCAACAGGGAAACTCTCTTGGGTCTTTGGCACACAACTTACTTATTTATTGCAAAGAGTTCACAAACTTTACTACATAAAATGTATAGTATTGTCCCTGAAATTGTAGAACATAGGTTCCTTTCAAGAAGTATACAAAAAGTAAAATAAAATCTGTGTGTTTTATATTCAGCCATACTCTCTTACTCTGGGCTACAAGGTAAACAGCTACTCTGTATGATGCTTTCAACAATAATCTTTAGTGAGCAAAGATTTTGCCAAACTAATAGGACCTTCTGACTTTTAACCTACTTAACTTCCAAATCCTATGCAAATATCAAGTTAAAGCTGCCAAGTCCTGCCATAGGGACATATGTATGTCCTTGCTCCCAGACTGAGGCCCCAAGAGTAGAGGCCTAAGACATAGGCCATGTGTGGGGCCAAAGAGTACTGGGAGTTTGCTTCAGCCTAAAATTCTGGTCTCTTTAGGGAGAAATACAAAGTTTTTAGTTTTTCTGTACCGATGCGAACCATACCACCACCTCAAAGTCATAAGTCAACCCAAAGGGGTGACAAACACAATTTCCTTCTATTTACCCTGAGATACTGAATGGGTATCAGGTAAAACCAATCATAACAGTCCCATCTGTCAGTCAGGCACTGAGTCAGTTTCTTGGAAACAGTTCCTATTGATTGATGTGAAATACACTTGCAAACATAGTTCTCTCTTCTACCAGAGTATCTTATTGAAAGTCATTTATAAAAAAACACTGTTAAGTCTGCAGAACAATTAATATAACTTACAAAATGTGAAAATCCTTATATTTAATTACTAAGTAATGAGTTCAACAGCACCAGTGGTCTCAGGAGACTATTCTGGGTTGGACAGATCAAGGACTAGGATGGCTCAGGAATGGGGTAAGGTTGTCAATTATATACTCAATAGCAAAGTCTTAAAAAGGTTTGAAAATTGAATTGTTTGCTTTCTAAACCCTAACAATAATATTGACTTCAGTACTGACTGTATTAAATAGCAGTTAAAAAATGACTTGATCAAAATATCCTGTTACTCCTTCAAATACTCAAAACTGGAAATTTGTCCAAAGATCCATTTTCAACCCCCCCAGCCTCTGTTACAGATAAAGAAATATAAAAAAGCCCTTACGGAAGCCAGTTATTCTCTAGGTCTTAGTCTAAAACATTAAATCAATCTATATTTATTGAGGTACAAAGACTTATGGCTAAATCCAAAAATTAAATTATATAGGCAAAAGAAACAACATAAAACACAGCAAAAAAAGAAATTATATAAAACAGAAAATCAAATATATGAGATTTTTTTTTTAAACAACTACTCAAAGAAAGCACTTAACAGACCATCTCTGACTCATTAAGATGAACAAAGCTGCAAGGAAAAATAGTAAGAGGGCAGAGAAGGACGACATCAGTGTTGCTCCTTAAACCTGGATCATACCTGCCATGCTGTGAGGCAAGAGGTGCACATCAAATGCCCACAAGGCTCAATCTTGACATCTTTGTCATTCTCAGCACAAATTTTACAGAGCTGAAAAGTGGAGCCCATTTCACAATATAATTCATATTGTTCCTGGAATTTCGGAGGGAAAAAAAAAAGGCAGTGTTAACGTATTTCTAACATGAACTCTTAATATTGAATTTTCTCAAGTACAACGACTTACAGTAAATTCCTCACCTTTGAGCCTGTCAGGAACATGTTATCATTTAAGACATGTTTTAAACTGTTAATCACAATTTGGTCTACAAAGTTATTTTTTTAAAACATTTGAGCTTTTATCTGTAATTGTATAAGCTTTTTTAATACTACAGATTATTTAATGTTTTGTACTGTTCCTTTAGGAAGGGACTTGCTTCAATGGTGATTTAAAAGACAAACTTACGGTTTTAGAAGAAATTATAAATAACTTTAGTTTCTTTGTCAGTGCCACATATGCATCTAATTTTACTGTAAAACTGCAAATACACACACACAGACACAAACACACATATGACTCTGACTGAACATCAAATTTTATTTCCGAAATACCTTTAGAAATTCCAGAACAGAAGAGAAGCAGCATTGTCAAGCACTTCTTGCATGCTGTGGACTGTGGTCCACATTTATTATTTCATATGATCTCCAAGGCATAATAAGATACATCGAATTAAAAAAATACCTGAGGCTCAACAAGTTTAAATTGTTTTCCTCAAATTCTGTATCAAATCTCTAAACTGCATACTCTTTTCCCAATATAGTACTTTAAGGAAAACTAATCACTTCAGCAACCAAAAATTGTTTTATTAAACATCTATCTCTTGATATACTAGTTGTGAACATTTTGAAATAGTAAAATTCTTGGTGTCCAAATACTGAAAAGATCTATGTCACAAAGAAGATATAAATATATCAGTACGTGTAAAGAAAATATGAAAAAATGTTAATAGGGATAGAAAAAAAGGAATTATGGAAATAAAAATTTAGTTAAATAAATATTTACTTATTTCAGGTAATAAGTGTCTCTATTAGGTACCTGGCCCTGGGCATGATAAATAAGTGACAATATTTAACCACTAGTCTACTGAAAGATCTTATACTCTGGGTGAAAAAATATATATATACATATATATACACACACACACAAAGATACACATGCAAATACACACACATTCATATATAAATTGTGTCCACCATAAAGTGTACATATGTGACTATTTAATCTTTAAAGAAAATAAGAAAAAAAAAAAGACAAGAATGGATCAAGATGAAAAATAAATCCAAAGCAATTAAAAATAAACTGGAAGTCACAGAAATCTCTAAAACAATAGCTAAGGATTTATATTGTTATGACATCCAAAGGACCGATTTGCAATTATTAAAAAGTTACAATGAGCTAAAAGCACCGATACAAAACTTAATGGAAGCAAACGGTAAGTTATTCAAATATTTTATTGAATAATTTAATGGAATGATATTATTCCTGAATACGTATTTTTAAACCATGGTTTTATAAAGAGGAATTGTCTTTTGTGAGTATCCTTTTACATGTATTAGAACATAAGGAATCACTACATAACTAAAAAAAAGTCAAATATATTTTATACTTTAAAACCCATCCATCAGCTACACATGCATCAACAAATACGCTTCACATAATAATACCAAGACCACTGGGACGAAATCTGGAGAATTTGAAATAAAATAAAAAATGTTACCTCTTGTCTTCCTCCAAATCTATAATTTCTGGTTCTTATTTGTGTTATTTAATATACAAAGCACAAAAATATATAAATTATAAAATATTTTAAAAACTAGACTATATGTAAAACAAAATACTCAGGTTCTCCCTTTCACCTTCTTCCTAATTCCCCAAATCTTCTTAACTCCTCAGTTAAGTAATATTACCAGTTTGGCATTTCTTAATTTTAAAGCTTTTTTTTTTTTTTTTTTTAAAGACTTTATTTATTTATCAGAGAGAGAGAGGGGGAGAGAGTGAGCACAGGCAGACAGAATGGCAGGCAGAGGCAGAGGGAGAAGCAGGCTCCCCGCCGAGCAAGGAGCCCGATGTGGGACTCGATCCCAGGACGCCGGGATCATGACCTGAGCCGAAGGCAGCTGCTTAACCAACTGAGCCACCCAGGCGTCCCGGCATTTCTTAATTTTAATTTTAAAAAATATATTCATATGTTCATATATGGTAATTTCTTTCTTCCTTCATTTCTTTTCAGAAATTGAACTTACATATAATGTAAATTTACAAAATGAAATGTTACATAATTGAGCTTCTCAGTAATGGGACTTTTTTACATAATAATGGTGCCAAGGTTCCCATGTGGCTGTGTGGAGCTACCTCCCTCCTCTTAAAGACTTTACAGTATAATGCAGTATGAATATACTATGGTTTACTTAACCTATGATTAAATAGTTTATAATTTTCCCTTTTAGGAAAAATGCTAAAGTGAATATCCCAATGTACAGATCTTTCTGTGTATATGTGAGTGATATGTACAGAATCCAGAGTCAAAAATGTTTTTATTTAGATTTTGATAATTAACTGAATATTACCCTTAAGAAAAGCTTACTAAGTTACACTCCCATTCAATCTATGAGGTTGCCAACGACGGATTTATAAGAATATAATTATTATCTTCAATAAGCTTCAAGTACTCATTTGACTCTAAAAGCATACCATTATTCTAAACTTCCTTGGAGTTTTCTAAACCTATGGCTCTCTCCTCATATCATTTTACTTACCAATAGATTTTCCTATCTATCTATCTATCTCCATAAATGGCATTATATTGGAAGCAAGAATAGTAACAGAGAAACTTCTATCCAAAAGAAGGAGAAAGTAATGTATTTTTTTCAAACACTCTTGGAATCCCTTAAAGTATGTTTTGCATGAAACACCTGTACATAATTTTAGCTACAGTATAAGAGGATGCTTTTTATTTCAAAAGCATTAGATACTTAACAATTATAAAGGGGTTACCAGAAATTATCCTTACCTGTGTAACTTTTATATGGTCATGAGGTGTGGGTTCACACAATCCAGTTAAATCAGGATTATAACTCCTCCCATCAGGATAAAGATAGCTGGGTTATAAACAGAAACTTTATTACTACAAATATACATTCTTAAATTGCATCTAAGATTATTTAATCAGATTCTTCCATATTTAAACCTACATGCTGAAGTTTCCTTTTTATGTAACTTATAACAAGAAACTTTATCACTGTTTCCATAATATTACCAGTTATCTTAGGACATTTAAAATCTAGAAATCATTTTCATATAAGAAATACATAATGAATATGGACTCGGCCACCAAGCAACTATTTCCAGTTAAATACCTTTACTAAAGGTCCTTTAGGTAAGTTAAACTTTTATTTTTCTGGTCATTCATGGTCTATTCCAAAATACTATGAATGTTACATCTATTTGCAATGTGTCTTTCATGTGAAGCACAGTTCATGTTAGAAACATCATTTAACAACATGCTTAATAACATGAGGGGAAAAAATGGAATTAAAGCCAGCAAGTTTCCTACAAAAGTTATGCAAACCCCTCCATGCTTCCTGTTTCTCCAGTTTCTCATCCTCTGCCTTTCCACCTCACCTTCCGGTCACTCCTATGTGCACATGAGCCCCCCCCCCCCCCGCAACGCGCTTAAAGAAATTAGAAAATGCTACAATTACATGTTAGCTACAAACACAGAATCATTTATAAATGTGAGGCTCCACTGTTACAAAAAAATTAAAATAAGAACTAAAAGTTATAGCAATAAGACCATCTTGTTAAAAGGTTTTATTCATTCAGACATTGATTTAAAAATGAAGTTTATGGTGTTGGTAAATACCTATTTTTTATTTTAAAAAATGCTAATATTACTGCTGGGTCATGTTAATGATTAAGTTATAGAGTTAATTTTGTTTGGTAGTACTCTGTTCTAGGTTGCCTGAATGAAAAATTCAGAATATATTACTACTATGATCAGTATTTTAAGGGGCAAAACCATACCAAAACTGTTCTGTGAAGTAACAAGAAATCCTTACCCTTAAATAGTCTAAAAATATGCTTGTAAGTGTTAAAATTCACCTAGTAAGACCAGGAAAAAAATGAACTTCAAGGACAGACAATTCTTGTATTCTCACAGGGTAAGACACAAATCAGTAGATCAGTGAGATATACACATATAACATATACCTATAAATATATATTTTTATATAAATTTATATAAATATTTATAAATATATATTTATATATTATATGTATATATTTACAATTTAGGAAAGGAGTTGACTACATCTAAAATGACAAACTTAGCGTGTTTTTAGAGATGGATTATTATAAATATTAAGTGAAGAGTGCTAAGTGAAAGTTGATAAGTAACTTTCTTCTTATACCCTAAATAATGACCAGTTTTAAAGTTATTATATAATATTTTGCTTATCACACTTAAAAAGCATGTAGAAATTCCATGAAGAATTCAAACCTGAAAGATTAATAAAATGACAATGAGGTTGCTAGAGGAAAGGTTAGAAGGGTCTAACTAATGTATAAGGGGCCATTCAGTTATTACTCTCCTCAGTAAAGAAGGGTACTACTGTTGAGACCTTCTCAATGGCAGGGAAAGAATAAAGAATCTCAGTTTGTTATGGAAGTAAACTTCTTTATTACCTATGTTATACTATATTGGATTAGCTGACCCCGATGATAGCTAGATCAGATAATATCTTGTGTTTTACTGATCTTAGTGGAAAAAGAAATCTATCTGATATATCTATTTTAATATAGATATATAATACATCTATATAGATATATAGAGATATCTATATCAAAATAGACATAAAATAATATAGATATATTCCATTATATCTATTTTAATAAAATCTAAAATCTGATCTAGTTTTAATTAAGATTAAAATGTTAATCTGACCTATTTTAATGTAATCTATCACTAAAGTTCAAATTCAACTAATTAAATGCCTCTGAAGGGGTGTGTGTCTGTGTATGTTGTGTGTAAATATTAACATCTGATTTGCGTTGGAGTTCAGAAGCTAAACTACTGAACACAATATTATAATTAGTTTTTTTACTGGCTTTTAAAAAATAGATGGAAGGCATTATATACAAAATGAATAAGCTGTATCAAAATTAATACATGTACAGAGTTGCTCACTCATAACCTCTATTTATAAAGTAAAACTTTACAGAGTACTTTCTTAAAAACAAAACCCTGTAATCACAGTGAATCAAAAGTTACATATATGATCCTTAGATGCATTACAAGTAAGGTATAAATAACTGAGGATAAAAAATGTATGATAAGTTTAAAAAAACAGAAAGACAAACTTGTTAACAGTTTGCCATACAATTCTTAAGTAACTATTTTTTGAAAGCTCATAACTTATAAAAAATGCATTTTTTCTTCATATGTATCCTATCACTTTTTTTTCTTCTTTGCAATTATTAGAAAAGGTGTAACTTAAATTATTTTCTCTTTGCTAACTCTTGTGGGCTTTCCTGCTAGCTTTCTATCACAATCTGTGCTGTAGCAAATAAAGGAACATCCATTCCTGAGTTACTCAATAAGGGCAAAGGGCAAGAAAAGTGAGCATGATTATATGACAAGGGAACAAAACTATACAGAAAAGAGAATAAAAAGATGAAGGGAATGGCACAGGATGAAAACAAACGAGAGAGATTTACTAGGAAGCCTCCTATCAGATGGTCTAAACTGTGTGGAGAAAAAAAGTCATTCTTATTCTAAAAGACAAAAGAGAATTAACTTATTTTTAAATTTTAAAAAAGAACAGCTTAAGTTAAACTGAATTCAGCTCTTAACATATGATTCTGGAATAGGGACTGAATATCAGTGTGACTAAAGGAAGAAAGACACAGAAAAAGTGGGGAAGGGGTAAGAAAAGCATAAGAAGAAAGAAAATCTGGTACTTCTAGTCAAACAAAAAGGAAAACTAGCAACTTGAGGGTTACACGAAGCAAGAGAAAGTCATTTATTTTAAAGAATTATCTTTTTAATAAGTTTTTTCATCTATTTTAAACTACTTTTAAGTGCTTTTTTTTCCCCTGAGAAAGATACAAATGCATGTTCTAATCTGATACCGGAATTTACTGGCTGTCATATATAGTTTAGTCCAAGCCAGTTACTTTAAAATGAGTATTTGAAAAGAAGAACAACTAGAACTCAGGAGCACTCCATTCTTCAGTCTTGAAATAAAAAAACAAAAAACAAAAAACAAAAAAAACAAAAAACCAGCCAGATCATGAGCCTCACTATCTTTTCTCTCCATTGCAAAGCAGTGTCTGTCTTTCATTTGGTGAATGATAAGCACCCTGACTCCCATTTCTCATACTCACAATCCTTCCCTGCTGCCGTCAATCAGGGCTTGAAATAAGGGCTTATTATGTGGGATGGTCTGTAAGATATTGCCGTCGCCTGTCACGTAGCCGATGGCCCACTGTCCCAATCTGGTGCAGCTTAACCGGAAAATGTAGCTGTAAAGCATGATAAAATGATGTTTAGTCACATTCAAAGTGTCTGTTAACTACTACACATCTGTTGGACTTCTGTAAAGTCAAAGAATAAATGGAATCATTTAGAATAACCGAAATAAGGTTTTGTCTTCTGATTTTTACACTGTTGTCCTTCTCTGTTCATTGATCTGTAAAAGCAGCACTGACAATAATTCCACTTAAACACCTCCAGGGCTGTCGGACAAAGGAACTGAAGTGGATCCACTTCAATATCAAAGGCTCTACTGCCATCCCCACCAGCAGGAGCTCAGATGAACCAGTGAGGACACAAGTCATTTTTTGGAAAGCAAAGTATAAAATTTAATTTGTTCACTTCAGAGAGAGGTTGAGTCAGTTTCTACCATGGAATTCAAGATATCACTTTGTAATTTAAAATTATGCATTTTAAGTTAATGACTTCAAGTCACTAATTTAAGTTAATGACTGGTTTAAAAATATTTTTTGGTCTTTGGAACGTTCCAGCCATTCACCTCACCTTTAAATGAAAGATCAAAAGAGATGAGCTATATTAATGAGAAGACAAACCAGATTAAGCTCATGGCTGCCCCCCAACCCTGTCAGGTTCAATGTCCTGCAACAGGAAGTTAAAATAGTTTAAAAATAGAAATCAAATTAAAGACAATGACACGAAGACTCTGACTTGGTTTTAAATTCATTGTTATTTATTTATTAATATAGCTGTCCGCTTATTTCATTTGAGATCACTTCTCTTTATCTAAGTGTATTGCACTCAATCTTGCTATCAGGATAACCATATCTGGGTTTTAAAAGCCCTTGAGCAGCTCAAAAGTAGGTCAACAATTTGTTGGCTATATTTGAATACCCTGATCATTCTACATACCTAACAGAAACTTTTATCTCCTAATGTACATTAGTTACTGATGAACCAAGTACTATAAAAATAACTTTGCAGGATAAATTAACATAAATAATAGCTGTACAGTCATTCAGTTTAATTAACTTGTGTATCTGGTACTGCAAGTTGATTTCATCTTTGAAGAAAATGGGGTTCCGAAGGAAAGGAGGAAGTTGTAATTTCTAAATAGTAAGAACTTCACACTTGTTTTAGAACCTTTGGAAAGAACTCCTCAAGAAAAGTCCAAAAATGTATTCTTCCACAGAGCCTGACATAGGTTATCAGCCTTCCAATTGCTGGAACCCTTAATCAGAATCACAGATGAAATAATTCCACACAGACTTCTCGTTCTAAACTGGATCCCCTCCAAAAGCAAAACCTGAGAAACTCCTATGTCCTTGCAATAGGTCTTACTATTTTCTGTAGTATGAAGCTAAAGAAGAAGAAACACTTTCCAAGAGGAAGAAACCATTAAACAGGTATTCTGCAAAACGAGTATTATCAAAATCATTTGATCTGTTCACTGAGTTTTCTTAAACTTTGCATTTTAAATACCACATCACACTTTAAATGATTTACCATAGACTGACCATTTCATCTTTGCCAAAAACTTAGTAGAATAAACTGTTACAGGACAAATTGGGAAGAAAAGGCAGGCATCCTTTTGAGGGCACTGTCCTTTTATTAAAGGAACTATTCCCAGAGTGATGAGGCCTGGCTTTTGCTCCCAACAGTGTTCTCTCCCAACATTATTTATCTCCATAATCTTGAACAAGAAAACACAAAAGTGACTCAGTTTATTAATTTCACAAATAATTTCTGCATTAAATTTGTATGATGTGTAATTCCAAACATAGCACATCATTCAAATCTGACTCCAAAAACAAGAAGATACTTTGATCCCAATCTACAGAGCAAAAATTATGGAAAAATCTGGTTATGAGAGATCCCTGACCAAAACAGAATGACTCATCTAAGCCACTGTCAGCATCTCAATGAGAACCAACTCCCCTTAATCTAAATAGAAGTCTTCAAGAGGAGCCAAACTGTTCTCTGTACCCACTACCTTCTCGTTATATATCATATAAATTCTTAAAAATAAAAAAGATGGAAATATTTTTCATGGCAGAGAAAAAGGAATCAACAGTATTGTCTTGTACTAGAGACTACTTTGTTAAAGGACAAATACCATTTGCACAACAAATGAGATAAAAATGGCATTAGCAGAAAAACATAACCCTAAAAAACAACCAAATGCATTCCTATAAAGAAGTGCTCCTATATGGAAATCAGAGTACTTGCGGATGTTGGGATGGCATCTCCTACTAAACTATCACTGTATGAGGAGGACAGGTGTCCACCGTCACTGCCGCCGTATGCAGCACACTGCTTGCCACAGCACAGATGCCTATTATGTAATGCATTTCTAAATGGCACATGGGGAAAATGCATGAATGAGGAAAGAAACGGATTTTCTGATCCCAGATCTGTCATTGATAAGGTATGATATCTCAGCCAAAGCCACATGGGCTGACCAAACAGCCAACCTCTGAGTTTCACCTAGTTTCATCATTTGGGAAATAAAACATAAATTCTGAAGCTACAAAGAATGACAAAGTACTACAGAAGAAATTCTTTAAGACAAGAAATTGGTTGGATTGTAACAATGGGCTTATATATGTTTATATACTTAGGTGTGCTCAACACACATATATGTAAACTTAAAGGTACTTATATTTGTTTATATTGTATGTAATTATAAGTGTTTATCATAGAACCAAATTGAAGATCTTGAAAAATACCCTAAAGTACTGAACATGAAACTGATTTATTTTGTCTTCAGCAAAATATTCAAGTATTCCAATATACACATACAATTTTATACACAAACACAGGTGTCATCAAACAGACAATACCCTCTACCAATATGAAAATCAGAGCTCTGAGACTTAATGAATTTCTAAGTTTATCAAATTATGTGGCACCATATCCTCCTTAACTTCATCAACACAGAGTTTCAGCATAAGTATAATGAATGGATTAAAAGGATTCAATTAAGAATGTGGTCTATTAGCGTTTTCTTCCCTCTGCCCCCATGGGTGTTACTGATTTACTTAAAAATGAACAAGAGAGGACTTTTCCTCATTAGAGATACCACATAATATTGCTGCTGAAAAGTCTTACCTTCCAGGTTTGGTGCTGTACTTCTGCAGTCGTGCTTTAACTTCATCATATGTGAGAAATGCCATGTAACCCGGATGTGTGACAGCTAAGAAATTCCAATTCCGTAAAATAGAGCCCCAAGGCTAAAAATGTGAATAAATGAAAATATATTATCTAGATAACATCAACCACCAATTATACCCCAACACATCATTTAATATAGTTACTGAAATCTCCTAGATATTTTTAAAGTGAATCTGAGCTTCAGTAGCTTAGGTCAACCTTTACCATCTAACAGCAAACATGCAATACCTTGCTCTCTTTTTAGAGAAATATTAGGCAGAAAACAGGACAGAATACAGAGAACAAAAAGAAAACTACATACTTTTGTCACAAATTCTATTCCCAACACAGCATTTGTGGTAATTCTGAAACATAAAACACATCACTTTTCTGTTCAAAACCCTCTAACTTCGAGTAAAAGCCAAAGTCCTTACAAATGGTCTAAAAAGACTACAGGGTTGATGCCCAGTTCCCTTTCCTCCCCATCTGTTGTGACACCTCTACTTTCTGCCTCTTCTCCAGGCACCCTGGCTTCTTTGTAGTGGGCTTGAAAACAAAGGTACTCCCCCGCCCCAGAGTCTTTATATTTGCTGATGCCTCTACCAGAATTCTTCCTCCAATGACCTAAGTGATTGCTCTCCAGTGTTGCTTCCTCAGTGAAGCCTTCTCAGACCACTCTATTGCAAACTGTTAGCTCTCATCACATTCCTTATCTCCTGTAGTCTGTTTTTTTCACCTCTGTACCTTTAAGGTATCTAATTTTATAGAACAAGAAGCTATACCAGGAATGTAAGTGATTTGGCACCCGGTCACACATTAACCAGAAGCTACATGAGAATAAGGAACGTGTCTGTCTTGCTCACCAAAGGGATACCAGCACTGAAGCAGTCTCAGAATACAGTGATCAGGGAGGTGTAATTGTTGAAAAGCTCCTCTAACTAGTTAGTAACTTGTTTAAAAGGCCTTGGCTCCCAACCTACCATTCTTTCCATGGTAACATACTACTGGGCTCACATTTGGTTAATTCTTGCACAATCACAGAAGGTTTATGATTTAGTAGTGAGTACGTTAAAGATCTTACACAGAAATACACAAATGAACACACACAGAGTTTGCACCATTCTTTTAGGTGCTCAGTTACCCCTCCAGTTACCAGGGCAAGAGAAAAAAAGGCAGTCAGTGATAGACAGTTTTGCTTGAGGATGTGCATGAATCATCTTGACCATAAGGCTGAAGCTACATTTATTCCAAGGACGTAGCAGCATACTCTATCTGATGTGCCAGATTATTAACTCATATCTTCTATAGAAAAGAAGAAAAAAAGGTATTTGATGTTGCCAAGTGAGCGTTACTTAAGTAGTCATCCCAGATAGGATCATTGGTAGAGGGCTCTTGCTTAAGCTTTGAGACTTATTCCTCATTATTGTTAAACAAGTTTCAGATTCACAAGGCAGAATTCTTCAAGGATTCTATCTCTTGAGATGAGGATAACAAAGGAAGGAAAGATTTAGTAATGAAGAGTTCCTTAACCTTTTCTGACATAACAAGAAAAACCTTCAGGGTATTCCTCCGGCATGCTAAAATATCTAATTGGGCAAAAAAGGAGCTCTGGAGGGCACTATTATGAGAGGTTGTGTCCAAGTATTTAGTGGTGGTGGGGGGGGACGTGTTTCTAATTTTCATCTAAAATCATGACTAAAAATTACATAAACAATACTTGGAATATCAGTATAGGTTGTTTTTTTTTTTTAAATAAGAAATAACTGCTAGTAGAGGCGATGGGTTTTGTTTTGTTTTGTTCTACTTCCCCATCTACAAAGAACAAGGATGGAGAGAATATAAAATATTTGGTTCACTTCTATGAAGTCTACAAAAACTAATGGAAGAGTTGTTTAAAAAAATGCTGAACTTTACAGAGAACCAAAGTGCAGATTGGAATACAACTGAAAAACAAAAGAAAGAAAGAAAGAAAGAAACTGTAGTTCTGAGCCAACTGCTACAGTATTAAGCAACCATTTCTTGGTACATAATCCAGAGGGCTAGCTTCTAACTACAAAAGTATTTGTGTAATAGAAAGAGTCTGTGTCCTGTTTTTCCAGTGAATGCAACCCACATTCAGAAACACATGGTAGTTACGTGTTGTTGTTAGTTTTTCTTTTTTCTTCTTCTTTTTTTTTTTTTTTAGTTTTGTTTTGCTTAAAGAATTTTGCCAACTAATGGCTTGAAGAAGGCAAAATCAAATGCTTTGGAGAATAAGAATATTTTTGCGATTTGTTTTTAGATTAAAGGAAATGTTTTCACACCCACTAAAACAAAATTAGAGATTCTTTTTTTTTTTTATTTAGAGATTCTTAAATGACTACAGAAATTGAGTGAATTGAGGAAGCTATTCCATTCTTCCAGAATACTACTATTTTCAAGAATAGCCCTTTACTGACTTATAACTTCTGTTTAAAGAGGGGTCTGGGCTGGTCTGTCCAGATCCACTCTCTCATTCCTTGCTGTAACAGATGACTTTCCTCTTCTTCTTTTGCTCCCTATTCCATAGTCACAAATACATTCCCCCACAACACATATTCCTTATGCCACCACCCCTCAGATCTCTTGCCCCATTTCTCAGCAACCCAATCTTCTCTAGTAGTAAGGAAATGGAAGGAGAAGGGGAGCAACAGTCCCAGGGAGAGGGAAGAGAGAAGCAAAATCCCCCCATTTCCATTCCAGGATTTTAGCACCTGCCAGTTCCAGCATCTCTGAACTACCTGGAGAGGAGAAAGAGAAGATTAAAGGCAGAAGAAAGAGGAAATGAGGGAGGTAGCCACTGCAAGACTGTTCCAATGACTTCCCAGCATTTGTTCAAGTTCTGGCAGAATGTAAGGATAAGGGAAGCAAGGAAAAGAATGTAACTAGTAACCAGCTTTATGGTCTTTTCTTCCCTTCTTTCATTTCCCAGACAATTCTCAACTTCATCTCCTAGTGCCCAGTGATGAGTTCTTCCAACCCTTCTGCTATGTGAGATTCCAATCTTGAGTGTTGTACCTCACACTTTCAGAGCCCATTCTGCTAAATACCCCACTACCACCAACTTAGAGGTGTTAGAATTCACTGCTAATGAACCATCACCACTGTGACGGCAGAGGAACATATGTTCATCCAGTTACAGTACTCATAAAATATTTTTCATATAGGATACATAATTATAACTTAAGAAAACCTACTACTCAATTTTTAAAGTTGTATAAAAATAAAATTTCAGTAAAAGTTAATACATTTACTTTTCTATGCATGGAACTAATTTTAAGGTACATGTATGATTAGTTAAAAAATCTGAATAATGAAACCAAAAGAAGTGAAGAATCACAGAGGCGTAATGGAGCTAACGAGAGTTCTTCATTTACTTCCACAATTATATCCTTTAAAAGAAGAAAAAAAATGAAAAAAAAATAGAAGAGACTAGGCATATTTGGTCTACAGGTGTTTTTTGGTTTTGTTATTTAAAATTTCTCAAACTCAATACCCAAAAACAAATAATCAAGTCAAAAAATGGGCAGAAGACATGAACAGATACTTCCCCAAAGAAGACAGATGAATGGCTCACAGACACATGAAAAAATGTTCATCATCATTAGCCATCAGGGAAATTCAAATTAAAACCACATTGTGATACCACCTTACACCGGTTAGAGTAAGAAAAATTGACAAGGCAAGAAACAAATGTTGGAGAGGCGTGGAGAAAGGAGAACCCTCTTACACTATTGGTGGGAATGCAAGCTGGTGCAGCCACTTTGGAAAACAGTGTGGAGGTTCCTTAAAAAGTTAAAAATTGAGCTACCCTCTACCTTACTATAGAGTAGTACAGTAATTGTACTACTGGGTATTTACCCCAAAGATACAGATGTAGTGAAGAGAAGGGCCACATGCACCCCAATGTTCATAGCAGCAGTGTCCACAATAGCCAAAGTGTGGAAAGAGCCAAAATGCCCTTCAACAGACAAATGGATAAAGATGTGGTCCATATACACAATGGAATATTACTCAGCCATCAGAAAGGATGAATACCCAACTTTTATATCAACATGGAAGGGACTGGAGGAAATTATGCTAAGTGAAATAAGTCAAGCAGAGAAAGACAATTATCATATGGTTTCACTTATTTGTGGTAAATAAGGAATAGCATGAAGGACATTATGAGAAGGAAGGGAAAAATGAAGGGGGGGGAAACGGGGGGGGGGAGATGAACCATGAGAGACTATTGACTCTGGGAATCAAACTGAGGGTTTCAGAGGGGAGGTGGATAGGAGGATGGGTGATATAATGATGATTTAAATATCTGGTGATGGGTATTAAGGAGAGCACATATTGCAAGGAGCACTGGGTGTTACACACACAAAATGAATCATAGAACACCACATCAAAAACTAATCATGTACTGTAGGGGGACTCACATAACATAACAAAAATAAATTAAAAAAATTTTTTTCACGGTAACTCTACTTAAAATGATTTGTTTCCTCTCATCTCAGGAAACATAAATAAGACACACATAACTTAGAGTATTAAGAATACCTGCACTGTTTTTAAGTGAAACAGCTTATAAGAAAATATGTGCACATATTAAATAATAGTTGGGGTAAGTGTTTAACCAACATTAAGGTACCCTCATAACTTTCACACATAACCTAGGCATTCTAGCATTTAAAAAGTCATCCAGGCTCCCCATAAAAACACACTCTTCCTAGAATGAACAGTTAGGTTTAAGGCAAGAAAATAATTTTTTTCTCTTCTTTCACAATGGAAAGAAACAAAACTTCTACTACTTCAAATGTCTTTGTGTTATGTGAAATGAACTATTTGTAAAATTATCAAAAACCTTTAAAGAATGGAGAGGTTCTGTTATAAAATGGTATTATAAAATACCATAAAAATAGTATTGGCTAACAATCGTTTTATAAAATGTATCATTAAAATCATTGAGAAAAGTAAGCTAATGGCGTACATTGGCATACCTCTTTTTATTGTGCTTTGCTTTACTGCACTTCACAGATACTTTGTTGTTGTTGTTTTTGTTTTTTTTTCAAACTGAAGGTCTGTGGTAACCCTACACTGAGCAATTCTATCATGCACCATTTTCCAATAGCATTTGTTCACTCCAAGTCCCTGACATTATTTTGGTAATTTTTTAAAAAGATTTATTTGTTTATTTGAGAGAGAGAGAGAAAGAGCAAGCAGGGGGAGGGGCAGTGGGAGAGGGAGAGAGAATCTCAAGCAGACTCCCCACTGAGCACAGAGCCTGAGACACGGGGCTTGATATCAGGACCCTGAGATCATGACCTGAGCCAAAGTCAAGAGTCAGACATTTAACTGACTAGCCACCCCTGCACCCCATATTTGGTGATCCTTAAAATATTTCAGATATTTAAATCATCATTATATCTGTTGTAGCAATCTGTGATCTTTAATGTTGCTACTATAAATTTTCAGGGATATCACAAACTGCACCCACATAAGATGTTAAAGGTAACCCAGAATGTGTGTTCTGACTGCTCCACTGACCAGCCGTTCCCCCATCTCTCTCCTTTTCCTCGGGCTCTCTATTCCCTGAAACACAACAATACTGAAATTAGGCCTATCAATAACCCTATGATGTCCTCTACATGTTCAAGTAAAAGAAAGTCCTCACACTTAGCTTCCTTTAAATCAAAAACTAGAAATGATTCAGCTGAACGAGGAAGGCAGCTGAAAGACAACAGAGACTGAGAGCTAGGCCTCCTGCACCAAATAGCCAAATTGTGAAAGCAAAGAAGTTCTTGAAGGAAACGAAAAGTGTTAGGCCAAGGAGCACACAAATGATAAGAAAGCAAAACAGCCTTATTGCTGATACAGAGAAAGTTTCACTGGTCTGGAGAGCAGACCAGACCAGCCATAACCTTCCCTTAAATGAAAGCCTAATCTAGAGCAATGCCCTAACTCCTTAATTCTAGGAAGGCTGAGAAGGTCAGGAAACTGCGGAAGAAAAGTATGAAGCCTGCGGAGGTTGGCTTATGAGGTTTAAGGAAAGAGGCCATCTCCGTAACATAAAAGTGCCAGGTGAAGCAAAGGTGCTGATTGATGTAGAAGCTGCAGCAAGTTATCCAGAAGATCTGGCTGTAACCACTAATGAAGGTGGCTACCTTAAACAAGAGGTTTGCAGTGGAGATCAAATGGCCTTCTGTTGGAAGAAGATGACACCTAGGACTTTCATAGCTAGGGAGGGAAAGTCAGTTCCTGGCTTCAAAGCTTCAAAGGACAGGTTGACTCTTGTTAGGGGCTAATACAGCTGGTTACTTAAGTTGAAGTCCATGCTCATTTACCATTCTGAAAATTCTAGGGCCCAAGATTTATGCTGTATCTACTCTGCCTGTGCTCTAGAAATGGAACTACAGAGCCTGGATGACAACACGCCTGATTACAAACTGGTTTACTGAAGAGTTTCAGCCTACTTTTTAAATGTACTTCTCCAGGCAAAAGCTCCCTTTCAAAAATATCAGTGCTTGTTGTTGATGCACAGTCATCCAAGGGCTTCGATGAGATGTACAATGAGATTAATTATTTTCATTCCTGTCAACAGGAATGGATCAAGGATTAATTTCACCTTTCAAGTCTTTTTATTTTTTTTTAAAGATTTTTTTTTTTTTATTTGAAAGAGAGAGAAAGAATATGAGAGGAGTAGAGGGAGAGAGTCCTTGAAGCAGACTCCCCACTGAATGTGGAGCCTGATGCAGGGCTCCATCTCATGACCCATGAGATCATGACCTGGACCGAAAGCAAGAGTTGAATGCTCAACCACTGGGCCACCCAGGCACCCTCAAGTCTTATTACTAAAAAGATACATTTTGTAAGGCTATAGCTTCCTTAGATAGTGATTCTGGGCAACGTTAACTGAAAACTTTCTGGAAAGGATTCAATACTCTAGATCCCATTAAGAATATCTGTGATTCATGGAAAGAGGTCAAAATACCAATATTCATAGGAGTTTGAAAGAGGTTGATTCCAGCTCTCATGGATGACTTTGAGGGGTTTAAGGCTTCTGTGGAGGAAGTAACTGTAGATGTGGTAGAAACAGCAAGAGAACTAGAATTAGAAACGGAGCCTGAAGATGATACTGAATTACGGCAATCTCATGATTAACAACCTTAACGGCTGAGGAACTGCTCCTTAGGAATGGGTGAAGAAAATAGTTTCTGGACAGAGAAGCTACCCCTGGTGAAGACGCTATCAAAACTGTTGAAATGACAATAAAAGATTCAGAATATTAGTTGATAAAGCAGCATCAGGGTTTAAGAGGATTGACTCCAATATTGAAAGTTCTACTGCGGGTCAAATGCTTGTGAACAATATCACGTGCTACAGAAAAGTTGTTGGTGAAAGAAGAACAATCAGCGCAGCAAACTTCATTGTTGTCTTATTTTAAGAAATGGCTGCTACCACTCCAGCCTTCACCACCCTGATCAGTTAGCAGTCAGCAACACTGAGGCAAAGACTCTGCCTCAAAAAGATTACAACTCATTGAAAGCTTGGGTGATAGATTTTTTTTAGCAATGAAGTATTTTTAAATTAAGGTGTATACATTGCTTTGTAAGGACATGATACTATTACACATGTAATAGGCTACAGTATAGTGTAAATGTAACTTTTAGATACACTAGAAAACCTAAAGAAAAAAAATTCTGACTTGCTCTTGCTTTATTGTGATATTCACTTTATTGCACTGGTCCGGAACTGAATGACCCTGCAGCATCTTCTAGATGTGCCTATATATACCAAGGGAATAATCATGAAACTAGTGTAAACTGAAAATATGCAAAAGCACAATTTCTGCAATCATTAATCTAGTTTCTTATCCTATACACCCAGGTAGAATTATGATCCTAAAGTTGTAATAAAACAAAATGTATTCTATAAGTATTGTTGACAAGAGTTAATTTGCCTTCTGTTAACAGGTCCTTTCATAAATTAAAAGTTAATCCCCCACAATTTGATTTTCTTACATAAATCAGTCACCAGATCCTTGCAAACTCATGCCAAGGAGAATCATAAATCAGAGAAGGGAAATTCTTATGACATGGGAAACATGAAAACCAATATTATACTCCAACATTTGTTGAAAGCATGTTTCAAACAGAATAAATCTTACTATAGACTAAAACAATAAAAAATTGCATCAGAATACAAGCAAGTCTGTTTTCTGATCAATTTACCTCACTTAATATAGAATTACTACAATCATAAAGATTTTAAGTGGAATTCTTTCATTGTGTGACTACTTGAATTGAATGTCATAGATGATATACAATTTAGTGGCAGAGTTAAATTCAAGACACAAATTTCAAGTCTTCATGTCTAATTCCATGAAGATCTACAAAAGAATAAAATGACAGCATCCAGCTTTCATCATTCAATTACACTTGCTTCTGAAAAGCTATGTGAAGAAATTTATAAAGGACAGATTAAAAAATAAAAACAACAGGACTAGAAGGTTAATGTCACCGTCATGCATATTAGTGAAGAAACAAGAAAAGAAAAACAAAAACAAAGCCTAAATTTTCCAAAAGAGGTATTTGTTAAATCAATGACATACTATTTTGATGGACTATTATGTAGCAAATGAAAATTAATAATTTTATTAATGAAAAAGATTTACTGACATGAAAAAATGTTTATAACATATGATTGAATGAACAATATAAGTTGTAAAACAGTATACACCATTGGAATATCCTATAGAGAACCTGATAAATTTACTATTTATTGCCAAGTTTACTCTTTCCTTTTTCACCAAATGAATGCAGGAGACAAAGGGTTCGAGAAGTTAGGATACAACCTCAGCAAATGCCCACCTGTAAAATTTGCATTCTGTTAGTCACTGGGCTAAAAAAGACAAATTAAAATGAAAAACTAAATAGGAAATTCAGAAACCAAGCTCTTCTGCCTGAATCTTCTCAAAGCTAACAAGCAATCATCAGCCTCATAGCACTTGGTCCTTCGAACTTAAGCCTTCAACATACAGCAGTGACCAAAAACTTACATCAGTGACTTCAAAATTAGAGACTACTGAAAATGACATGATTTCTCATATGTTTAAGTCTGTGAGAGAGCTGTACATACACACGTACACACAAATGAACCCATGCACCTCACATGCACACACAGGGAGGGAGATCAGGAGGGAGGAAAGGATGAAGACATAGGAAGCTTACCTGAAAAAGCCTGGTAAAAATATCAAATTCAAAAACTGAAATGTAATCATTACAAGTTAAATCAATTGTTGATTTCAGAGCCATTGCTTCCAGGCCAGAGCTAATCTGATGAACCTCATGAAGGCACTGTCTGAATACTTTCCATGGTACAATAGTTCTGTGCAAGGAAAAGAAAAATAAAGAAAAAAAAAAAAGGAATTGAATCAAGTGTAATTTAAGACTAGCTTTCACTGAAAAGCACAGTTCAATCATAACATTAATATAATCAATTGCATTTGTACTAAAAGACAAATAGTTGACAAAAAAGACTAATAGGTGTTCATAATTTAGAACACCGGTAATGGGTTTTGCTAATTGGCTTATTTTCCATTTGCTAAGAATGGGACAAAAATCTAAGTCAATTTCTCGCTCAAACAATCCTTGGCTATCAAAATATTTCCAAAAATACATTCAAAAGAAGTGATGAGGTCAAAGTTCTGTGTGTCTGACCTCTTGTGTACATAAGATCATTTGACTTTAAATCAAGTTAAATTATTCCCCTCTTTATTTCTTTAAAATAACTCTAAGACTATGGGTGCGTACAATAGTAGGAATTCTTTATTCATGGCACAAAAGAGTAATCCACCATTTTGAGAAAGCTCAGGTGGAAAGTCAGGAGGGCATTTTAGCCATTACCCGCCTTGTATTCTGCAGAAAAAGAGTGCATTATCTAACCTTTTGTATTAATACAAAGGGAAATTTTAAATTGTTTAACCGACCACACTGGCTAGCATATAGAAACATATTTATTCAAAACTTTTTACTTTTCTTAAATATCATGCAGCAAAATTTTTATTAAGTAACACATTTACATAGTTTAAAAATTTAGAAGAGGAAAAAAAATGATATGCAAGGAAGTCTCCCAGTCTGTCCTCCACCTGGCCAGTTTCTGACACTCACCACCTCCTCACCCACCATGAAAATAAGTAATACTCATTATTCCTCCCTTAGTTCATTTTCCTCCTTTTGGAATGTTAAATGCCTACTCCTGAATAGGTGAAAGAAAGAAATCATTCACGTTTTTAAAATTTTAAGCTGCTGTTTTCACAACAGGACATCATAAGAGCTATACATACCCTCCTATAAGATTATAAATATTTAAGCCTTAGGTTTTTCTTTATTAGTATCTCTTAAGAAGTAAAAGACTCAGGCAGAATGGAGTACTCCGGCCCTATGCTATACTAATCCTCCCAGTGAAGCACTGCCATAAGGGTACAATTACATATTCATTCAGTAATTATCTACTGCAGTGGTTGTCAAACTTGAGCATTCATAGGGATCACTGAAGGGCTTGTTAAGACAGAAATTGCTGGTCCGCAACCCAGGATATTCTAACTCACTATGACTGAGGTGGGGCTGGAGAACTTCAAGTTCTAATAAGTTCCCAAGTGATGCTGACACTGCTGGCTGATCTGGGGGCAACACTTTGAGAGTCACTGATCTCATAATTGCTAAGGCACTGTGGGTAAATACAATTATGAAAATATACAATACCATCTGTCCTTGAAAAAGATACACACAGGGTAGAAATAAGACGTGTAATACTTAAAAAAAAAAAAAAAACCTGGGGTGGGGTGGGGTGGGATATACGAGGAAGTACTGGAGGAATTCAGAGAAGGAGTGATCTACGGCAAGACGAATAAATGAATGGTGGGGCAGGCTGACGATACTATGCTACTTTATAAGAAGGTGTAGGTTTGATATACCACTAAAAGAAAGAAAAATATGAGGCTGAATACATCAAAAGGCTTTCCTCTATGTATGAAAAAAACAGGAAACCACAGAGAACCGAAGAGAAACACCACATCAGACACCATTTAGAAGAAACACACGTCAGGCTCTGATTAAGGTTAACAAAATGCTGCTGTTTTAAGAAAACAAGGAAAACTTCTTATGATAATGTTAGAAGGCTAATTGATTTATGGCAAAGTGAAAATATGCAATTGTGTCCAGTTTCATTACAGTTACCGCTTAAGCAGCACATTTTTCTTTTCCAAATTAAGGTTCAAATATTCAATGCATAAAAGGGACATGAACCATAATATTCGAATTTTTAAAAAAATTATACAAAAACTACTGATTTAAGAATGTTATATGTTTTATTTTTGTATGCACATGTTAAGAGAAACCTGTCTTGCATATGAAGTATAAAAAGTACATCAACTGGATAGACGCCTTTGATATGTTATCATATAAAAGTTATCTTCATCCCAATATTTAAGGCGCTTGCAGATCATAACTCTTTTCAATACCCAATGATTTCCCAGAACAAATTGTTAAAAAATGTATGAACTTCTAAAATTGTAGTCTAACATACCACTTTGGAACAATAATTTACAAAGGAGCAAGCCACATTTCCCTAGTACTTGTGTAAATGACACTTGTTCACAGTTCACTTGTGATAAAGGTCCAAACAAGCTTAATTAAGGGTTTTAACAGGGCATTATCTGGTTAACTAACTACATATAAAATTTGTGCAACAGATACTTTTTCTTTATCAGCTGAGCCACCCACCATAGAAAATGGTGGGAAGGAAGAGGCTTTCATGAGTGAAGAACAGAAATGGTGTGCAATGACTTCTTAAAAAAAAGGAAAACAACAACAACAACAACCAGGTTCTAAAACTGTTGCACTAAGGAGCTAACCTTTCCAAAGAGGATTTCAAGATTTCAGGTTGCTACCTTCTTCCCTGATGTGTGTGTGTGTGTGGGGGGGGGGGTGAGGGAGAGGATAGCTTTTCACACCTTTAATTAAGCTATAGCAACAATAGAGAGTAGTAGTTTCTATTCTCTTTCCCTAGAGATGAAGTCAGAGAAAATATTAATGAAAATTGTTTCACAAATACATACAAACTTCATTGTGCTGGCAAAGAACTGGGAATAGAAACGAGGAAGAAAAAGAAAAGGAATAGAACATAAAAGCTTCAAGCTCTCACCAATCCAAAAATACTTTAATCGGTCCTTTTTGCCACTTACAATTATAAATCACTTTAATTACAAGTTGAATTAATTTTAAAATCTACTAAAAGTACAAGTAGTTGTTAATCCACAAAGAATGGAATACAAGGCCAATGGTTAGCTAGACACTTAAAATAGTAATGATTTCAGGATTTTTAAACTTCCAGTAGGAATAACAGCCGCCATTTATTGATGTCATTTTTATTGATTGATTGGTTGATTATCTACTCTTTCCGCCAATCACCAGATGCTATTATAATATCTATTACTGGAGTTTGTCACAATAATAGCATGAGGCAGATAATATATTTATTTTCACGATACAGATGGGAAAACCGAAGCCTAAGGAGGTTAAATAATTTGCCAAAGAAAGACTATATATGTTCAGGCATTTTTGTAAGTTCAGAACAGAAATATAAATAAAGTCACAATCTAATTAAGTGTAAAGTCTTGGAAATAAGTCGTGTTGTGCCATGTGCAAAAGTTATTATAGAAAACGATGGATGTGCCTTAGAAACCCCATGAGATGTAGCTCCTTAAGAACAGGAATTGGATCTTATTCACCTTTACCCAAAACAAACAAGGTGTGCAACTAAGATTTGTATAACTAAATTAAACGGTGTCTAGGGAAAGCAAGGGAGTGTTACATGGAGGAGGAGCCCAGTATTTGTGCTCCACCTGCTTTCTCTACTGCACAGAAATCTTTTGAGGACTGAAAGAGTAACAGTCTGTTCTTATCATGTCAGGAGAGATAAGAACTTAATACATTATTTTATTGTTAGATGAGAAGTCTTGGTCTGTTTACCAAGAAAATAAGAGTAACTTTATTTATTGTCTTGAAAACAGAGTGAGTGTCCTTTCAGATAAAAACACGGAAACAAAACTGAAAATGTGTCAGTAGGTCAGCAACTGACATGTCACTCAAATCTTCCAGGCTTTTCTCCTCTTCCACAAAAGTAGAAGAGTGTATTGGGTATTCCAATTTGAAAATCTTGCAGTTTAAAAAAATAAAATAAAATAAAAGGAATGGAAGACAAAAATTGTTAGGAGATTATCACCAAAAAAAAAAAAAAATCTCAACAAAGGCTAGTTTTTGAAAAGTCATATACTTCTGGTGTGAATGAGAATTTATACAGAATTTCTAAAAGGCAATTTGGCAACAAGTTTCAAAAGCCTATATTTTTTGACCCTGGAAGCCTATTTCTAGGGATTTTACCTCACAACATTATGTCAAAAATAAATAAATAAACACACAGCAGCACATATATCCACCCATAAGTCTCTTCAATACAGTGTTGTTCATAACAGTAAAAAATTAAAAACAAATGTGCTCAATGGTAATAATAAGACATACTATATTCAAAGATTATAATATTTTAACAGCAATTCACAGTTGTACAAAAGAATATTGTCATGGAAAAGTGTCCATGACATTCTTAAATGGGAATAGCATTTTTGAAATTGTATGTCCTTTATGATCCAATGCTAAAAACTATCTAAAATGTCCGGAGAGATCAATACACATTTTAACTGATAAGAACTGATCATGGTGGGAGTTGAAGTGATTATTTTATTTTTCTCTACAGCCAGAAGTTTATTAGAAATAATGACATAAAAGACATGCTACAACTGTTTTAAAATATATTTCATAATCATAAGAAGAATCAAAAACAAAAATTATAACAGTATTTGCCTTGGACATGATTTTATATGAAAGAAATACAAAAGAATTTACATATTGAACTATGAGAAGAAATAAGAGAATTCAACATAGTTTCAGAATATAAAACTAATATAAAATCAGTTGATTTCTATAAATAAACAATGCATCATTAGAAAATAAAACTTAAAAATACTTGATTTTTACAATAGCATCTGAAAATATTAAAAAAACAGGAATGAAGTTAACAAAAGATGAACAACGCCAAGAGATAAACACAAATACACACACAATCAGAGATATAAAAGACACAAAGGGATAGAACATTTTAATGGACTGACAGATTCAATATTCTAAAGATATCAATAATCCCCAAACTCACTCTCAGATTTAATATAACTGCAATCAAAAATTCTAGGAGATCTATTTGTAGTAGGAAATGGTAGGCTGATTCTAAACCTTACAGGGAGACGTCAGAAGCCAAGAATAATGAAGCCCGTCTTCAATAAAAACAACACTGACAAACTCATACTCTGTATTAATTAAGACAGTGTGATAACTATACAAGAATAAACAAATAGATGGAACAAAACAATAATTTTAAAAAGAAATACAACCATATTTGGAAATTGGATATGCAGATAAGATTTAAATAAAATTTAACGGCAGTGGGGAATGAGGTTTTCAATAAATGCTGCTGGGTCAAATGGATGTACATATGGAAGAAACTGAATCTTGACTCTTCCCTAATACTATATAAAAGTTTTATTTTAGATTATTGTTTTATCTTTGATATTTAGGTCTAAGGTTAAAGGGTTTTTTTTTTTTAGTAGAAACTAGAGAATATCTTTAATACTTTAGAGCAAGCAAAAAATTTAAACAGGACCCAAAATGCTCAAAGGATAAAGAAAAAGAGAAATTAAAACCTGCATTCATGAAGAGAGATCACTGACAAAGGGGAAAAGGAAACACACATTGGGAGAAACATACAACTGACAAAAGAGTCCTATCTAAATATTAATAATAACGACTCAAAATTGGACAAATGATTTTCACATACACAAAGAAATCAAAATGTTCAATAAACAAAGATATATTCAGCTTCACTGGTCATCAGAGAAGTGTACATTAAAAACACAGTGAGATTCCACTTGACCTCCCTAGTATGGTTTATGAAGAAGAAAAAATCACAAAGGATATCAAAGGGTTGGAGAAGATACAGAGCAACAGGAACCTTTAGGCACTGCTCAAAGGTGATTCGGTTGGTAAGCCACTTTAGAAAACTCTTAAAAGCTACTAAGTCTAAAACTATGCAGAAACTAGAATCCAGCAATTCCATTCCTAGATACATCCAACAGATATGCATATATGGGTTTTTAAAAATATATTTTAAAAAAGTTCATAATAGCACTACTGATAATAACCCAGAGGAGGAAGAACCCAATGGCCATCATGAATAGAATTGATAGGTAAAGTATGGTATAGCTGCACAATGGAGCAAGAAGAATGAACAGTCTGTTCCGGAGCAGAACCTGGGTCAATTTCATAAACAAAGAATGAAAGGAGCCAGATTTTTTTTAAAAGAACATAGTTGTAGAATTTCAACTATGAATGATTCCATGAAGCTAGGAGTCAGGATACCATGAGCTGAGAGGTTGGGGGGGAAGGGGTGCTCGGAATTACAGGTAATACGCTATTTATTTTGGTGGCATTTACACTGGTGTGTTCACGGCATGAAAATTCTTTGCCTTACACTTATGCTTTGTATACTTTTCTGTATGTATATTAAACTGAATATATAAGGCTTTACAAATTTTTACATAAAAACTTGAAAAAGAAGAAAATGTGGGAACAGATGTAGTACTTGTCATAATATAAACAAGGAAGTCAATGTGTATTTGTTGGTTGCTGGTTTTGTTGTTCTGGTGGGGGTGGGGTGTTGACAGTAGTTGTTTCAAATTCCTTCTAGCTAAAGGAGATAAAATGTCACCTTGATTTTAAACAAAATGAAAATCTGTTCTATCTGTATTAACCCATTCCTATTTTTAATTTCATTTGAATTTGGTCAGAAAATTCACTTTGACCAACAAAGATATATTCAGTGTCAATACCTTTAAGTTGAGGGCTAGTTTTGTTCAGAAGATAATGAAACATTCATAAGACGTTTTATATGTTTTGATTTTTATTATGGATGCAAATACTAGTACTGTGACTCCTAAGTCTGTTGATACATTAACATATAGTTATTCCCTAAATCCAATATTTTTCTGCACTTATGTCTGTATTTTGTTACAGAATATGGAAATAGACTGTTATCAGGCTCTACTGTTCTTACTCTTCCATCACAAATGTTTCTAGACACGAAAGTTTTTGTTTTTGAAAAGCAAATTATTTTCCAGCAACCCACACAAAAACCGTATCAAAATTCTCATCAAATAGTTACCTTACAACTCCTCACGGACACAATGGTAACCATGGTTATCAAGGATAATCATAATTAGATCTAATCATTTCTGTGAAAACTCTTGACTCTCATACAGAAAGACACATATATTGCATATTTAGGGGTTTTTTTTTCCTCAAAAACATTCATAACATTTGATCTATAGTGTAGACGAGCATTACTTCTCTGTAAAATGGACAAGTATCATTCTCATTTTCAGATTCTGAAAGTAAAACTTTGAGACAAATACTTTTTATAAAATTGCAGAAACAAGGAAAATAGTTTCTTCAACATTATTCCTGATTTTCTCAGTAAGCTCATTCACATGATAGATTTGATGCTTTCTGACTTCTGGTCTCATGACCAGACTTTGGAACATGACAAATTTACTACAGGCATGGCATTACTTTGGACATAATTCCATTTATTTTCTGGCTTTGAAATAAATAAAATGTATTGGTGAAAAGGGATAGGAAGAGGAACTGTAAATATAATCTGTAAGAACATGTCAAAATTCCATGTTTAATTTTTCTACTTAGTAGTCATTAACCATAGACAAACATAGATTCTGGTCTTAAAACAATGAATATTTGTTCTTTTCTTTCTACTGCACAACTTTCTTTAGTATATTGTTTCTGAAAGGTTAATGATACTTGGTAGGTTTTAAGATACATGAGCTACATGGATCACAGCAAGATAACCTTTTATCTTCTGAGGTCAGATTAAAGAAAATCAGGAAGCTATAGATCCTGAAATTAGAAAATCCTGTCACAGAAGGGTTTAAGCAAGGCTTTTAAATGATCTTCTCTTTAGCAATAAGAGCCCAGCCTATCTTATAAACAACAAAGTCCATAATTTAAAAAATTCCTCATAAATCTCTCTACAAAGGTGAAATGAGTTGACAAGCAATAGGCAAAGTCTGCTAGATCTAAGTTAAACGGAAGCAAAAGAAATATCCAATTTCAACAACACTTCTAAAACCCTCACATAAGAAACTGCATAAACACATGGAGCCTATTAAAGCTTTGGCTATGAAGGAGACTTAAAGAATTTCTTAAAAGAGAAAATAAATCAGATATTAAGTGCCTTCATGTTACTGCAACTAATGGAAACGTTAAGGTCTTTATCTAGCTTGATCTTTAAGTACTATTATCTGGTTCATCTCCTCCTTTCTTTAAATACTGTCTTCCTTTAGCAGGTGTAATTCCGCCATGCTCCTCATGTTTTTTTTCCCTGCTTTTCTGGCAATTCCTCCATTTTCTTAAATTTCTTCAATGCACACTTCATTTATCAGAATTCCTTTTTTTTTTTTCTTTTTAAGATTTATTTATTTCTTTTAGAGTGAGAGAGCATGAACAAGAGGGGCAGAGGGAGGAGAGAGAGAATCTCAAGCAAACTCCAGGCTCAGCTTGGAGTCTGACTCAGGGCTCAATCTCAACCATCATGACCTGAGCCAAAACCAAGAGTCCAACTCTAACTGACTATGCCACCCTGGCACTCCCATTTATCAGAATTCTTTAAGCATCTGTCCCTCTTCATTCTCCCTGCACATTCTGCATGGTCTACATCAATGGCTTCACAAAGCTTTTGGAGATTACAAACTCAAATATCTGGGAACCAGGCAGTTAACAGAAATGAGTAAAGAGATCCAGCTAAGGACTGCAATGAACTCAAGGAGAGCATGTCTCAACTGGGCAGCTGGCACCCAGGTCTAGAGAAATGTTTCCCTGTCAGAATTGCAATCTAGTGGTGCCGTCACTTCCAATTATTCAATGAAATTCAATACACTATTTTTATGGAAAATGAATTTTTAAAAGTTACTATTAATTTTTTTGTCAAATATTTCATAAAGCCAAGAAATACTCCACAGGCTATCAACCTGCAAACTCTCATAGATACACCATCAATTCTAAAATCTCTACCCTATTCTATATTCTTTCCATAGTCTCAAGGTTATATATCCAACTTACCAATGCTTATCACCACACAGATTTATCTAGGTACACAAAATCAAACATAGTCTAAACTGAGCTTATCTGGATGCCAAATCCCCTCTTCTTCCTATTTTTCCTCTCCCACTGAAAGGGCCCCAGTTGTTCAAGTTAGAAATTGAGAAATCACATTTGACTCCTTTCTTCTGCCTCATATAGCTTAATAATTAGGTATGCTTCAATTTATCTTTATATCATTCTCAAATCCATGTACTCCTTTTACTTACATATATGTAAAGTTATTTGGTGTACTGATTCCATTTCATGTATTATTCTATATATGAATTATTTTATGTATATTATTATAAGTGCTACCTAGTTTTATACAACGGCATGCTACCTATGAGTCTTCTATTTCTCTTCTAATTTTTCAGTTTCTAAAGTACGTAGGGGTGGGGAAGGCAGTTAGACCCCAGAGGGTACACAAGATGATCCTTTTTGGGATAAGAAGAAAATATTGAAATTCTACTTACATATTTATGTAGTTTTTATTTTTATTTTTTGGAAAACTATTTATTTGAGAAAGAGAGGGAGATAGAGAAAATGAGAATGAGTCAGGTGGTGAGAATCTGAAGCAAACTCTGAGCTGAGCATGGAGCCTGATGCAGGGCTCAATCTCACTACCGGAAGGTTATGACCTGAGCCAAAACCATGAGTCAGATGCTTAACTGACTGAGCCACCCAGGTGCTCCATTACATAGTTTTAAAAATTTGTATTTTATCAGGGTGCCTGGGTGGCTCAGTGAGTTAAGAGCCTCTGCCTTCAGCTCAGGTCATGATCTCGGGGTCCTGGGATCGAGCCCCACATCAGGCTCTCTGCTCAGTGGGGAGCCTGCTTTCCTCTCTCTCTCTCTGTCTGCCTCTCTGCCTGCTTGTGATCTCTGTCAAATAAATATATAAACTCTTTAAAAGATTCTTTTTTGTATTTTATGTCCACTATTTGTCTTACATATGAGATTACATGTTATTAATACAAAAATATATGTATGTATGCAGATGATAATTTAATAGATGGACATTGGGGAGGATATGTGCTATGTTAAGGAAAAAAATGTATTTAGTAAGTTAGTAATAGTGAATATAATCAAATGGGTTTGGAAGCCACTGCTCACATTCATTATCCATACTTCAGCAAGAAGTCACCCACCTAAAAATACAAGAGGGACCAGGTCCAGGCCTAAAACCCATCAATGGGTTCCCATTGTTCTCAGGGCTGCAAAGAACAGAGTTTTAAAAATGCAACTTTGTATAGGGAAAAGAAAGTACAAAGGGATGGAATAGGACAGAGCTTTCAAAGCACAGAGTAACAGTTGCAAGTACTTGGGTCCTTGAAACAGGGTAACTCCTACAGTGGGTCATAAACCACTACCCCTTATTTGGGTTCCATGTTCACCAAGAATTTTTAAATGGCTCCACTGATAATTTATTGATGGTGACATATACATCCTCATCTGCCTGATAGTGGCATCAATCATTGTAAATTTAAAAAAATTCTCAGTTATAGAGCAATTTATGAGCTCAGTTAAATTGTGTCCACTCTGTAAACATACTCTTGGTTCCATGAAATCATGGTTTCAAGGATGAGAATCAGAACCTAAATCATGGTGATTTCACTAGGTAAAGGTCACTTACTGAAGCACTCAGAGTGAAAAGAAGGAGAAAAAAAAATAACAAAAAGGAGGAAAAAATGAAGGTGGTTATGTAACCTTGAAGTTATCTCTATCTTTCTTTTGATCTCCAGCAGACACTGTAATAGTTCAGTCTCAATCACAGCATTTTCCATGGAACAGACTCCTTCTTAACATATGTGCAACCCATACAACATACCAGCTCCTCCACGAAGCGGGAGTGGTCCTCTGACCCCGCTAGTAAATAATTTCATATTTGTAACATTATTTAGGCACCTTTCTAAGGCACAGACCTGGTTTAAATATTTATTAACTCTGTATATACTCTCTTCTCCAAATTGAATACATATTGCTTAAAGATAGAAAATTATAATTTGGCATCTTATTTGCTTTTTGTATCTAAGATCTTGTTATAAGGAGTTATACAAAATAGACCTCTAATTTTATTTTCCTTATTAATATAAAGACCTTTAGAATTTTTTAAAAATAGGCAATAACAGAAGTTGACTAAATAAGAGAAATATTAAATATCATTTCTTGAGTTCTAAGTCAGTTTTTTTCCTGAGCTCCTGCCATCCAGTTACCTTGTACAGGTCCTTAATTTCTACTGTGGATTAAATATGATTAAGTTGCCTTTTCTTTGACTAGAGGAAACACTGACCTAGTTAATATGCTAAAATAATATATATCTCACCCATTGGAAAGGTAAAGAAACTACTGTCCTTCCTTTCTTATTAAAAGTGAAAGGAGAATACAGGAAACCAAAGAAGGTCCATACCACTTCCCCAGGAAATCAAAGGTAGAGGCAGTAAAATGAGCTTTAAATAGATAATTTTTTTCCACGGTAAGCAGGGCAGTGTCTTATATTCTATCCTACACCCAATTTTAGAAAATTTATTATTTGTTTTTGGTTTTTGCTTTCAGATTTCTAGGGACTATAGAACACCCATTACATAAAATTGAATATTAACTAAATTATCCGCATAATAATTAATATAATAGAGTTTAGAAGAAGATGAAAAGTTTGAATTGGTTAATTATTCCACAATACAGAGTACTTACTAAATGCCGGACACTGATCTCTAGCTTTTAGTAGCAGTAGATTTTAACTCTTTTAACCTTTATGACAACACTACATAGGAAGTATTATTGTTTATTATTATCAACATCTTATAGATAAAGAAACTGATACATGGAGAAACCCAGTAGATTGTCCAAAGTCACAAAGTTAGTAAATGTTACAGTCAGACCTGAATGAAGACAACCTACTTGCATACCTACCTGTCAGCCTGTTGCCTCCCGATCAAACAAGCAAACTGTGTCCCTGTCATATCTCACATAGGCACATACCCACATACAGTCCTTTACTCCTCAACTCACTTGAATTAAATAAATGACAGTTCCTGAAATCTAAATATGAGACATTGTGCTGAGGTACTTTAGGACATACAAGGATAAATAAATAAACCTCATTTCATGGAGCTTATCGTCTAATGGGAAGTAAAATAGCTAGACAAATAATTTTAAAACAATAAAAATAATAAATACAAAGGATAAACAAGAGCTTAGGGGGGTTTAAGAAGAGATGTAGGGACAAAAACATGTTGCTGTCCCTACAAGATGTAGGGACAGAATCATAAGCAAGACTCACTCTGAGGGATTAATCAGAACATAAATGCCAGAGCAAATAAAAACCATAAGTGGGAGCAGCATTAGGAGCACTGAGACACCTGTAACTTCTGGTATGTCAGGAAACATCCAAATAATCCAGCTTGACTGAAGACCAGGACATAAGTAAAAGAAAGAAATGCTAGAAAAATACATGAATTCATCCAACAATTACTGTCTGTTATGTATACAGTACCTAAAGGATTCATTCAATACCTTTAAAGGATAAGGTTGAAAGACAACGTTAAAAATGAAGTTAGCTTATTAGAAAACACTGGACACAGAGTTTAACATATACTAACTGCCAATGTATCTGGATGAAATTTTTTGGATAAAAAGTCAACAAAGAGCTTCACAGTCAAGCAGGAAAGAGCCACAAAGCATACCTTCAATAATACAAACATGTCTAATACACAACAGGGACACGAGGCATGGAATAGTTAAAGTTGACCTTACGGAAGGGTATATATTAGTGAGAGCAGTACAGAAAAGGGGGCTTCTGAACTGGACTTGAGCAATTTGGGGATGGTAAAAAAGAAAGAGGAGGCTAGGGTGCTTCCAGGGAATTGAACCATAGGAACCAAAGGTTAAAAGAAAAATAAAATCAATTTGTAAATAATAAAGTCATTGAAAATTTGAGCAGAGAATAAATATCCTCCATCCATCCATCCAATTATTCATGCAATCTGTTAACATTTATTAGTGCATACACATTCCAGGAAATGTGCCAGATTCTAAGAAACAAAAATCAGGAAGGCAGGTTCTTGCTTTCAAAACACCTTCCTCGTCTTTCAGGAAATGTGATCATGTCAGCAGTTCACTGCAGTCTAATAGGACAGATAAGAGCAAAGGCACTTGGAAGCCAAGAGTATGGATATTCACTTTAGATTAGGGCAGCTTCCAAAGTGGCATGGGTGAGTAGCTTTCCAAACAGTGGATGCAATCTAAGAAAACAAAAACACAAAAAATAGGGGGGAAATGCACATCAGGAAATACGTGTAACAGTGCTGTGTAGTTAGGTTCTTTCTTTTTGGATGAGCAGACTACAAAGGGATGAAGCCAAAAAACAAACAAACAGTCCCTAAAGTTTGTCATATTAATAGGATTTTACATTTTAACCTAGAATCAATAATAACTCATACAAACATTTCAGACCAAAAAAACTAACAAAAAATAGAATGATTAGTTATGGGGGTTTTGTGTTTTGTTGTTGTTGTTGTTGTTGTTTATTTGTTTTGTTTTTTGAGAGCTCTGTGGTCTAAGAAAAACAACATCTTTGTATCTTACTGAAGATACAAAGATGGGTCAGAATGCTGTTGCTTTAATACACAGAGGATTTGAACTTGAAATTATAGGACAGAACTTGAAGTAAGGATGGAAAGAAGGTGAGACATAAAAAGATGCAGGTTAAGAATTCATGGTTCTTGCTGAATTATAATTTGGCTGAAATGTATGTCTAAATCTCTTCAGTGTAAAGAAGTGCTTAGCACCAGTGGCCCCAAACCTGCTATCTGACTCGCTTAGAAAAATGACTGTCAGCCACGGTCTAATCCCACCAATGGAATTTTGTTGTTTTTAACAGTTAGTAATCTACTTTCTGAGACTGGTGCCTGGAGTTTCTGGACTCTAAACTACTATTCCAGAGTGCAAAGATTCAGTTTGGTATTGATCTTATTTTGCAGAATTTACTTAGACACATTTATTCAATAATGTCACTTCTCTTTCTCTACGTATTTCTACTACCTCCTGGTCAACAGACTAAGAAAGCAGAAGCAGGACTCAAGCATTGAAACATTTAATGAATCTGCATAAAAACCTAACAAATGCAGACCTTCCCAACCAGTTTACCATGGGACATCATTCTTATTGATCGACTTGGGACTCCAGTCAGGCACAGCCTTTTGGCAGCTAGACAGAGCAGAGACGTGGGCCTGGCCATGACTTTGAAAAGGTTGAGAAGCACAGAAATGAACTATTAGGCATGACACCTAAAGATTTTTGTCTGCTGGAATACGAAATCATACATAGATATCTGTTACATTTCTATACACATATAATGAAGTAGCAGAAAGGGAAATCAAGACAATGATCCCATTTATAATTGCACTAAAAAGAATAAAACACCTAGGTATACACTTAACTAAAGAAGTGAAAGACCTGAACTCTGGAAACTATAAAATATTGATGAAAGAAATTGAACATGACACCAAGAAATGGAAAGACATCCCATGCTCATGGATTAGGAGAACAAATATTGTTAAAATGTCCATACTATGCAAAGCAATCTACAGATTTAATGTAATCTCTATCAAAATAACAACAACATTTTTCACACAACTAGTACAAATAATCCTGGAATTTCTATAGAACCATAAAAGAACCTGAAATAGCCAAGTAATCTCGGAAAAAAAAGAATAAAACTGGAGGTATCAGAATCCTGAATTTCAAGATACACTATGAAACTATAGTAATCAAAACAGTATGGTACTAGCATAAAAATAAGACACACAGATCAATGGAACAGAACAGAGAGCCCAGAAATAAACCCATGACTATATGGTCAGTTAATCTTCAACAAAGGAGGGATGACTATGCAGTGGGAAAAAGACAGACTTTTTGACAAATGGTGCTTGGGAAACTAGACAGCTTTATGCAAAAGAATGAAACTGGACCACTTGCTTCCACCATAAACAAAAACAACTCAAAATGGATTGAAGATATACACGTGAGACCTAAAACCATAAAAATCCTAGAAGAAAACACAAGCAGTAATTTCTCTGACATTGACTATAACCACCTTTTTTCTAGATAGATCTCCTGAGGCAAGGGAAACAAGAGCAAAAACAAACCATTGGGACTACATCAAAAGTAAATTAAAAGCTTTGGGGGCACCTGGCTGGCTCAGTCCAGAGAGCAGGATACTCTTGATCTGGGGGGGCATGAGGTCAAGCCCCTTGTTGGGCATAGAGCTTACAAAAATAAACAAAACTGGGGCACCTGGGTGGCTCAGTGGATTAAGCCTCTGCCTTCGGCTCAGGTCATGATCTCAGGGTCCTGGGATCGAGCCCTGCATTGGGCTCACTGCTTAGCAGGGAGCCTGCTTCCCCCCACCCCCGCCTGCCTCTCTGCCTACTTGTGATCTCTCTTTCTGTCAAATAAAGAAATTTAAAAAAACAAAACAAAACAAAACAAAACAAAAAAACCTTCTACACTGCAAAGGAAACAAAAAGACAACCTATTGAGTGGGAGAAGATATTTGCAAATGACATATTCAATAAGGGGTTAGTATCCAAAATACATAAAGGACTTACACAACTCAACACCAAAAACCCTCCCAAATAATCCAATTAAAAAATGGGTGGAAGACATGACCGGACATTTCTTCAAAGAAGACATGCGGATGGCCAACAGACACATGAAGAGATGCTCAACATCACTAACCATCAGGGAAATGAAATCAAAACCACAATGAGATATCACCTAACACCTGTCAGAAAGGCTAAAATCAAAAACACAAGAAACAACACTATTGGTGATGATGCAGAGAAAAAGGAACCCCCGTGCCCTGTTGGAGGGAATGCAAAATGGTGCAGCCACCGTGGAACACTGTATGGAGGTTCCTCAAAAAATTTAAATTAGAAATACCATATGATTCAGTAATTCCCCGACTGGGTACTTACCGAAAGAATGTAAAAAGATATATGAACCCCTATGTTCCTGCAGCATTATGTACAATATCCAAGATATGGAAGCAGCCCAAGTGCCCATCGATAGGTGAATGGATTAAGAAGATGTGTATACATGTAGAGTGAAATATTACTCAGCCATAAAATAGAATAACACCTTGCTATTTGCAACAACATAGATAGATCTAGAGGTTTAATGCTAAAAATAAGTCAGAGAAAGACAAACACCAAATGATTCTACTCATATGTGGAATTTAAGAAACAAAACAAATGAACAAACAAAAAAAACCTCTTACTATAAGGAACAAACTAGTGGTTATCAAAGAGAAAGGAGGTGGAAGGACTAAGTGAAACAGGTGATGGGGATTAAGACATACTTATCCGAAGGGGCACTGCACTGAGTTATGTATAGAACTGTTGAATCGCTATATTATACACCTGAAACTAATATAACATTCTATGTTAATTATACTGCAATTAAAATTAAAAGAAAAATTTTTTTTTCTTGCTTCCTGTATTTATGAGGCCTGAATACTAAAACTGCTTTTAGGAGTTTTACAAAATCTTTTGAAAAATAGTTTTTTTTTCCCCAATTTTAATTCAATCTTAATATCTTATTCTGACAGTTACTTTGAAAAATAAAATTGCAATAATACCTTAAGCTTAAAAACTGCTTTATAAAAATCATAACCCGATTGGCTCTTTTTAGAACTGCTCAATGATTACATTTGTGGAAACAATACTGTTCTCAAGTTTAAAGGCACTGGTTAGATCAAATAAAAGCATTCTCACATGGCTTCAATGTGTAGCTAGATAAATGACAGAAATGCTTCCATATGAGAAATTATGCAAAAATATAAACTAGTATTAGAGCATAAGGAAGATAAAAGAATTCAACCTTTTGAAAGGCTACATCATTCATGCATTTGCTTATTCATTCAATAAAATATTGTGAAATAAGGCAAAAACCCACAGAGAATATAAAGATGGTTTCTCCAATGATCTAATAAAAGAATCATTAATTTTGATAACTATGGAAATATGTCTGAGTTCCAGAAGGAGCTTTAAATTTGGCTCTCATCCCAAAAGTAAAATGTTAAAGAAAAATGAAACAGCTTTCTCAAGTAAGTGAAGACAGGAGAAAAAGGCATAAAAAGGCTTGGGAGGTAAGGAGAGTATTTAATCAGTATTTTAAGACTGCCCCATTTGATTTAATAGTGATTTCACTCATGTAGCAGTTGGAGAGAAATGTCAGCCCCTTGATGTCTATGGTTATAAATAAATCGAAATGAAGAAGTCTGAAATGCATAATTCTCTGTGGCTTGAGATACCAGCAACACAAACTCCTCTCTTTAAAAAAAAAAAAAAAAAAAAAGGTGTGTGGGCAATCTTTCCATTTTTTTACTGACCTTTTGACAAGTGAACAATTTCATGATTCACCAGAATTTTCAGTTTTCAAAAAGAAATACCACAAACATTTTGGTCTATAAATGTTCTTAAAATTTTAAGATAAAGTAGATGTCGAAGATTACCAACTGTTGTGTGTTAGGCTCAAAGTGTTAATATATGAGCTGTGACTTGAAGAAACCCTCTCATTTTGGACTCCCAGAATTGGGCAATGCCTTTCTGCTTTCTATGGTCCACAAGTATTTAATTAGTATACTTTTGGCTGTTATTCTAATTTAGAGGAGGATGAATCTTTCCTTTTAATTTTGCATTTGTGAATGGATACAGGAGCATTATAAATGGCTAGATTTCTGGAACACAAAACGTCCATGTTAGTGGCAATAACAGTATTTCACCCTTTAGTGCTGACAAATCATTCAGAATACATTTTATTTAAGAAACATGGAAAGGGCTTTAACATCTCCAAAGCCAAAAGTTAGAAAGCTAACCACTTAGTACTGAGATAAGCATAGCACTTCATTAAGAGGAAAAAAAAAATAAAGAAAAGAAGAAAGGAAACCCATTGTTCCAGTGAATTCACCAGCATCAAAGGACTAAAACCATCAAAAGTGTATACCAACATTTTATAGGTCTCATTTCACCAGTTAACATGGAGACTTTTAACTAAGGCATGAAAACAATCTATGTGTAAGCAAGCACTCTTCCCCCTTCACACTCAGCGAGGGTTCTACTGGCGTTCAAGGACATTCTGAGTGTGCTCACCAAAGTTCGTGTCTGGGGAGGAAGTACCTAAAGGAAATCATCTCTATCTGCTACTTTGTGATAACATGATCCTCATTTCTCTATCTCGTTTACACACTTACTCTCTGTGCATCGACACAAAGAAAGCCTGAACTGGGGTGCCAAGGCTTTCTCTCCCACCTGAATATCAAGTCTCAACCAAGCTCACACACCACCTCCTCTGAGAAGCAGTCCTTGATTCATTCAGTCATGAAGCAACTGCTGCCCTCTCTGAATTGTCAGAACAATTTCTTCGTGCCATTTTGAAAGTATCTATCCTTCTCTGCCTTCTACAGTGCACGTGTCTTAAGTGTGTACTAAGTCATAAAAAGCTGTGAGCTTTTGAGAGATTCCATCTTACATACCTTTTACACCTTAGAGCAAGCTATTTCACTCAGTGAATGCTCTTCAAGTAAATGTAGTATAACTGATATTTGCTTTGCAAGGATATAAAACTATTCAGTTATTAAAGCATACTTTTGGTGGCTGAATAGGAAAATTGCAATCAAAATACTCATCAAAAATGTGCCAGTACAGTCTCAAAATATTCGAGTGAAATCCATGACCATGTGGAACCGGAGGCAGGATGAGGTTGTTCTTCAAAATTGGACACAGACTATAATGATCTCTACTTACTTGTCTCCAAAAAACTTTCTCCAGAATTCAGCAGCATCTGCTTTCGTGATACGAAAGTTATCTCCCTGGAACTGCCCATTGGGAAAGATGGCTTTGATTTCTGCCAGCATGTGACTGAAGATAAGGGACAGTTTCGTGAGATTTCGTCTGTGGACACAAGGGGTAAATGAAAAAAATAAATAAACATATGTGCAAGTTTTAATGGGAATATATATTATGAAAGATAAAATTATGTACATTATTAACATCACGTCTTGGGGGCAGAGCACGAACCTCAACTTAAGAATGCATCTAAAAACAGTGTTCATACAAACTATCCATTTAAATTCCTACGAGGCTTTCACTTTATGATTCACCCATGTGTTCGTTTAACATAAACATGAACAAGATAAATTACACGGTTTCAATGGGCTTACAGTTGAATGGGAGAATTGCACTCCTGCAAAGACCGTAATCAAATATAAACACTACACACAGAAGATAGCGTGACTACTTCTACATGGGGCAGTGAGGAAAGATTGGTCATTAGAGGAGAAGCTACGAAGATTAAGCAGTTTGACAGATAGAACACCTGGAGCAGGGGAAGGGAAGGAAGGAAAGGGAAGCAGAAGGCATTGACCGGGGCAGCAGCAACAGCTTCCATACAAAGTGTAGAGGAACGGGATAGAAGGCTTTGTGTCATAGCCGGGTTTAGCATGGCTAGAAAAGATCAGAAGCTATTGATGGAAAATGGCAAGACACAGGATGAGAAATCTTGGTGGGGACAGCACATAAAGAGGCACCGGAAACAATGAACAAACTCTTTGTCAAATAGGCTTTCTACGCCCACCAAGATATGAGAGTTTCTGGTGATGGGTTCCAGGTATGTGCATAAGTCCAGAAGCTCCCGGAGCGATTCTAATGTACTCCCCTTGCTAAGGGCTACTGCTGGAGGGAACAGGGAACCAAAATGGATTAAAAAGATGGAGCAGAGGATTAAATCTGCTTCAGGAAGAAAAAGTTAAAGTGGTATTAAAAAAAAGGTTTGAAATGGAGGGAAAGCCAGGTGTGAATTCTGGGGATTCTGACAGGATTCAAAATGTGATTCACACTTCAAAATACTACTATCACGGGCATTCCTTCCCGCCACTTCCTAAGAAATTTACAACATTATGTTCATCAGTCCAAAACTGCCGGTGCAAAACAGTAAAGAAGCAACTGAAACACAGAACACTGAAGAACTGGTCAGTTTTGAACTGACCTTGCTTTTTTATATTTCTCTTTCTTCAGAATCACCAGGCCTCAATAGGTACACATATAATACTCTATTTTGAAACTTCAGCTGTTTTTGTGGGTGTGTTGAGGGGTCAGGATGTGAGGATGGGATGAGTCAATTGCTTTAGGACTAAAAGTAAATATAGACGATATTTACTGCACTGCATTGAAGGCCTTACAACATCTCAGTAGGCCATGGACACTGAGAGATGTGGTTCTTCACCTCACGGTCTCATATCTGTGCTTAATAACTCTCAGATAGTAAGTGAAAACATGTTAGGTACCTAAGAGATCATATAATATGCACCTGTCAATAAAGTCAATGAGTACCACTCTTTCTAAAACATTTCGAAAAGAAGCCAACAGCTTCCCATGTAAGATGAATACAGAATACATGAAGGTACTCATGATAAAAAGTGGGCAAAGTAGGAATGAAAGGAAAGCAAGAGTATAATCTATACCTCAGTGAGTTCATCTGTATTGGAAAACCAAAAATGTCTCAATTTCCACAATGTTTATAATCTATGAGAATATTTATGAGAAAGAAGAGACAGAATTTTAGGCCATATTTTAATGCTTGACTGGCAACAATAAACAATCTGCAAAATTGTTACGGTTACACACATTATTCCATTATTTTCTTAGATTCAGCCACACTTCCACACAATTCAGCCTAATCCAAATGTGAGCGTTCTTTAGTTGAGTCTTTGATCCTTTCATTGATGTCAACACATCCTCATTTAGATGATGGTAGATACAAGAAATTCAGTTGTAGGAAATGAAAACTGAACTACTGAACCAGATCAAAGGGAGGAACTGTGGCCAGTACAAACTGCAACTGACTTTTGAAATTTGAGTTTAAGGAAGGGCATAAAGTCCTTTTAGAAAATCTGCAAGAAATTTGTTTTTATCATTAAGCAAAAGGGTTAATTTTCCACCAAACTTCCAATTGATACACACAGGAGAAAAAAGAAAAATCAAGATGTCTATAATTAGGGTAAACCAACTGTTCCTTATGTCTGAACTGGTTGTTCTCCATCCCTTTATGTTCTTTAATCATAATCCTATCCAAATGTTTTTCATTTTTATTTGTTAGATCTAAAGTCTGAAGCACAATGTCAATGATTACCCATCTCAGCTATGTAATCCACTGGCTATAAGACACTATACTTTAAAGCAGAAATAGTAACATGATAGAGTCTAGAAGCTCTAGTAATCACTAGTACCCATAGAACTAATCACCTACTTAATTATAAAATGTTCAGAAAGAGGGGTGCCTGGGTGGCTCACTTAGTTAAGTGTCTGACTGCGGCTTGGGTCATGATTTCAGGGTCCGGGGATCAAGCCCCATATTGGGCTCCCTGTGGGTGGGACTACTTCCCTTCTCCCTTCCTCCTCCCAACTCATGCGCCCTTGAGCTCTTTCTCTCATAAATAAAACCTTTATAAATAAATAAATAAATAAATAAATAAAATGTGTGAAAGAGTTCAATTTTCCTACTCCTACAAATGGATTGCCACACTTTTTACTTTTTGTACAAACTATGGCAGTGGGAAAAGATACATTTTTTTTTTTTGCCCTTAGTCTTTATCTAATTATTTTTTTTAATTTTTAAAAATTTTATTTATTTATTTGACAGAGATGACAAATAGGCAGAGAGGCAGGCAGAGAGAGAGGAGGAAGCAGGCTCCCTGCTGAGCAGAGAACCCGATGCGGGGCTTGATCCCAGGACCTGGGATCATGACCTGAGCTGAAAGTAGAGAGGCTTTAGCCCACTGAGCCAACCAGGCACCCTGCCCTTAGTCTTTAAAGAAACTAAAATTCAGGTTGTTAAAAATATGTGAATGCAACGGTTTTGCATTATTTTAATTTTCACACAGACCAAAATATATATTTATTTTATACCTAATTTTTAAATACACACATGTACCACATATATGTAAATGATCACCTTGGAAATCCATTATTTAAAAGGTCCATGTTTTTAGAGGCTGCCATCTATAAGACATGAAAAGAAGAGATGCCTAATTTTACTATCCAATGTCATTTAAATTTATTATCACAGCATGTGGTTTTGTCTTTTATATAACTGTAGGGTTTTGCTGTTGTTTGCTATTATTTATATATTATGTGCTTTAATTCTCCATCTCACTTTTCCTTTAAATAACTTCCAATTTTGAAAAAACAAAATCCAAGAATATATCTCCAACCATTTAGACACAGAAGAAAAGCAACAACTATACATCTTCTTTATAGATGAAATGTTTTTTCCTATTATGAAATTTGTCTGTACTTGGGCAATTTTCCCTAAGCCCCCTGATCGCTGCTTACCATTACACCAAAATGATGACTGCTTAATAGAGGATAATTACTAATTAAGAATATGCTTCTATCACTAAAACTCCCCTACCTCCAAACATCTGAAGAAATAAAAACTTTGCCCACTCAATAATTTTATAAACATAACTTTAACTTACAAGGAATTTTGCAACACTCTCACATGTAAGACACACTGACTATTTACTGCCACATATCTGCTATTAACCACCACAAGCTAAGCCACTTTTAAAATTTTGTTAAGTCTTATATAAAAATTGTTAATTAAGAAATAGGCTTTAGAACAGAAGTATCTTAAAATACCAGGTGATCAAAAAGTAGCTTCCAGATGGCAATACTGGGTAAACCAGTAAAAGATGTAAATATTAGAGGAAACCTGAAGAAGAAGAAGAAGGGAGGAGAAGGAAAGCTAGCTATATTATTTTAAAAACCATGAAATGCATTAACAGTGTCAAGAATATTGCCTAGAATGGGGCATCTGGGTGGCTCAGTGGGTCAAGAATCTGCCCCTTGATTTTGGCTTAGATCATGATCTCAGGGGCCAGAGAGGGAGTCCCATGTAGAGCTCTGTGCTAGGCGTGGAGCCTGCTTAAGATCATCTTTAAGATCCTCTCTTTCCCTCTGCCTCCCTGCCCAACCTGCTCTCACTTTCCCCACCTCTCTCTCTCTCTCAAAAAAAAAAAAAAAAAAAAAAAAAAATTTCCTACCAAAGCAAGGGGCTTCTTTTTGTCCTGGCTACCCAACACTGTATTTCTTTAAAATGTTATGAATCAATTCATCCAAAAGTCAAGTTACATTTAACTGAACAAAATGCGAGGATGCACCAGAGTGAATTAGCATGATTCTGGAACGATGAAGTTTCTCTGCTTATGGTGAGTCTCAGGAGCTTCAGGTGGCTATAGCCAACATCAGACACTGGAGGCACACACTATTTGATGTGGGGTGACACAATCCCACCCTTAACAAACGCAGCACGTTGTGTGGCAGAAAAAGACATGAACAGATGATCATGATACAATATCGAGGGACAACACACCAACCACAGCCATCTTGGGGTGATAAATTAAACTTGAAAAATGAATAAAAAGTACATCAGGATTTGATGTGTAGCCTCCACTAAATGTGGGAGACACATGAAGAATGTAATCTAATCAGATCACATGTAGTTCTTGCATTTTCTCCATTCAGGAAACAGTTGTGTCATAAATCAAGGAAGAAATAAAAAAGCTTTAAAGGCTGCATTAGTGAAAAACTTCAAGTGACACTTTGTATCAGTGAGGTCCAAAGTTTGTGAGAATGTACTACCTTTGGTAGAAGAAAGAGAAGACCATTTTTTATCCCCAAACTATTAATAATTCAATTCTCACATTTAAAAGGTAGAACATGCTCTTCTTAATCTTTACAAGGTGAAACAAATTCAACATAAAAAGAAAGGCAGGACATAAAGAATATAAACAGAGGCATTTAAAATGAGACTCACGTCCAGTTAAAGAGCAATTTCCATTCACTGTATTTCTGAGGCAGTGCCCTCCAAGATAGGTTTAGAGAGTTACTTCACACGGTTTTTGACCTTGGGGAACATTTCGATTCCTAAGAAAGTGAGGAGACCAAGCTGATGTAAGACTTGCCTTTCATTTCTCCCTCATGGGAATTCAAACTATTATTGAGGTGGATCCTGAGAGCCTTAAATAAAACGGGATCTCACCCATTTGTTGCCCAAATGCTTTAAAGTTCCCAATACTGTTAAGGGGAGTTTGGGGCAGTTACTAATGAAAACTCAGAGTCTACTCCAAGTCATAAGAGAAATAGAGTGTGAGCCGAAACTCACTCACCTGAACAGGGGAAAGGACAATTTTTCAAGCTGTCCCACGTTACTTTTTAGAAATTGAACTGCTCACTTAAAAAGGAAGTTAGCAAACTATGTCAGGCCAAAAGCTGTACTAAATTGGGTAACTAAGGAGGCCTTTTTCTTTTGTTAAAGGATACATCATCTACCACTAACATGGCCAGGGAAGTCAAGCCCAAAACTGTGGCTGGGAAAAGATGAACCCTGGGCATCCTCTGATCTCTCTGTGACATCTTAAATGCATTGCCTGTGAAGGTCTACTGAGAACAGCAAGAAGTTAGCTCTCAAAATAAGGATGCTGCTCTCACAGTCAATGTATTTCCTTTCTAAAACAGTTTTAAATGGACAATTTACAAATGCCTTACTTAAACCTAACTCAAACATGAAATATGCCTATTATAATCAAATACAGTATCCTTTGACAAGTTCCCAGGTGACGTTCAAAACATATTCTGCTTACTTTGTCAACAATCCTATCCTGAAGTTTGATAGTATTAGGTTTATATTCTTACTCTTGAACAAGTCGCTTAACTGGTCTGTCTGCATCAGTTTCCTCACCCCTAAAATTTTAGATAAAAATGCCTGTCTCACTGAGTTATTATATGTAAATAAGGCATGTAGGTAAGAGCCTAACACATCATATTTAAAAAACAGTAAGAATTATTATTAATTCTACCTACCACTTTTGTCTAAAAGTATAGGTATCATTAATCTTTCTTCTTTTTCCAATATGATTGTCCATTAAATTGATGGCCATCTTAATGAGGCAAAAATCATCATTCTCACTTTATTAAGATCATCAATTGTCAATGGTGGCCTGTTATAGTCCCATGGCAAACAATGGACAAGTATTCAATTCATCCATTCAGTCACTTATCCCATAAATCTTCACTATCTATAGATACTGGGTTTGGTTTAGGCCCAGATAACACAAGGATGATGGCACAATCCCACTCTTTGTGAATTTAGGGGGCTTAGACTTCTCCAAAGGCACAGGACAATGCAGTGGGAATGACTCTTTGAAAGAACCAGAACAAAGGTGGTAATCAGGGAGAGAGGCAGAGGAATTTACAACTCCTATGGTGATGCAGAACCTGCAGAATGTGGCCACGCATCAATAAGGTACAGTAGGGTCAATGCTACTAAAGCTAGGAATCTGATAACTCCAAGGTTGAATAGGGTCATTTGTAGAGATCTTGAAATTTCCTAGGATTATGACAGTTTCCATGAAGAAAAGGACAATAAACCTTATCTCAAAAAAGCTTCCCAAATAATTTTTTAATATCAGTTAAAAAATATCGTGGCGGGGCACCTGGGTGGCTCAGTGGGTTAAGCCTCTGCCTTTGGTTCAGGTCATGATCTCAGGGCTCTGGGATCAAGCCCTGCATCGGGCTCCCTGCGCAGCAGGGAGCCTGCTTCCGCCTCTCTCTCTCTCTCTCTCTCTGCCTTGCTGCTCTGCCTGCTTGTGATCTCTCTCTCCCTCTGTCAAATAAATAAAATCTTAAAAAAAAAAAAAATCTCGTGGCAATGTCAAAGTGGGGTTAATAACATCTCTTTGGTGATTTCAACAATTTTAACAACATCTCTTTGGTGATTCTTACAATTTTATTTGGAAAATTTATTCTAAGAACCCACTACTGTATGATATGATTACCAGTACTTTCAACTGGTTTAAAAGATTAACAATATCCACTTCAATAAAGAAAACTCTTTTGTCTTTAATATAGGACATCTTTTGATTAAACCTAATTCATAAGTTAAGAAGTTAAGTTAGCCCTCAAAATAAGGATGCTGCTCTCACAGTCAATGTATTTCCTTTCTAAAACAGTATTAAATGGACAATTTACAAATGCCTTACTTAAACCTAACTCAAACATGAAATATACCTATTATAATCAAATACAGTATCCTTTGACAAGTTCCTAGTAAGTATCCTTTTGTAAAATAAATCTTAAAAATGTAGACCAATTACTTGAGAGAGAAAAGAAAAAATCCATTTCTACATTCCTTTTTATTTAAGTTAAAATGCAATGAAAGTTCTGTGAACTCAGTGGAAAGTCAACGTCACAATGAGATTCATATAAAAGCAATCAGAACATAGAACTCTGTTTTTTTTGTTAGGTTTTTTGGGTTTTTTTTCCCAAAGGAAAAAGAAACATTAGAAGTTCAAACTATACTTTTGACCTGGAGTAATGTGATTTAAAAAAAAAAAAACAACAAAAAAACAGACTCATCAACAAACAAAAGTTGACCCTGAAGCAGCACTTTTTCTTTTATTAATAGATTTTCAGTTCTTTGCAATTCCCTGTAAACCACCATGAGAAAAAAAATTACAGTGAGGTAGCAAGCTGAATTATGTTAATTAGTATTTATTGCTTCTAATGGAAAATTCTCAATTATCTTTCAGTTATTACACTCTCTATTCCACATTTTTATTTTTCATCACAAGGATGGTTTTTCTTTTGTTTTTTTCACTCTGTCAAACATGGTTTAAATTTTTCCTAAAATATTTCCTTCAAGGATTTCTATTCTCCATGGGAGAGGGCCGCCTTTCTGCCATTTCTCATACCACTTCTCCATCCTCTCCCTCTCCTCCAACTATCCGATAGCGTCCCATTTTCCTGCTCCACACCTTGTGCTGACCTGTCTCTTCCTCCCCTATGATAACAAAGGTCCTATGCGTCAGCCTGCTGAACTTTCCCCTGCACCAATTTTATGTCAAAGTACTCCCACGGTCGCTTCCCTGTACTCCTTTCTCAGCTATAATCTATTGGACACCACGCCCACCACTTCCTATGACCTGCCACACCACAAAGGTTTCTCTGAAGAGCAGCAATGGTTATTTTATATGCACACTGAATTTCACTTCCATCGGATCAAAACTTTTTTTTTAGAGAAGAGAAACTCTTACTCTTTTATGAGCTTTTTACATGTAACAGATATTCAGTAAATGTTCATTTCAAGGATCACAGAAATATTTAAAGAACTATTAATACGAGAGTTTTTCCATGGGGCACCTGGGTGGCTCAGTAGGTTTAGGGGCTGCCTTTGGCTCAGGTCATGATCCCAGGGATCTGGGATGGAGCCCCACATCGGGCTCCCTGCTCAGCAGAGAGCCTGCTGTTCCCTTCCCTTTGACTGCTTCTCTGCCTGCTTGTGCTCTCTCTGTGTCAAATAAATAAAATGTTTAAAGAAAAAAAGAGAAGGTTTTTCCAGAATGCAAAACAGGGCCAATAAACAGATCAAGAGGAGCAATAATATAAAAAGAGTTCATAGAAATGCCACTTAGTAAAGCATTAACTTTCCAAACCTTGATGAAAAGAAATTTTTACTAAAAGCTGCCTTGAGAATTAAAAATCTGGGGTTTATGTATAAATTGGAGGAAAAAAATCACTGTTCTAGGAGTTTTAAGATCTTTTTTCTCAACATTTTTTTCTAAATTTCCTCGTGAATGGAAATATAATACAAGCAAGCTAAAGGAAATTAGTGCTATATCATCCCCCATGTGTGGTTTCCAGAACCTCAAGTAAACTGAACACATTTGTATTTTCTGAGGAAGCATTACATAGTTTCCCACCACATTACCTGTTCCTGACAGTTACTTCCTCCTTTTGGTTCTGGAAATTTTCCTTACTGATACCTTTGTCCCATTTCAACTCTGCTTTCTTGGAGCAAGTGAAAGACAGAGGAGAATAAAGCTCATCTCTCCCATGCTCACATTGTGCGTCATCAGCAGAAAAAAGCTAAAATCATGAGATTTTTTTCCCATCTTTCCACTGGGATTAAAATGATCATCATTCAAATGACTGCGAAAAATATAAACACCATTTTTCCAAGCAATTCTCATTTATTTTTGGTATCATCTGATGTGGATACCGCATTCTAACACCCTGAACATGTATGTGCGTGCATATGCCACAAAATAAAAGAATGCAGTGAAAAAAATGATAATAAATAGTAGGTCCAGGACAGTCTTAGTTTTATTAAAAGTTGAATATCACATTATAGATAAATAGAAAAAATTATAGGATATACACAAAAAGACACAAATAGTAGTAATCTCTGGGTAGTTTATAACTGTTTTCTGTTTTTTGTCTTTAAGTATTCCAATTTTCAACAAGAAACAAAAATGTCATTGAAGAGCCATTCTACTGATGTTCTCAAGCAAACCTACGATGTACATGTGGGACAGTGAACAGATTTCCACGCCCATGGCAATGTCCCCATCCTGTGGCCCCCCGGACTTCCAGGCTGCTTTGGTTCTCAAGTGAAGGATGCATCTCTGGTGCAATCACCCCAAACCTTCTACTTGACCTCTTGAGTTTCAATTTTCTAGAATGTATTAGCCTTTTGGCCATAGTGTGTTCACCAACAGCACACGAGTATTTTTCCAAATCCCCCTCTAAATGAAGGCCTCAATTATAATTTCACTTTTTTAGAAAATTAGACAGGGAACACAAAGAAGATTCATCAGACAATCGAATAACGACTAAGCAGAATAAAGAGTCATCTTACTCTGTGAGGTCTCATTATACTTAAATCTAGTTGGTGAATTTATCTCCTACCTTTATAATAGTCTCTCAAAAAAAAAAAAAAAAACCTCGATTCAAGTTGAATTACTTTTAGGAACACTGTTCGATAGCTATATAGGCAAATTAGTACATCATATATATATCTTTGTCATAAAACAGCATGAAAGTAATTCTAGTTACACAGGACCAAAGGATTCAATTACTCACACTTTTTCTTCAGCTTACCAAATATATGATATGCATATATGCTAATGATTCAAGAGAAAAGGGCTGCTTAAGGGGTCTTGCAGAGAAATGCTGGGGTTTTTAAAGCACTGAGTACCTGGAGATATTTTTCTCTTTCAAAATGAAAAACAGAAAGATAAAGCAATCAGAGGAAAACATGCCTGTCATAGTTGTTCGCAGTAGGATTTTCCTGGACCACCATTAACCTCTTAAAATTTCTGAACATAGAAAGCAACAACAGATATATTAAAATTTTTTTTTAAGGTCTAAGATTTTCTTAAACTAGATTTAACTTATTCTGTAGCTGAGCGGTGGTGATGGGCCCTTCTGAGACAAGCGGCTTCCATATTGCCAAAAACAAGCCCCATGAAGGACGAACTCTAATACAGTGGAGGAAAACATGGCACTGTAAAGTAGGGTTCTAGACAGAGTTCTGTCTGTCTCATTGATCCACAACAGGAGAAAGAGCTGAAAGCTTCTTATTCAAAGGGTTTTCCTCTATAAAATGAGGTAAATGCAGTATCTTATTACTGAGGTCCCGTAACATTCTAGGAGTGGATCATCACTTTCAATCCGGCCAGTAGGACAGGAATAGAGAGCCCTAGCACTACAAAGCCCGCAGGCTTGAGACAAACACCGCGAATCCATTTCATAACCCACAACTAATACGAAGTAGGAGATGCTCTATAACCCCTCCAAGTTACAGACGTTCCTTAACAGGTATCTCTCAGAGAGTGCAGAGATCCTGCAGTCAGGATTCAAAAATCGAATGTAGAAAATTGACTTAGAGTAAACATAAGAAATCATTAGTATATTTGGAAGCCTTAATTTTTTTTCTGTTCCTTACCATAATAGGCATCTCTGACATTTATCTTTTTTCAACAAGAAGAAATCCTTGAAAAACACTGGCTCTCAAAAGAAAACCACAAAGCAGCAGAAATAACAACAAAAAGGGCAATTTAAAAGCCCTGTGTTTCATCCTAATGAACAGTAAACTGTAGAATACTGAAACCATACAAAAAATATAGACTGCTAAAAAAGAGTATGCCCAGGAGAAAACATAGTATAAAAAGTTAATTTTGTTTGTTTTTGGTTAAAAAAATGTGTTAATATATGTAGTAACCATAAGATAATAGCAGGTCTAAGAATTTTAACTTTCACCTCAACCAAGAGTGTAGAAATATCCAAATTTAGGGAGACTATTATGTCTCCCTAGGCTGGTTGATCAATAATATGAATCAAATGGGATGGCTGATCAATAATACGAATCAAAGGGTGGCTGATCAATAATATGAATAAAATCCCTTTACTATTTCAGCCTGATTGCAAACCAAATAACCCCCACGTCAATAAAACCCCCTCAGATACTGGTTTTGGAGAAGACAAATAGATCTAATCTACCTACCCCCCTGAAGGCAGTATATGACATTAGTTAAAAGCTCCAGCGTCAAATTAACCTAAATTTGGTTTACATTTAGTAGCTGAATGACCTTGGGTACTAAGCTATGCTCTCTAAACTTTAGTTTCCTCATCTCTGAAATATGAATTACGAGTACTAGTCTCATGGGATTTGTGGAGGATTACAGATGGCCAAATATTCTTTACCACTCTTCCTATTATGGAGTGGTGTCTACTTTTTCTCCCCTTGTACCTGGTCTAAGGTATGCCTGGCCTTGATCAGTAGAATGTGGTAGAAATGACTCTTAAATTCGGAGGCTAGACCTTACGAGATCTATAGTTTCTGCCTCTGCATCTTGGAAAAGGTTCTTGGAATTTAGCTGCCATGCTGTGAGGAGGCACAAGCAGTCAGGCAGCGGGGCTCTCGTAAGTCCCCAGCTGCAAGGCAGCAACACCTCACCTGCTAGGTAGGTGATTGAGGCCATCATGTGTTGAACTAACACCCGAGCCAACACCATAGGAAATCAACGTACAAAATCCTAACAAAGAATAATTGTTGTTAATTAAGCCACTAAGTTTTGTGGTGGTTTGATATGCAGCAGTTAAATAATTGGCTTAGGAAACTGACAAATAGCAAGCATCTGATAAATATTAATCATTGCCAGAACTATTAAGTGCTACTAACTTATTAAAATCATTATCATCAATAGCAGCAGTTGAAAGGACCCTCTTCCGTCAGTATGAATAAATAGCATGGATTTAAAAAAATCAAACACATTATTTAAGAGTTGTATTCCTACCTAACAAAATAATTTTACACATTGAATATTATAAAATTTACAACCTCTGTTTTCTCTGATACTAAAACCAACCAACCAAGAGAGATTTTTTAGACAAAATCTGGACTATACTAATTGGAAAGCAGCCTATTCAGATTTGGATCAGAAGGAATTTAATACAGTTAATTTCTAAAGCATATTTATTTACATAACCACACAATGAACTGAACTGTGAAAATACCATTAGGCTAATCCACTGATTTATACTAACAACAGACTTAATTTCTTCAAGTCTTAAATGCTGAAAGGTAGAGAATCCCCTTAGTATCACATGTGTGTAAAATGAAAGCAAGGACCTGAAAAGTTTATAGACTTTCTATGTATAGTCAGATCTTTTAAATGAGCTGCCATTTAAATCCCTTGTTTTTTGAAGATGACATCATATAACTAGATTTAATGTATGTCTAGGTTAGAAATCATCCTGGATTTTGGCTTACCCAATTCTACTCACTGGGGTCTCTGCCTAAAAGTCAAGCACTAGTAATAATCCCTTACTTAGCAACACTGAAGTATACACACTGATGATTTTCTTTTTAGGCATAATTCTTTTTGCTTTCAGCTGTACCGACACCATCGCTATAATGTCATTTGAGAAGACATCTAAAAATCCTGCTGAACAGATCCTGTACCTGCCTACCATGTAAATGCTTTTAGTGAAATGATTATTCGACAGAGAAAACTGCTATACCAACACATTTAATTTATAAGCAAAGCACAAGAATCAGTCATTATTCCTCTCCTGGAGATACCCAACATTGAAACTTAATAAGAAAATCCAAATATTGATTTATTTATTTTTAAAGATTTTATTTATTTATTTGTTAAAGAGAGAGAGAGCGCGAGCTCAGCAGACAAAGTGGCAGGCAGAGGCAGAGGGAGAAGCAGGCTCCCAGCCTAGCAAGGAGCCCGATGTGGGACTCAATCCCGGGACGCTGGGTGCATGACCTGAGCCCAAGACAGCCGCTTAACCAAGTGAGCCACCCAGGTGTCCCGAAAATCCAAATATTTAAAAAGACGAAGCTATATTTAATATTTCAGTTAAACATCAGAATGATGGGAGAAAGACTGTGTATTAACTTATGAAAATCTTATTTCCTGCTTAAATCAAGTGTTTCTTAAGGAATCAAATATTGGGAGAGAAAGAAAAGCTACAAATAAGTCAAAAAGATGAAGCTATAAAAGTAGCTTCAGTTCATCTTCCATTTGCTGGTGTATCTTACTCAGGATGCAGTGCCCCCTTCCCTGAAAGTCTAGCTTGTCTTCACAAACGTAAGTTCTCACTGTTTTTTAAAATAATTTTATACGCATAGAAATTGTGACCTGTAGATACAGATATATATATATCTATATAGGTATATAGCTCTATATCTATCTATCTATATATACATATATGGAATTCCAGTGACTGTAAATAAAATTATTCACTCAATAAATATTTTTTGAGGCTCTACAATGATCTGCTATTAGCACCAGGCAGTGGGGAATAACAAGAAGAAAACCAGCTATACCCCAGCCCTCCAGGAGTTTATAATTTAAGTGGGTAATTATGTATGAAAACACACAATACAGTGTAATTGTATAATTGAGGTGCATTCAATGTGCTTCAGGAACACAGAAGCTAAACGGAAAAAGTTCTCAACCGTGGGCCTCTTAAAAAAAGTAAGAGGCAGGGGCAAGGCAGAAGAACATGCCAGAGAAAAGCAGCAAGCCTAGTAGACAGCAGCAAGCCTGTGGGTGTAGAGGAGTCTGGCAATGTGACAGACGGCAGGGTCAGAAGTAATCTGTATTTGAGGAACAGGGGGATTGGGTAGCAAGACCATGCTACAGATACTGAACTGCCTTCCTATGAGGCCTGTCCATTGTACCAGCACAGGCCCACCGTCTCCCCAGACTGCCCAAGGGTACAGGGGTCTACATATCCGACTATGAGCCCACCAGGGAAGGCTGCATCTACAAGAGACTAGAGAGGGAAAAACAAACAACAAACAACAACAACAACAAAAAAAAAATACCCAAACCGAAAAATAAAACCACTTTTAATAAAGTGTAGCACAAAATCTAAACTTATAACTAGGAATTCTCAGATATTCATTTACCCCAATTTAAAAGCTTTTGTTGAAGATCTCTCGATTGTAATAACTGAATTTTGAGGGTTTCTTCCTAGCATCCTTGATGGAATATAATCTAGATTTAACAAACTAACAAAACAAACAAAAGAAAATAGCACACAGAGAGGAATGCTCCAGAAGCCTATGTCTTAGAAGCAGATGTTCTACTTTGGCATACTCTCAGCCCCTGGTGTATTACCATTTGAAACAGACTCTGATCACATTGCTGATGCACATCTGAAAAGATGTGTTTCTATTTCAAAATACCACAGTAATTCCCTCACTTCCAGAAATGATTCACCAGATAAAAATTTAGTGAAGAAATATGTCCTTCTCCATGATTTAAAATAGAATATGGAGCTGAATATGGCCAGCACCAAACACAACATTGTCAATAACCAATCGAGTGCCATGCCACCAGGTGACATTCTCGAAGGGACATCTCTGTATAGGGAGACTCTGCCAAAGCTCTCAAGGCCCAAATGATTCCGCTGATCGTACTGCAATCTGTTCTTTAAAAATGGACTGCAGTTAAGCAATACATTTTTCCATTAAGTTTTATGGAGCCTGATATTTCCTGTGTCAAAATCTGTCACAAAAATCTGTTTCCCAGACATCTGTTAGGTGTAACACACATGTGAATATGGCACCGCATGGAGAGGTCTGCAAATAGCTATGTGTAGCCTAGCATTTGGTTTCTGATCAGAAGGAACTTCTAGTATGTTGGTTGGTGGATTTAATTTGGATCCTATTACTATTATTTATCACCTTTCTTCCCATAATACACCTATAATGTAGACACTACAGGAAAAAATAAAACATATCTTCTTCATTACGAATAGGGTTTTCATCATCAAGTGTTACAAAAGACTACACATGAAGACTAGGTGATAATGTTACTTAGTAGGCCTTAGATTTCAGTTCAGCATTCAAGATCCAAGGCAAGAACTAAAATAAATGTCTAGCAGTTATACTCAAACTTCAGTCCTTGGACAGGAAGCAGAAACATCACCTCCCAGTCTGTTAAAAATGTGCAATTTCAGACCCCAGCCCAGTCAGAGTCTGCACTTTAGGAAGACCCGCAGGTGATTCCCAGAGCGGTTTAACATCTGTAATGTTAATAGTGTAACCCACTATTTAGCAGCAACCTCAGAAGATCTTTTATTTTTCATTGCTCAGTCTCTAAGTTAAACTGCATCTAAAGCAGCCTCAAGATCTAAGTACCTAATTAAATATTTGTGAGAAATTCCATTCTGTTTTCCAAATCACGTAGCTATTAGTTCCTCTCATGACACAGTCAGTGTGCTGGGAGTCAGCTAATGTCATCACAGGGCTAGAAAGTCATTGTTTTGGAATGATTTAGCTTCTCTTTCAGCACAGACTCAAGGGCAACCACTGATGGGCTTTCATTTGTCATCATTCTTGCTCAATAACCCTGAGGAAATCACCCTGAGTTCTGGATGGCCCAGTCCTGGGACAGTCTGTACTTTTCACATGCGTAAATATCAACATCAGGCTGATAATAACCTCATCACCACACCCCACTTCACCCCCACATCTCTGTCCTAAGAGAACTAAATTCTTCTGAGTGGTTAATATATTGCCAGAGGTCAGAGAGAAGGCCTGCTTCCTCCTACCACAGGAAACAGAAGACGACCACACACATCACTAGCTCAGCGTTAAGTGTGGCTCACCTGTGCCTCACTTGAAAAAGGAGCGAGTGAGCGCTCCCTTCGGTGACCTCCCTCCATCACCACTCACAGTTGAGATTCCTAAACGTAAGCAATCATTGGCTATGTTTGGTTATACCCTGAAGAACAACAGAGGGTGTGTGTTTTTCGGGGGAAGAGTAGAGAAATTTTTCTGCCAAGCCAAAAAATTAAAAATATCTTCTCCAAATGCCACTAAGGTGCTTTCTCCACCTAGAACCGATTTCTTCCCGCTGCTATATATCTCCTTGTAACTTAATAATTAAAGAGCAATCAGAGCCTCCCTGCCTTCCCACCAGCATAAATATCCGTGGAAAATGTCAATCAAGCCCAGCTAACTAATTTTATCATGAGAACCTCTAATCAAAGAGAAAAAGATCTTGGCACTGCCTGTGGGGGAGTGATGCACTCGACACCACGGGCTGGAAGGAGGCCAGGGAGCATCCAAGTTTGAAAGGAGCAGCTGCGTGATCCTAAGGGTGTTGCTGCTCCATTCTGGCACCTGAGAGAAGGAGAGGGAAAGGCAGAAAGAGATTCTCTTGGCACAGAGCATACAGCATGCCCAGGGCTTTTTGAGAAGCCAGCTTGGAGGAATAAATGGAGGGTAAAATTAACTAAGACGCTCTGAAAAAAACTGTGATGCCGAGAAGTTAACCTTTTCAATATAAAAGGGACTGATGGAGAAGGATATTCTAGGAACCACTGGTTTTCAGATGTTTTTATTTAAGAGACCTTGAAATGTTTCACAACAAAAATAGGGGAGACTAACAAAGGATTCCTATGTTTTTCATTTACCAAAAGGGCATTAACACAAAACCTATCATCTACTTTATATGAAATAATATTTTCCACACCACCAAAAAAAAAAAAAAAGAAAAAGAAAAGAAAAGAAAAAAGAGTGATAATTTCAGAAAGAAAAAAAAGATGTATTCCTTTTAAATGGAATACATTTAACTCTATGAAAGATTCACTAAAATGTCCACCATGACTTCCAGTTCCAGGCCAGGGATGGGTCTGTGAAGAGGAGTTCAGAGACTCCCACCAAGTTTTGGGTTTCACCCTGCAGATCTTCCACACACCCCTAATCGCAGTGAAGAACAGAGCTAGACACACTACAGGCTTTGAAAAGAAATGAAACAAAAAGCAAAAAAGAAGGTTCTCATGAAAATGAACTAAATACGCCCTGCTGATAACTAATTACTATTCACCTACTAAATATTAGCTCATTTTTCTCTAACTCTGAAACTGACTTGCAGATACAGATATACATGGGAAAACACCACACAAAAGAATGGATTGTTAAAATATACACAGCCGACACTAAAAATAAGCCCAAACACAATGGTTCCTGTTTGATTCATTTAGCTCAACTAAAAGTTTACCATAAAATTCAAAGATTTCTTTGGATATGAAATTCTAGTTTATCAAATTATTTGGATAGTAAAATTTAGTACTATAATTTTCCAATATTGTTAAACTTCCTGAAAACTGTTACCATCTAAAGGAAAAAAAAATCATTTGAACATGGGTCCTACATGAATTAGCCTATTATTAAAATCATGCCTGCTTACTGAAAAGCCCAAGTAGATTCTTGCATATCCCAACACTACTTAATCATTGTGAAAAATACAGGATCAGAAATCAGCCTTATACGTAGTTTTTTTCCTCAAGTTAGCAGATATCACAAAAAGCACACTTAGAAAACATTTTTTAGAACATTTCAAAATAATTTCAGAGATGTGGAAATGAAGTCGCCATAATTATAAATCATAATTTTTTCTATCTTCTCAGTTACAGAAGTGGAACTACAAACTCAAAAGGGTTGAGACAGGCCCCATATAACATACCAATTAGAGGCTAGAACAGAGTCTTTGAACTTCTAGCTACACTGAAACCACATACACAGTTAGGCCCTAATATAAACAGGCAATAATTTCATGTGGGCTAACCAATTAATCAAGCCATAATAACTCACTCTCAAATGATCAACAGATGCCATGTAAACATATTAAAATGTCAAAAATGTACACATATATTCTACTATATTGGAATGCATTCATACCCTGTGACCCAGCAATTCCATTCTTACACATATTCCACTCTGATATATATCTATCCGAAATACATGCATATGTACACCAAAAGACATGTTCTAGAACCTTCACAGCAACATTATTCAAACCAAAACTACTCAAATGTCCATCAGTTACAGAATGGATAATGAAATACTCACAAAATAAGACCAAACAGTAATGAAAATGAACAAACTACAATAACATGCAGCAATAAGATGACTCAATCATAATGTTGGACAAAAGAGACTCAAAAAATGTATACCACACGGGGCACGAACATTGCGCAGTTAAGTGTCCGACTCTTTATTTCAGCTCAGGTCAGGACCTCAGGGTCATGAGATGGAGCCCCATGTGGGGCTCCACACTCAGCGGGGAGTCTGCTTAAGACTCTCTCTCTCCCTTTCCTTCTGCCCCTCTCCCCTGTGCTCTCTTTCTCTCTAAAATAAATAATCTTTTAAAAAATGCCTAATTTCAGTTCTCTAGTGATATTTATTTAGATTATATATGGATCTATCTACTATAGGTAGTACCTATACCTATGTATTACCTACTAATATAGACATCATAAATATGTGGATGGATAGGTTTTGAATATGTATATTTGACACACACACACACACATACACACACATTTCCCCCCATCCTCTGAGTAAAGAAGGAGGAAAGACTTCTGCTCCCATTCCTTCTTGAAGCACAAGCTTATAACCTCAAGAGACTGACCTCCCCACTGGCTAGTTTTCCATCCAAGCTCACTCCCTGTTTAAACAAGACAAGAGACTTCAAATGGAGTCACTTGTGCTAAGTCCCATGTCACCAAACCGAGACTTAATTACAGGTTTGGAGCTCCCAGAAATGGAATCTTAAGCCAATCAATTAGGAATCACCTGACTGGCACTAGTTAGGTAATCTGATAGACCCCTGCCATCCCCTAAAGTAAACTAACCTCGAAATAACCAATCCATTTTTTTTGCCTAATATAACTTCCTTATTCCCACTTCTGTCTGCCTATAAAAATCTTTCCTTTTCTAAAGCTCCTTGGAGCTCCTTTCTGCTAGGTTGGATGCTGCCAGATTTGAATTGATTTTCGCTCAAATAAACTCTTAACATTTTTTATATGCCTCAGGTTATCTTTTAACACCCCTAAAGCTAAATGTGAAACTGCCAAAGTCCATAAATTGAGGTTAATATCAGAAAGAAAGCAGTCTTATCATTTTTTTCAACCTGCCATTGTGGATATTATACCTTTTCTTTTTTTTTTTTTTAGTCCATCTTCTTTCCTTTGGGAAAAAATCCAACCACTAACTTCCCATAATAAACTCAAAATTTCAATAAAAATTGTTTTCTGGGGCACCTGGGTGGCTCAGGGGGTTAAGCCTCTGCCTTCGGCTCAGGTCATGATCTTGGTTGGGGTCCTGGGATCGAGCCCCACATCGGGCTCTCTGCTCAGTGGGGAGCCTGCTTCCCTGCCTACTTGTGATATCTGTCTCTCTGTCAAATAAATAAATAAAATATTTTTTAAAAATTGTTTTCTAAAAAAAATACTTCTGAATTTCTGATAATAAACATGCAAAAAATGTAGGTAAAATTAGGTCTAATTTAAGTTTGTAATTTATAAATTCAGACATTAGGGCAGCTTGATTTTTCTTGGGTAGGAATCCTTGCCTCTCAGACATCTCCTAATTCTGCACATTGAAGCAGAAAGAACAATTTGAGAAGTAGAAGCTCTATTCGTTCATTTCCCTATTCAAGCTTGAGAAAGGCAGTTTTCCCTGGTTATATTCACTACAATGGTAAAAGTCAGCCAAGACTAATTACTGGGCAGGCATCAGGTGCCAGGTGAAAAGCAGATCAGTACCACCTCGTTTCAGGCATTCCAAATTTTAAGATGAAACCCATTATCAAAAACACAGATATTGTGAGGCACCTGGGTGGCTTAGCCAGTTAAGGTCTGACTCTTGATTTCAGCTCAGGCCATGATCTCAGGGTCATGGAATCAAGAATTGAGCCCCACTGTGGGCTCTGAACTCAACAAGGAGTCAGCTTGTCCCTTTTCTTCTCTCATTTCTGCCCTCCATCCCACAATCCTCTACCCCCGGGCTATTGTGCTTGCTCTCCCTCTCTCTCTCCCAAATAAGTAAATAAAATCTTAAAAAAAAAAAAAATCCACAGATTTTGTAAGAGACAAGGTAACATACAGAATGATCTTGAGAAATTATGACATATTTCTTTTTTAAAAAATGCTATGTTAAGCTACTTATATTGATGTAAAGTGCTATTTAAAAAATTTTCAGATGTGTAGTTTTAAAAAATACACAGATATCCAGGGATGCCTGGGTAGTTGGTTAAGTGTCTGCCTTCAGCCAGGTCATGTTCCCCAGTGTCCTGGGATCGAGTCCTGCTTCAGGTTCCCTGCTCAGTGGGAAGTCTGCTTCTCTCTCTCTCTCTCTCTCCCTCTCTCACCCTCCTCCCTGCTCATTCTCTCTCTCATTCTCTCACTCTCATGCTCTCTTTCTCTCAAATAAACAAAATCTTTAAAAAGAAATACAAAGATATCCAATAGCACCATTTGAATTCTGCCCATGTGAATTCATTACCTATTCAAAAGTTGAATATAAAAATGAGTTATTTTTACAGTAGATGAAATAAAGGTCTGTTTTTTATTGTTTCTAGAACAAGTAGATGTTTTAAGTTTGTAGATGATTTAAACATGTCTGTTTTTTATTGTTTCTAAAACAAGACAGAAACATATGGGCTCAACAATAATTTCTTCCTTTCAAGTTTCATTAAAGGATGATTAAATTTAACCCTATCCAGAATTTGAAATGCTAGCATTTTGCATTACAACAATTCAGAAAATTATAAGGCATTGGGCACTCCCTTTAGATCTCCTGTTACAAGTCATTAACCAAAACATCTGACCCTACAGACCACAATAAAAATAGAAATGTTATCTGAAATCAAACTGTTTGGGGGTGACATCAGGCTGAATGGGGATTTGAGTCTGTTTTTTTCCCCCCATCTGTAGTCAGAACCAGATGTTAGAGATTGAGATTAGGGGTGGGTAAGAAAACTTCCTCTTTTAAAACCCAAGAACTACCCTTTTTTTCCCTCCTTGCTGCTTGTTTTGAATGACATGAGTTTAAGCAAATGTGCAAGGTTTCAAATGAAAAATTTCAGCTTAAAGGTCAAACTCTCCTGTTAGTGAATGAATGTGTGTGAGGAGGTCAGGAATTTGGGGAGGCATTTATGGGTTGGTTTGTTTGGGGATGGAAGGGCATCACAGAGAAAACAGAAAGCTGATGAAGTTGGACTCCTCAGAAGAGTACCAGATAATGGTAGGGCAAAGCAGCAAGGAAGGACCGGACTCCTTTTAAAAGAAACATCAACACTTATAAAAAGAAGAAACAGTAAAAAATAAAAAGATCCCCAGGTGCTAACTTGTTGCTAACTTGTTGCTAATTTCTCAGAATCTAATACCATGTCTAGATTGAAAAATAAAATGTATAAAAATGACCGGAGTAATAATGATGGAAGGAAATGCAAGAAAGAATAGCAGTGGAAGAAAACAACACTTGATTAAGTATGGGAAAGAATAAAGAAAGAACAATAGAGAAAACAAAGGAAAAACACCAAGAGGGAATTCACAAAATAAATTAACAAAGGGTAGGGAAAAACAAGAATTTTAATGCAGAAGTTATTAAAAAAAAAAAAACTGGTAAGCATGGAAGTTACCTTCTGACAGTCCTTACATTTTTATTAACTACATATAATGGGCATAATTAGCAAACATTTATTAAATAGATAAGGCAGTAGTTGCATTCTCAAGTTTTAGTAACTCATATATACACACTAATCCCGACGACAATTAAAGTATTTGTATAAGAAGCAGAGAAACAAGAGCATTTCAGCATTTGATTTAGAAATAACATTTGGGCTATGTTATCTCTGGGTGGTAAGATTATACACGTGTGATTTTTACTTCTCTATTTCCAAATTTTCTATGCATATTCACACTATAATCCAGACAAAAATAAAACATACTTTTAAACATTCAGTTTTGAGGTATAAGGTGAACACAGACAGCATGAAAGAATGTTCTCTTAGCAACTGGGAGTTTATTATGTACCTTGAATAAGTGTCTAGATCAATTACCTACCTATATTCAACTGAGAATCGGGTTTGTAGGGCCTTTTTTTTTTTTTTTAAGTAGGCATCACACCCAATATGGGGCTTGAACTCATGACCCCAAGATCAAGAGTCATGTTCTCTAGGGACTGAGCCAGCCAGGCATTCCCAGGTGAGTACAGTCTTAAGGCTATTGTTATAACTGACAAACCTACTCCAAGGAAAACCTCCATCAAGACTCCAAAACAAACATCCACAGAAGCATTAAAATTAAAGAAAAAAAAAAGTATGGTGTACTGAAATACCTCAGAATTTGAACCTATTATCTATCTGTACCCATTTCTGTTACAGATCCAGTTTTTTGCTTTTGTGTGTGTGTTTTTTTTTAACAAATAAGGTCCCCAAAGACCCTTTTTTCTACAGAAGCAGGAACAGAACATTTCTCCATGATAAAAAGAGCAAGATGTGAATAAATCACCTCAAAGGGAATTCTTTTAAAAAGTCCCTTTTGTTTTCAAAGGATATATATCTTGCACCTTTAGGCCATTAATATTCTACAAAGAATAAATAAGTTGTAATCCATCAACAAATACTTACTGAATAAATTACATAGCAGCAACACATTCCTTCCATACTTGTATGCATGCAACTTTGCAATGTGAGTGCCCCCTCCATCAAGAGGTGGAAACTCATGCTCTACTGCTTTAAGCAAGGCTTGGTCATGTGACTGGTTTCATCCATGAGCCATTATTTTTTTTTTAAATATTTTATTTGTTTATTTGACAGAGAGAGAGGTCACAAGTAGGCAGAGAGAGGGAGAGAGGAAAGCAGGCTCCCTGCTGAACAGAGAGCCCGATGCGGGGCTTGATCCCAGGACCCTGGGATCATGACCTGAGCCGAAGGCAGGCTTTAAACCACTGAGCCACGCAGGCGCCCCCATCCATGAGCCATTATTAAATGCAACAGAAGCAGAGGCTTATAGAGCCCTTGTGCATTGATGGGTCCCTTCCACTGCTGCTGAGAACCATTAAGCAATCTTGTGAACATGCTCTCACTATCCTCCTTAAGGATGAAACACATGGAGAGAAGCTCCAGCCACCCAGGTGAGGCCCCAGACACACACTCTCATGTTCATGAAGGTGCTAGGCTAAAGTTAACAGAAAGACAAGTGTAATGAGTAAAGCAAAGTTCAGGTGTTGCAGGGGCTAGAGGTACTCCTAGAGAAAGCCTTGTTTGTGTTTTAGGGAATTAATTAGATACGGGCTGAAGGATAAAAACTGCCTTACACCTTCCCTCTGCCCTAAGAGTACCAAATACACAATATTTGCCAAACAAATGAGACTATATAGTCAGCCTATAACATTTTCTCAACATTTCTCCTTTTCTGACATTCTGAATATTGTAATTCTAAACCACTGCTCTAATTTCTACCTTTGCTTTTAATGTTATTGAAAGAGTACGCTTTGTAATATACATTGTAGTTGTAACTCCAAACCATATAGGCCTGGGTAACCTTCTCCTAGAGAATGACCCAAGTTATAAACATAAGCATTATAATTTCTGCTACAGAAATAATGGCATGAGGCTAACCTGGCTTAACACATTTCACTTTGGTTATCTCTGTCTAATTTGCTTCCAGATAATGTGCGTAAGTTCTAGAATACTTCAAAGCTCCAAATTTCTCTTATGTCATAACTGAGATAATGATTCAATCTTGGCAATGAACTTTCACCTTTTCAGTGTTAAAACAGAGAAATATTTGTCATCTTCTGGACTCAAGCACCTAAGGAACATAATTTTGGGGGTACTTATGACATGCCCAAACCTCCACTTTCATAAAAATATGTGATGTCCTGGTAATAACACTGGGCTACAAATCAAAAAATTAGAATTCTAGTTCTGCTCTATGAATCTTGGACAAGTCATATAATAATCTCTTTGGTCTGGGTCTCAGGTCCCTCATCTGAAAAAAAAAAAAAAATTGGTGACCAGGGGTTCTCAATTTCGCCTTTATGTTAAATCACAGGGGAAGCCTACAAAATCCCCATGCCCAGGCAATATCCTAGAACTATGAAAACTTCTGGGGGATGGGACCCAAGTTCCAGAGTTGCTTAAGCTCCCCAAAGTGATTCCAATGTGCAGCCAAGGTTGAAAAACCACTGAGTAAAAAGATCTCCTGGTACCTTCCAACACTCAAGAGTTCCAATGGTGGGCTGCACATCAGAATCACTTGAGGAGTATGTACAGCCCATAGTTTCCAAGACCCACTCCAGCTCACGTCAATAGGACCCTCAGAAGATCAAGGTCCTGGTGCTGCTTTTAACACTCTCCAAGTAATTCTGATACAGCACCATGATTGGGGATCACTATTAAGATTCACATTTATTTTACAGAAAAACTAACTTTAGAATTCTTGAAATGGCCAGCACTTAACTGGTTACAATGAGTTTGTTGACAAAAACCTGGAATTACAAATTTCTTTTTTTAAGACTTTATTAAAAAAAATATTTATTTATTTATTTGACAGAGATCATGAGTAGACAGAGAGGTAGGTGGGGTGGGGGGGCAGGCTCCCTGCTGAGCAAAGAGCCTGATGTGGGGCTTGATCCCAGGATTCTGAGATCAGGACTTGAGTCAAAGGCAGAGGCTTAAACCACTGAGCCACCAGGCACCCCAAGGAATTACAAATTTCTAAGAAAACAAAATATGTATAAAACCACTACCCCAATCCAAAACTGTGAGCCAAGTAATATATATCCCAGGGATACCTACTGATAATTTTTCAATAAATCCCTAACATGGCCTGGTTTACTGGGCAATTACATTTACAGAATTGATATAGAGGAAAAATAGAACAAGTATAAAGACACAACCTGGGTTTTAGCAAACAATTACACAAATCAAATTCAGTAAATAAGCATAAAAACAAGTTGTGAAAGACAGTCAAATGCATACTTCATTAAAAAAGAACGATAACCCATTTGACTTATTTAACCACTTGAAAAGAGAGCAAAATACTACTTCAGCATATTAAAAAAAAGAAGAATCCTGCAAAGGGATTTAAAACACTTACAGTTTTTGAATGTTTGACTAATGAGTTTTCATTAAAAAAATTTTTTTATTCATGACTTGAGTAGGTTGAAAGCCAAAGTTTAGAGAGGATTTACCCTCTCTCTGCCACTGAAATATTGGCTTAGTAATAAAAATAATCTTTAAAGCACCCAGGAAAATAACATAAAAAGCAGCAGCAGCCATTATTAACACATAAATGGTCTATAACTTTAATAGCTTGCAAACCCAGGTACAGGAGACTAAAATGATACTTAATTACAGTGTTAAATACCATACTTATAAAAGTGGAAATAGATAGTATTTTTAATGAGCAAGCATATCATATTTTTAATATTTCAATTTATTATAGACTATTTAAAATATGTTTTGCTACTTAAAGGATAATGAACTCAAAGGTTAAAATGAGTAATCTAACAAATGGCTAGTCCAATTAGTCATTTAGCCTTTTAAGTAAGCATTAAGCATTAAGACAGGTCTGAACAATTTTAATTTTCATTTTATAAAGAACTTTGTTGTGCTTAACCACATCACTGAATTCATTTACATGAAATGGCCTTCTTCCTTCATTCTGTATGGTACCATGAAGAGTGAGGGGACTTCCTAAAACAGGTTGGGCCTGGGCCCACCACCATCTTGAAGGCGCCCCTCCAATTTGTCATCTTTGTTGGTATTGCTTGGGCATGGGCAAGATCCTCTCAGCTCACAACAACAACAAAAAGCTTGTTAAAACTCCTAAGAGTAAAAATTAGGAATAATGGGACTTCCTCAAAAACATGCTTCAGAAATGAGGACAAGCTCAGGAGTCTACCTCTGTCAGGGGGTCACTTTGACCCATAGCCTAGGACACAATCCAGGATCCCAGGGATGTTTAGAGAAAAATGAGGAGGTTGCCTGGCTTGTAAGAGGGAGTTGAAACTGCTTTCTTCAAATACATAAAGAAAATATACATAATTAAATCAGAGGTGATAAAGGATATCAATTTGCCAAAAATAATTAGCTGAATCATATTAACAATCTTCAGGATAATCCTGTAAGCAAGCCACTAATGGGACATAAAGGGAAAATACCTGACGGAGAAATTCACACGCCCCCACACCCACGTTGTGCTGGATGGCAGATCCCTGTCCTTCATTACTTGATCCCTGCCTCCAGCCTCATTCCTTACTACACCCTACACACATACAACTGGCAGCTCCCTAAACAAGTCGTTCTGTTTCGGGCATCAGTGCCCCTTCTCACAGTCAGTCGTCTCTAGCTGGAACAGTTCCCACTTGGCTTCGTAGCCTCCTGAATTCCTCCTTAGTCCTATGCCAAAGTATTTGTGTGTCTATGTACAAAGTTTATGGGAAAAAGAAGCCATAGGTCTCTACTACATTCTTAAAGGTGTCTGTGAACCAAGAGGTTAGGAACCAGTGCCCTCCCGAGTTGCCAATTAAAAACTGAGTTGGAACTGCCATACAACATGTGTGCCAAACGCCGAATTACTGTCCCAGATGCCAACGCTCACTCCCAAGGCAGGTCCCACACAGTTTCCAAAGAACTCCCCAGCCAGGACCAAAAGATGAAAAAAATATTCAAATCCCAAGAGAGTCTACCCCTAAAAAAATCATTCACTTGCCCATATGTTTTAGGAGAGAAAGTCAGAAAAGAGGAAGATGTTTTGCCGACTAGCTATAGACACACCGTCAATCTATACTCCAGGATGTAACTAGCTCTGCTGAAGCAGCCCAGATACTTAATAGTACCAGCGGATTCTACTGTTAAATTAATTGTCCTTGAAAGCATTTAGAAGACACTGAAATTTTCCATATATTATACATGGTATTTATATTTGTTTTAGAAGACACTGAATAATGAGGAAATTTTTTTAAGACATTAGCAAGAGGATTAACTTATGATCAAAGAGGTTAGTATTTTCTTGGAATTTATAAATATATTTGTATGGATTTTAACCTAGTTATCGATTTCACCAATTTTCTAAAAGTAGGACAACTCTTCGACATAGATACTGAGGCGGCTAACATTTAAACCTGCAGTGTTGATGAAAATTAGAGAAATCAGTGAAGTCTTCATACCCGCCAATGCTAGCAAGCACTCCCTTATAAATAGCTCTCATGCATAGTCATGCTATGTACAAATTTTGGTTATGGAAAGATATTCACTGAGCAAGCAATTCCAGGTAATTTACTAGTTGTGATTATTGTAATGTGTAATTTTTAGTTGCGATAATTACCCAAAAGATTTAGAATACACAATTTGTGGAATAATTATGGAACCTCTGTTTATTTCTTTAGGCTCAGTATTTGAGGAGAGAGCCTGAATTTATGAGGTCTGAGATTAATCCCTCAAGCCCCTACTGAGTTACCTTTGTATGGTGGTTTGTATGGCTCTGATTCCCCACTGTAACTGCCACTCATTATTAAATCCATCTCCTTTCAAAGTGTCAAGGGTACCATTAAAGACATTCAGAGTTTATTTTGTATGTGAACTACTTCCTCCCCATTCTCAAAGCTCAGTAAGAAGGAGCCCACCTCAAAGCATTCTATGCACAACTTCCACCTTCCTTGAACTGAAAGTCGGGGTGAGGCATAGTGGAGTTGTGTAGGTTGTATAGCTCAACTGCCCTCTCAGCCGTGTCCCAGAATCCTTTCCAGGGCTACTTTCAGTTATTTGTTCTATTATTCTCATGAGTAGAGGGTGTGGGGGAAGCAGTTCATGCTTAGCAGAAAATCAAATTAAAATAATCTGGAAATTGATTAATATGACAAAGTCAATAAAGCTGTGTATATATTCTTCTAGATAATGGAATAAACTTAAATTCATGTTATATCCCTTGAAGTGGCTACTTATTTTTTCATTATGCTCATTCTTGTTAAGTTACATTTCCCCCTCAAAAAATGTACTGCTGGCTTTTTTAAAAATATTTGAAACTAGGAACAGTTACTGGAAGTAGCATGACATTCAATTACAGGAGTGCTTTTTAGGTTAATGCTGAAAGGAAGTTTCTTCCATTCGGCCAAGAACCCGTGTTTTTTTCGCTCCAAGCTACAACTTTATTCCAAGAAATCAGCAGTTTTCACTTAGCTCTCTGCATACTTAAACTCCATAATGCCAACATTTTTAGTATGTATAAATTGTAGACAACGTAAAAAAAAAAAAAAAAAAAAAAAAAAAGACTTCCCAAACCTGCACTGTCCTCTACAAGCAGTCATTAGGCATATGTGCCGTTCAGCATGTCAAACGTGGTTAGTCTAAACTGAGATCTGCCGCAAGTATAGAGACATACTGGGATCTCAAAGACTTACTGTGAAAAAAAGTAAAGTATTAAGAATTTGTAATATTGGTAACATGTTGAAATGATGATATTTTAGGCTACATAGAATGTTATTAAAATTAATTTCATCTACATCTTTTTACTTTTTTGACAGTCACTAGATAATTTAAAATTATGTGTGCCCCGTGTTAGATTTCTGTTGGACACAGTTGCCCTTTGAGGTTATCTGCTCCTACTTTATATTCTATCTATTGCTTTGTTTCTGCTTTTCTTTAGGTTTTGTGTCCTCTTTAAGGATGCCTGAATCCACGGAGATATTCCCATAGAGTAGCTGTTCCTCTAACCTCACTCCACAGTGAGAGAACATCCCATCTCTTGTACCTTTCACTACCAGCTATCTCAAAAAATAAGCAACACTATATTCCTCAGTTTCTTTTCCTCCTTGCACAATAAATTCCACATCTACCAGCAGAATAGTTGTTCTTCAGAGGTCAGACCCTCAGTATCTCTCATCCAAACAATAGCCATGAGCACTTATCAGTACCCCTACCTCCAGTCTATCCCCAGGACTTTCCTACTCCTTCATGATCAACCTTCTAAAGCGCAAGTTAAATGACTTCATTCACTTCCTGAAATAAATATCAATGGTACCCTAATTTTAATAACGTTCATGTTTCTGAGCATCACATTTATTCTCTCCAGCCTGAACTGATAATCCCAGCCACACTTTTTCATTATCTCTCTTCTAAAATATCTTGACTCAACTCCTTGTACTATTACCTGGAGCTCCCTGGCATGTCAAGTGCACTCAGAAGCCTTTCTTTTTACATGTGCTAAGGCTTCACACTGTAAGACTCTTCCTGCCAGTGGCCACTATCCAAATACCACTCCACCGCATAGCGAACCTATTTCCAGTCCCCAAGCTGCAGGTAACTGCTCTGCTCTCTGAAGCCCCCAGACCACTTTGCCCATATCAATAATGTAGCATTTATATTTTTTCTTCCCTTGAATTATATTCACATATCTGTCTCCTCTGCTAGGATTCCTTTCAGAAAGAAAGAAAGAAAGAAAGAAAGAAAGAAAGAAAGAAAGAAAGAAAGAAAGAAAGAAAGAAAGAAAGAAAAGAAAATTTTAAAAAGGAGGAATAGAGGGAAGGGAAAAGGGGAATAAGAAAAGAAGAGGAAAAAAAGGATCTGAAGGATAGGAAGCGTGTCATGTTAACCACAATGCACCACAGTATCTATTCTCATAATCTGCACAAAGCAGGGACACGATAGGAAAAATGTCTACTACATACATAACAGTATCAACGAAATTTGTCCTGGTTTTAAAAAGTCAGAAATTCAAAGAGATTTTTAATTGTCACTTTGTGTGGCATTACATGTAACATGTGCTGAGTTAATGAATACATGGATTAGCTTCTTACACCCAGACACCTTGTGCCTGGAAAAGTCTCAACAAACATAACCACACAAAATTTAAGGACAATGGCACACCGGCCTCCAAGCTGCCTATATTCTCAAATATTCACCAAACTCTACTTCAAAGCAAAAGTAGAACCTTTTATTTGTTCATATTTCTAATGAAATGACTTTAAAACTTTCTCAAAAAAAAAAAAAAAAGGCAGAGATAGTAACTATGAGATCCCTATCTGTTATCAGCAAGAGGATACTCTTTTTAAAGGTCACAAAGATATGGTGAGCCTTAACCCCTCGCTAAGCTTTGCCAAATAGAGGGCTGAAAAGCCACTCAAAGAAAATAGATGTGCCACAGGAAACAGCACGTTATACCGCATTATTTTTAAGTTAAAAATTAATGAGTAGAAATTTCCAAAAAAGAGCTATAGAAAAAAAAGGAAAACTGTTAAAATATAGATCAATAATATAGAAATGTTTAGAAACTAATTTTTAATTCAACCAAAGCAAAGAAACTTAAATGGGGCCAATTCTAGCTTCTAGCTATGGATTTGTGTAAAACATTCATTGTTGCTTCCAAAAATTTAAAAAAAAAAAAAATTAAAGCAACTCATTTTCATTACAAACCTAAAAATGGAACCACAGATATTACTAGGCTACTGTTGCTGAGCTATTCACAGACACAAATCAAGATTTTCTTAGGCTTACTCACTGTCTAACTCCGGCAATGAGATAGTTTTGATTAATAGAAATACCATGTTAAATACTTAAGTCCATTAGTACTTTGAATAGTAGACCATACATATAACTATTAGAATATCATTATACAAAGGGAAACTAACCTTTCTAAGTAAATTTCTAGTATACATTCAAATTTCACTGAAATAAATTTTACCACATAAAATTTTACATAAAGACTAATTACTTACTTTCCTAATGAGTCTACTTTTCATCAAAAAAATCACAAGAGATATATCTTTCATTCTCAGCAGTTTAATTACTGTACTCTCTAGCAATGTAATTTTGTAAAGAATCCTGAGAATTTACTATGTGTCCAGTATGCATTTTAATAGTTCATTTTATAGTAATTTTATTTGTGAAATAATACCATAATATTCAGAAAAACACAAAGGAAAAATATATATAAGTATAACATATAAAACTATATAATGATATGTGTGTGTGTATGTGTATATATATATATATGTATATATATATATATATATATATATATACCTAAGAATAATAAAAACTTACAACCAAAATTTAAAAACTCTTTTGTTTTAAAAAAGAAAGCAAAACAAACAAAAAAAAACAAAGATCAGGCTGTTAGTGCAAAGATCATTCAGAATTACTGTTTTTGAAGTAAGAGATGGAAGGAACTTCTAGAGATTCTGTGGTACAACTCCATGAATATACAAATAAGTAAAAAGGCCCAAAAAACTTGCCTCACACAAGTTGGAAGCAGAACCAGGGCTGGCATCAGAATCTCAAGATACTTCATTCAATAATCATTCATTGTACTATCACTGTGAGTTTAATAAATGCATATTTGTTTTATGTAGTAAAATCAGAAAACCAGCCACCAAGAAAGAACTTGTGATGACAAAACTTTTCCCCAAAGATATTGCTGATCCTTTGTCTGTTTGGCCAGCTTGGTTATTTAGGTTTTAGTACTAACATAATCTACTGAGCTTTCTAAAACCATAGGAAAAGGATTTTGCATGTAAGTTTAAAAAGAAAAAAAAAAAAAGTTTCTCATCCTTCTATATAGCATTAATCAATTTTTCCTCTAAAACGGTATCTTGTTAAAATGCTAAAGAATTATATAAAAAAATTTTTTTTAAGATTTTATTTATTTATTTGAGAGACAGAGATCACAAGTAGGCAGAGAAGCAGGCAAAGAGACAGGAGGAAGCAGGCTCCCTGCTGAGCAGAGAGCCTGATGAGATGCGGGCTCTATCCTAGGACCCTGAGATCATGACCTGAGCAGAAGGCAAACAAAAGCTTACCCACTGAGCCACGCAGGTGCCCCTAAAAAATTTATTTTAAACATTCTTGGCATAACATTAAAGCTGTAAGACTAAATTACTAATTTTATTATCACCACCTCAACCTTAAGTTATGCTCAATCCATGTCCCATATTCCACTGTAATACTTGTTTCTCTAAGGATCTATGTGTGCATTTGTTTTACAATCTTTTTAAGTGGAAAATTGTTCAAGCAGTTATTCATTCACCAGAGATCCTATTAAGGCCAACCCTGTGTTTTCATAATACAAACCTTATACCAGTTTCATGCTGTATCATAGACTTTCTTGTGTTGTTGTAGTGTATTTAACCAAATATACTCTTGGGTTTTTGAAGGCAGGAGACATAATTCCCATTTCTTTTGCTTTGCTCTAAATGCTTTGTACAGAGTATGTAATAACTTAGTGAAAAATAACAGAATATATGACTTAGATCTCACTCTTGAAGACACCAGCAATAACATACATTCAAGGTAAAGTACTTGAAACATGAAAATAGCAGTAGTAGACATTATTCATTATCAATATTTCTAAAAATTAAGTTACTTATTTGGCTTGTTTTATTTTGTTTAGAGAAACTAGTATCTATTGATGTGAATACTCTCATATGGCAATTTTTTAAAACTTTTTAAATTTAATTTAAAAAAAATTTTTTATAAACATATAATGTATTTTTATCCCCAGGGGTACAGGTCTGTGAATCGCCAGGTTTACACATTTCACAGCACTCACCAAAGCACATACCCTCCCCAATGTCCATAACCCCATCATATGCCAATTTAAAAAATCATTTTAGGACAAATTCATGACTATGTTATATCCAAAAACTAGGAGTACTGAAAGTAAGTTAAGAAAAATTCCTGAAACTAAATAATAGCTACAATTTAATTGTAGCCTTTAAATTCTAAGATTGGAATCAATGCTTTGCCAACCTCTTACATAAAAGCACAAAGTAACCCAAAATTTAAGCAGATTCATTCATTCCTTCTTTGACTTATCAAATATTGAGTCCAGCTATCTAACAAGCACAAGTCTGGCCAATAGTGATACAGGAGTGAATGTACAGAAAAATGCTCGGATAAACAAATGAATGGAAAATCAGATGAAAATACACAAATGTACAGATCAAACAAATTTTGAAAAAGAAAACTTTGGTTTCATTAAAGTCTACTTTGTTATAATAAAATCAGAGGTAGTTAAAAGCAAAACTATATAAGCGACACACTGCATCTAAGAAAAGCTGAGGAAAAAATACACTCAACATTTGAATTTAATCATAGGAGATTATTAATATAGTCCAACTGAATGATACCAGTGAATGATCATTACTTGAAAATTGTGTCATTAATCATAAGACTGCTATGTGAAGTTTGAAAAGTTGATGGGAGATTAATAGGACACCATACAAGCAACTCAGCATGATGTGTCTGTCACATAAACTTTGGTCAGCCTATAAGTCATACCTTCATATTTTTCTTATTTTTAAGCATGCACATTGTCAAGATTAACAAGCAAAAGAATAATTTAAGGCAAAACTATGCAGACACTAAAAAAGATCAGTGGTTGCTAGGATGCTGGGGGAGGGGAAAATGAGCAGACAGAGAACAGAAGTTTTTAGGACAGTGAAAATACTCTGCATGATACCAGAATAATAAATATATGTCATGCATTTGTCCAAATTCATAAGATATACAACACTGAGAGTGAACCCTAATGTTCACTCTCTGCGTCCCTAACTATGGAATGCAGGTGATAAAATGTGTCAATGCAGGTTATTAATTATAACAAAGGTGCCACTTTGATGGAGGACGGTGGGAATGGGGAAAGCTATGTATGAGTGAGGGCAGGTAGTATATGGGAAATCTCTGTAGTTCACCCTCAATTTTGCTGTGAACCTAAACCTAAAAACGTATAGTTTATTTAAAAACAAACAAACAAACAAAACAACCTTATCACTGTCTTATTTTTTTTTAATTCCAACATACCTAATAAAAAGCATGTTTTATGTTCACTTTTGTTTATGGTGATTAGCGTCATAAAATCAAGGACTGGGAGACAGGAATGTGTACAAATCCCAAGCAGACCAAGCAAACTGCCAAACACTGTTCTTATTTTCCTTTCCAAATCCTGGTTAGCTGCTTTCTCAAACAGATGAGAGCTCAGATGGGGCAAAGGTCAGACTCTGTTTAATGATATGTAGCAAGACAATAAAGCAGTGGTAAACTACACATGTGGTTTTAATGTCCCATTATCATCTACTGAAATGAAGAAATTTAGTAAAAAATGAAGATGGGACATTTACAGAGAGTCAGCACTCTCTAAGTACAGCTAGCATCACAAAAATAACAAGTCTAAATTTCCTAAAGAAATATGTCTGTAGATATTAAAAGAAAAAAAAAGGCAAGAAAATTTGAAACTCTCCACTGACTTCAAGGAGAGGAATATAAGCTAATGATCTATCAAATACACAAAGCGTATACCCATGAACATGTTTTCAGCCTAGCTAGGAGCTCTACAAATTAAGTGAAACTGGTTTTGTTATGGATTTATGCCCATTTAAAATCAATGACCACCTGGAAATGGTGCAATTCAAAGACATTTCCTACTGGGAATGTTTTCCCTAATTTTTTTTTTTTTTAAGATTTTATTTATTTGACAGACAGAGATCACAAATAGGCAGAAAGGCAGGCAGATAGAGAGTGAGAGAAGGAAGCAGGCTCCCTGCTGAGCAGAGAGCCCGATGTGGGACTCGATCCCAGGACCCTGAGATCATGACCTGAGCCGAAGGCAGCGGCTTAACCCACTGAGCCACCCAGGCGCCCCCTAATTTTTATTAAATGAAATTAATGATATAGTCTACATTTTTTATTTTATTTGATTCAAGATTCTCTATTTCATTACTAGAAGTTTCTCAGCTCAAAATCTTTTAAAAAATTCTTGTAAAAAATTGAAACATTCAATTAAGATATCCAGAATTACTTTTTGCGAATCAAATTTATTTGAAGAGGTTTAATATTTTTATTTTAAATTCATAAGAACAGCATATTTAAAAAGACAAATTAGATTCCATAGATAGCCTATCCTAGTGAATTACAAAAGCAAACTAGGCATAACGTGAACTTAGGAGAGAAATAGCTAATCCTGGTAATATTTTATCCCAAAATCTCAAAATTAAAAATCCAAGGAAGTAAAAAAAAAAAAAAAAATCCAAGGAAGTATAAATGCTGTACTCGTCATGTTAAATGCTAGAAAACTTAATGACCCTAACCAAAGACCTTCCACAGTTTGAGAAAATACTCCATAATCATGAACCATTTTTTCTACAATCATAAAATGAAAACAAGATTAAATAGAATGACTTGCAACACAGGGAGAAATCTGATGATCAGATTCGAACACCAAATCAAACTCTTAGGTTATTTTCTTCATACTTCTTGTTAGGCATAAAAGCCTGCTACTTCCCAGAAATATTCAGGTTGCCCATGGATCAATTATATACCTTAAGTGCCTCATAGATATAAGTTTAAAATATGGCCTAATGCATTAAGTATACATATTCTATAACATATATAGTTCAGAAACCACATGTGTAAAATCCATTAAGTCTCCATTTTTATTACCACTTTTTATTATCAAGGCAATTAGTTACCAGAAGAAAAGCATTAGCAGATATGTATGTGATTAAAAATATCTCTTTTTTATTCTACTCCAAGTGATTGAAGAGTAGTTTCAGGAAACCTTAATTAGGCCTTTCCCTGAATATTAGGGGATTCCTGCTGGGCCAAAACAACAGTCAGGCTTTAATTCCAATTTCTGACATAGATCCAATTTGATAAAATTAAATTTTTTTAATCTGCATGAACATAGTTGGCTAAGAGGCATAGTTAATATCTTCTAGGATAGGAAGATTAGTCAAATTCTGGCACTAATGCTAATGAATGATCCCTGATAGTGGGAGAATTCTATGATAGAACTTCACGGTAACGTGGAGCTTAAGAATCAGCTATTTAGTTTCAAGGCTTAGTGACCTTGAGCAAGTCACTGAAGCAAGTCTATAAACTTCTGTTTTCTCATCTCAAAAATGATTAGCTTAAAGGTAAAAAATGAACTATTGGGACATCAGCAAGATAGAAAGCTTTTGCACAGCAAAGGAAAATAGTAAAAAGAAAAAAAAAGACAACTGACAGAATGGGAGAAGATATTTGCAAATGACATATCAGATAAAGGGCTAGTATCCAAAATCTACAAAGAACCTATCAAACTCAACACCCAAAGAACAAATAATCCAATCAAGAAATGGGCAGGAGACATGAACAGACATTTCTGCAAAGAAGACATCCAAATGGCCAACAGACACATGAGTACTCAACATCACTCAGCATCAGGGAAATACAAACTAAAAACCACAGCGATATACCACCTCACACTGGTCACACTGGGACACCTGTGTGGCTCAGTTGGTTGAGCGGCTGCCTTTAGCTCAGCTGTGATCCCAGCATCCTGGGATGGAGTCCCACAGAGCCTGCTTCTCCCTCTGCTTATGCCTGCCCCTTTGTCTGCCTGTGCTCGTGTGTGCTCGCTCTCTCTCTGACAAATAAATAAATAAAAACTTAAAAAAAAAAAAAAGCTAAAATTAACCAGTAGGGAAATGACAGGTGTTGGCAAGGATGCGGAGAAAGGGGAACCCTCCTACACCTTGGGAGGAATGCAAGCTGGTGTAGCCACTCTGGAAAACAGTATGGAGGTTCCTCAAAAAGTTGAAAATAGAGCTACCGTATGACCCAGCAATTACACTACTGCGCATTGATCCTGAAGATAAAAATGTAGTGAACCAAAGGGGCCCATGCACCCCAATGTTTACAGCAGCAATGTCCACAATAGCCAAACTATGGAAAGAGCCCAGATGTCCATCGACAATGAATGGATAAAATAGATATGGTATACAGATACAATCAAAAAAATGAAATCTAGCCATTTACAATGACATGGATGGAACTAGAGGGTAGTATGCTAAGCAAAATAAGTCAGTCAGAGAAAGATAATTATCATATGATCTCACTCATATGTGGAATATAAGAAACAAAACAAAGGGTCATAGGGGAAGAGAGGAAAAAATAAAGGAAGACGAAACCATGGAGGGAGACAAACCTGAAGAGACTCTTGTTCTCAGGAAACAAACTGAGGGTTGCTGGAGGGGGAGGGTGGGTGGAATGGGGTTGTGGAATGATGGACACTGGGGAGGGTATGTGCTGTGGTGAGTGCTGTGAATTGTGTAAGACTGACGAATCATAGGCCTGTACCCCTGAAACAAGTAATACACTATATGTTAATTTAAAAAATGATTAGCTTACATACACACACACACTCTCTCTCTCTCCTCTCTCTCTCTCTCTCTCTCTTTCTCTTTCTCTCACTCTCCCATGAGTGCATGCATAACTGCAGAAAACTGTGTGTGCTCTGTGGATGATGCCAGTGTCAATTTCCGGCTGTTGCTACTGTGCTGACTGTTGCTACTGAGTTATAAAGGTATAAATATTAGGGGAGATCGGTGAACTTCCAAATATAAAGTTGGAAAAAAAAGACTTGCCCAGATAAATTCCAATATTGTACCCAGCTCTGAAATTCTGTAACTCTGAATATTCCCTCTTTTTTTCTACCTGGTTTGCCTCCCTTTCTTCTCTTTTCCTTTTGTATATTTATTTTTTGTTTGTTTGTTTGCTGTTTTGTTTGACCCTCCAATGCTGGAGCCTACCAGTTATATCCTCATTACTGCTTTGCTATTAGCAGCACACAGACTAAAGAGGACAATGCAGAAACTGACAAAGATGACTGACTGCACATGTTAAGAGACTACGTGGAAACTTTAGTTCAGATAGTTCCAGAAAGCCTGATATTTTAAATACCATTAAAGCCGACATTTTAAATGATATTTTAAATACCACTGAAACTAACCTACAAATACAATATTTTCAAATGAGTAAAATGTGGCTAACTCAGTCAATACAAGGAAACAATGGTAGGTCATTGTCTCTGAAAGGAAGAAGAGTGATTAACTGATGAAAAAAAAAAAACACTAGAGAGTACTTCACTATATCATAACACATTCTTCCTAAGTGACAGATACAAACATAAAACACGAAGAAGTCAAATTAACTAGGTCAAACCAAATCTCCAATATGGGTATCTCAGAACTCAGCTCTACAGGCTTGTTTCATAGAGGAAAATATTTTAAATGATTAGCAATGACTGATATGGGAATAAAAGAAAACCCACTTTATAGACAGTAGTTATTGGTTATTCTAAATTATTTTAAAATATAAAATGGTTACTCATTGGCCACTTTATTATATTTACAACATAATTTTTATCCAGAAGTTTTTAAAGTTACAAAACCCATCATCAGCCTTTCTCCTAAGCATTAGCATTTTTTTAACTATGAAAATATTAGTTCATATTATAAATACAAATTCACCTTTCAAGGTCTGTAAGATCAAGTCTCCAAGAGCCAAAATAATACTGCATTTATAATTTATCACAGAAATATTAGAAAACGTATACTTTTGTGAAGGAAGACGCATATCAGAGGCACAAGTAAGCAGTTGTACATACAGAAACAATATTTTGTAGATAACTGGTAAGTCTATACCAAAAACTTCAGTAACAAGAATTCCAAGCTGGGTATTACTCAAGCACACTTAGGAAACTGTGACCATTTGTTTGTCTTCCCCACTCCTGGGAAATCTGGTTTTCTCCTCCTCCTTGGCAGCAATTCAGTAAAGAAAATCTGTCTTATATGCTGCCTGCAAAGCCTATTAGATTCTCCTATGAAGAAAGATCCCAGACAGAAAAAAACTGATTGATGATATTGAAACTTTAAATGCAGCTTGCCTTGAAAGCAGTTCAATTAAGTTAATTTTTTTTTAATCTAATGAAAATTAAAAGAAAGTCTGACTGGCTTTTATGCTGAAACATTCACAACTCAGAATTTGAGAACAAGGAGTAGGACTCAAAATATGATTAGGAATTTGGACAGGATTAAATGCTCCCAACCAAAACTTTTATGTACTTCATATGCTCATCAAAGATAATCAGAAAAGTAGAATTTGATGAAAAATAAAGCTTACAAGATAAATATAGCTATGAGAATCTGTCGATATACCTATCAACCAATCAGCATCACTGAGGCTAAGTAAACCTGTTGTTCTCATTTTGTTTTGTTTTATACAAAGTAGTATATTTAACTTGAATTAAATTTTGTAACAAATCTTATCTAAGTTATTTGTCATGAGAATAGACTTTGGTGCTATAAGAAAAAATCTTTTAATCAAGTCTCTTTCACCACTGGCCATATTTGAGGAGGGTAGCATAAATGTGTAATATATTCTGAAAAAAGTCACTAAACATTCATGGAAGCATAAAGGAATGTGGTGCTAAGTTTCACTGATTTTTCTGAAATCACTCTTACGCCATTCCTTATTTCCCATTCTCACTGCAACTATCATTAATTTAGGCTTCAGTGGTGCCTGGGTGGCTCAGTCCGTTAAGCATCTGACTCTTGATCTTGGCTCAGATCATGATCTCAGAGATGTGAAATCAAGCCTTGCGTAGGGCTCCACACTGGGTGTGGAGTCTGCTTAAGATTCTCCCTCCCCTCCTTCCTCTGTCCCTACTTCCCCTGCCTCTCTCTCTCCCTTAAAAAAGAAAAAATGCCACAACAGTCTCTACAGAAGCCTCCCAATCACTGACTTCATCACACATCAACTTATCCTACGCAGCAGTGTCAAATCTTCATAAACACAGCTCTGATTATGTCACTGTTCTTCAGTTATTCCTTAGGTCCTACTCAATATGAGACATATTCCTCAGTATAAGATTCAGGCACATTCAAGATCTGGTATCACGTACATCCAGGGCCAAATTTTTTTACCCCTTCCCTCCCCTCACCACCACATACCTTGCACCTGCTGACCCTACACTTTACACAGCATAGTGCCTCTATCTCATACCATGTCCCCAGTAATATCCCCTCTATGTCTGAAGCTGGAATCAAGTGCTCTCCCCAGAATACTCCATGATCAGGCAAGCCTGGCATGAGAAATCCCTCTCTCTTCAGGAGTTCTTTCTTTATACTTCTTTCAAAGCATTTTCCATCATTCTTCCAATGCAAAATCATAATGACTTCTGTATAACTATATTATTTCCCTAATTTGATCATTGCTTCAGGGAAGGCTGAGCTTTAAATCTGAGACTGCCTTATCCATCTGTAGGTACCTCTGTCTTCAATGAATAAATGATAAAAATATCTTTGTTCTCTTTGAGTGCAAGCGAAGGATAGACAAATAAAAGCATCCATCCCATTCAAAGGATGATAAACAAAAACCACAGGAAGAAAGGTTGTTAATGGATTTATACTACAACGAAGTATCAATGATAGTTTTTATTAGTTCCACTGAAACATATATAAATTGCATGGTGTCATCTGATTTAATCTTATTTTCTACTTTGCTAACCTACAAAATTAACAGTAACTAGCTGAGTGCCACAAAGCCACTTGAAGCAAACCTGTCAAGTAATTTCAACTAAACCACTTAAGACAACTACTAAGCAGATTCGTTCAACCTTCTTATTTAGTACTTAAGCTTTTCTTTCCTCAAAACCTTAATTTTGTTATGTCAAGCTCTTGAGTACACTGAAAGTTCCCAAGAATCTTAATTAATGGAACTTCTAAAAGTGCTAATCATTATTCCCTATACTACAAAATACATTTATTAAAAAAATAAAAAATTAAAGCACTTCACAAAGTAGTCTACAAAAAAAGAGAGAAGCAAAAAGTACTTTTAGGAATAACTACAGAAGTAAATTGTACATACACTGGACTCAACTGTACGTGTTTGTGCACATGGGCTGTTCAACTAACGTCAAGCTAAGTGCTTTCAAGAAACAAAGTCTTTATTTGGGGGATGCATGATGACCTCTTTAATCAATTCCACCATCAAGTTTACTAAGCACCAAAATATGGACCCAGCACTATTGCAGTGGATACCTAAAAATAAATGATCTCTGACAAAGTAATCTAAATTTCAACTGAAGTAACAAGTCTACCACAATTTTAAGCAGTGTAAAACAAAGTATACTTTGGAATACATCAGCATCCAGCTCTTTAAAACTAAAAACAGTTCAAGAAAAGGAGAGACCTGCAGGCCCTGTAGACTCATGTTAGAGCTGAGACAGGAACTCGGTGGATAGAATGAAAAGTTTCCAGATGCATGGGAGAGCAAATCATGACCAAAGTTATAGTTACAAGAATTAGTGTGACATGTTTCTAGGACTGAGGGAATGAAAAAAAGATGGAGACAAGACTGAAGCAGTAAGAAATGAGATGGGGGTATGTAAGGAAAACCAGATTACAAAGAAGACATTCCATTTTTTGCAAGAAAGGCAAATGCTCATAGCTGTGTTTAAAAAAAAAAAAGTGTTAAAGAAGCCTTTCTAGCTTTAGCACAACAGAGGAACAATATACTAAAAGGCCAGCCATTTACAGTAATCTAGCCATTAGTGGGGGAGAGCTGAAAAATAACACAGTTGCAAGAAAACAGGGAACAAGAAGGAGCAGAAAAGCTTATATTTAGGGGAGAAGAAAATTACTACAACCCAGGACTAAATGAAGAAAGGAAACGGGTGAAAAGGATGAGCAGTCACAGATGACTTGAAGCTTGATGACCCTAACAGAAAGAAGCAAGGATGTTGGAGAGAAAGAGGACGAGTTCAAAAACATTAAGATAATGTTATGGGTTCCAGGCATAAGTGTCCATAGACAATATGGAAATAGAGCTAAGTTGAACAGAAAGAATCACAAACAAGAGAACCACAAATATGCTCATGAAAATTGAGAGTTAAATAAAATCACCAAAAAGAGAGTAGACGGGTCAAAGACTGAGCTTTGGGGACCACTGGCATTAGGAGGGAGAGAATCAAACAAGAAGAAGGCCCATAGGAATGGTTTAGAGGTAAGAAAGGAGTTGGGACATGTTACTAAAAACATGGGAAGTGAGTATTTCAAAAACCAGTGGGAGGAGAGGCCAGCACAGCAGAGGCCAAGCCACAGAGCTGAACAATAAGGTCAAAGGAAATCTTAGAGGCACTTGTGAAAACTGGAATATACTAAAGCCCAAATCTAAGACATAACAGAGTTGTGTACACCACTAATTTGGAAATAAAGACAGGCAGAAAAGTGACTCATGAAGGTTTCAGGTTGATGTGAGAAAGAAGCTGGTATTTAATAAACATATTGAGAGTTCGAGGTACTATATACACTTACACACAAAGCAAGGTACACTGTCTTGGCCAATAAAATCTAAATTGAATTAATTTTGATGTCTATTAATTTATCATTTTAAATCCTTATGCTGAAACTTGTTTCCAGGAATGAAAATGCCTTGTGAAAATAAGCAATTATAATTTCAAAGGTTCAATTATACGATCTCTTGTTTAAATATTCTGTTTTCTAAAAATCCTTGTGATTTCCTTTAAATATATCACAATGCTATTAAAACGGCTTTTTAAAAAACAAATACTACAAACTAGGTCAGAATTAGTAAAAGCTTATCCTAAAAAAAACTTTAGACAATCATTATTCCAAAGAATGGAAATTAATAAAAATTGCTAATAATAACACATTATTTATGGGCATACTCTTATAAAAGCAAATTCTATACTTCAACGCCCAAACCCTACATTTCATAATTCAACTTAGCAAATAAGCCATGAATTTTAACAGTTCATCATCATCAATGATTAACATGTACTGAGATTATACTACTGTACTGATAAAAAGGCTTGAGACAGAAAATCTCCAGATATTTTAATGCAGGTAGGAAAACTGGAGACACATCAAAAAGGTAATAAAATGGATTTGTATTAATAGCATTCCCTATTGAAAGTATAAGAGCAATTTAAAAATAAACCACACTGACAATACAATGTTCTCACATCAATAACAATGCTGAGAAACAGCACTGACATTTTTTAAATTAATGCAACAAATTAAAACTGAAAATTAAATTAAAAGCAAAAAAACTCATGCATGCTTTTGATTACTTTTGATAATAAATATGCCATAAACAACTCTATATTAGCCCTGAATTTAACGTGAAGTGTTTAAATAACCCTAAACACAATAGAAACTATGAGAATCCCTCAACCAATATATTACACTATAAAAAGCCTACAGAAGTTTAGAAAAATGTATAATTGGGAAGGTCAGTTTTATTTAAACAATTATAAACAATATAGTATACAGCCACTTTTAGCTACTCTGTTAGTAGCTTATTAAGAATAGTGTAAAATTCTAGAAATTACAGAAAAATTAAAGCCTAAAGATATAGATGGAGAAAAGTGAGGATCTACTCTGTGCTACTGACTTGTAAAAAAATCCTCAGAGAAACTTATGTCAGTGAGCAAAAGGAAAGTGAAAACAAAGTTTGTCTCAACTCAGCTCCCTCTGATTTAACTTCACAACTGCACCTGTCAATCCACAAAACAGAAATCCTTCTACTGATATGTAGACAATAACTCCATTATGTTTCAAATATACTTGGCAAAATGATATAACTTGACTAAGCCTTGACTCATATCAGCTAAATATAGTCAACCATTGTGTAAAGTACTTGAAAGGAATAATTATAAATATTTAAGTTGGAGCATTAGGTTTCTCTAAAAGTCAAATTAATAGATTCATCAAAATATACTGAGGTAAAAGTAGGTAATACAACTCAGTGTAGGAATTGATTGGCTCTACAACTCAACTTCTGGTCAAGAGTAATCAACAGTAATCAAACAATGTTGTACTCTCGTGTTTTTGTTTCCTTGCTCCTTACAGTCTCACTCTCATTTCTAGAAATATGGTATTATCAGAATTTTGCACTAATTGCTATTGCAACAAAATTCTTTATTTTCTTTCTTTCTTTTTTTTTTTTTTAGATTTCACATGAGTGAATTCTTATAGTATTTGTCTTTCTCAGTCTGACTTATTGCACTTAGCATAACTTCTAGGTCTACCCATGTTGTTGAAAATGGCATGACATCTTCCTTTTTATGGCTGTATAATATTCCTCTGTGTGTGTGTGTGTGTGTGTGTGTGTGTGTGTGTGTAGACATGTACTTGCACGCACGTGAGCGGGGGGGATCAGGTAATTGTGTGATGGGCATTAAGCAGGGCATGTGATGTGATGAGCACTGGCTATTCTATGCAACTAATGAATTACTGAACAGTATATCTGAAACTAATGATGTACTTACTATATGTTGGCTAACTGAATTTAAATTAAAGGACACAGGTTAATTCTGTATCTTGGATACTATAAATAATACAGCAAAATTCTTTAAATGGATGCCATACTTTCAGTTTTACTCACTCTACATCCAGAATAGCAAACAATTCCAAAATTCCCTTGACAACACTATTTTCCTATTATTACATAGAAGAAAAAAATCTTAAGAGGAAAATGTTATCTTTATATAATAAAATCTACTTATCCTAACTACACTAGGAGTTAAGAAGAAGCAACTAGCAGAAAGGGTTTAAAGGAGCAGAACCAGATTAGAGGAGAGGGGTACATTTAATTTGATCTGAGGTGTCAAAGCCAAGATATCAAAGTCCATGCTCATCAATCAGTGGGACTCCCTGTGCCGCCATCCCCTTTTTTCTTCTTACAGTGACTAGTTAAAATAATCTGTTCCAGCTTAAAGAGAGGGCATCAATTCATTTGCTTTAAGCCCATCACCATAATTAAGTTGTGAGAATTTCACATACACACAAAATTGAGAATATGAAACCTCTAAGAGCACAGAAAGAAATTTTTTAAGATAAGTTTTAAGAATTTTATACCACAGAATCAAAAAAATACATACAAAAAAACTAGACCTTATCCTATTGTAAGGAAAGCAATGTAACTGATAACCTGAAAATTCTTTCATCTTAAAAAGTCCTAGAAAGTTTTCTTTTTCCATCTTTGCTACTCCCCACTCCATTTTGCTCTTTATCAGGAAAAGTGAAATTCTAATTTTAGAAAAACTAAGAATTCAGCAATTTTAATGGAGGTTCATAAGATCTGGTTTAAAGAAAACATTTTCCCCATACCCTGAAAGGTAGAATAGGAAGTGATGATTTTAAGAGACTATAAAACTCCATGATCTCCATACTCAAAATTTTATACAAATGCCAAGTAGAAACTAAATATCCCATTGTTTCTATTTTTCTTGATTTTATAGGATTCAGAAAATTGAACTAGGTACTCATTCTCTCCCTTACTATCCAAACACAAAATAATTTAGGTGCCTGACTACCATTATTTAAGAATCCTCCTCCCTTAAACAACCTTGTATTCAAATGGTAAACATCTGTCTAAGAGACCCATCAGTATTTCAATGCCAAACCCACAAAAGGTTTACACACTCACCTCCTAAAAGTCAGGTACCAGAGCACATGATCTAGCTAACTAGTAAGTCCTTTCCAGTTCTACCAATAGGTAGCATCATCCTATCATAAAAACCAGTGTGTACACAAGATGTTAACAATATAGATTCATACAAAATGCTGCTGGGAAAAAAAAAAAAAAAGGATGGGAGGAGAAAGAAAGACATAACAAAGAAAACTTCTAGAAGGCAAATAGAAAAAAACCTGATTACAAAGCTCAGTAGCACTTTAGCATGCTAATACTGAACGCCAAGCACGCCTTTGTATTCTCTGCCCTGAACCCAGGGACTGGCATGTGCATTTAAAATAAAATGGGATTTTTGTTCACTGACTTCCCTTTCTTTCTTCCTCAACTAATTTTTCATCATTTGAGTAATTTCTCTTTACCCAACTTCTTCCCTCCTACCTCAGGAAGAAACAAAGAGGCTCATTTCCACGGTCATGACTCCATCCCTTCTCTTCTCTTCTCTTGGTCCAAATGTAAACAGGCATAGATGTGAATGTGGGTGGCTGCGTGTATCCCTGTTCACATCATGTTACTGTACTAAACACACATGACGGCAACTTGCCTTATTTTCTTTTTGTATAAAACCTTGAAAACTGTTCCACAGCAGCATGTTTATCGATACAACTCATACTTTTATAAAAGGAAATATTCCACTGTATGGATGTGTAAATTCCTTAACTGATTTTCTGTCATTTGCTACTATATATTATAATTGTTATTTATAACTAAATTATTTTTATTCCCATGCATTTATATACAAATATATAAATATAAGTGCAATGGTATGTCACACAGAGTGACAGTGTTGAACCTATTTAACAACAAATTCAACTTTTGAATGGGATACCATGTTAAATGTCTCTCAGCACAAGAGGCATGGGAAAGCTGGCAAAGATGAAAGAAAGAAAATGCTTTAGCAGTTCTCAAGCCTGTTAATTCTTTAACAACTCCAATAGCTCAGATCCTATTCTTAGGATGAGCATGCTAACAAAGATTCTACGTCTTTCCATGGCCGGTCAGTTCTGGAACGAACCGGTACTCTCTATTTTGAGTGCTGTGAATGGGATCTCCTCCCTTTGAAAGTAGGCCGAAATAATGCTCTCACTCAGTTATATTTGCTGGAGGGTTAGTATCTCTTCAGGTACACTCAGAGCCAAAGTAAACAAATTAAATCTAAAATAGAGTGAAGGGGTAACAGTAGGGCCCTTTCAGACATGGATGGGAAAATAAATCTCCCCTGTGAGAGGATTTAAAATTGTCTTCAATGTCTCCTCTGCTATTCTTAGTATCCAAACAATCCTACCCTTTTTGTTCTGCCTTTCATCTTATGGTTTCTTTAAAAAGCAACATGTGTTTAGTCAATATATAGTATTATTCACGTATCAGCCAGGAGCACTGTCCAGCAAACTGAATAGTGGCAGTTAGGTACACGAGCATTTTGAGTCATAACTTCCGTGTTCCTTAAATCAAAGATAACAGAGTTGCTCCCCAGGTTGGGGCAGAAAAAGCTCTCCAACCTGGGCCCCCTCATCACATCCCCTGTCTTGTTGACATGATATCATTGTGAAGCTGTGTTCCTGTTTATGGCTCAGAAAAGTAGTTGTTTATAGAACCCGTTCAATGCCCTATTCATCCCCAGAAGTTAAGTGTGTTGAAATTAAAAGGCTGTGCTTGAAGTTGATAAGTAAAATGACAGAGTACAGAAGGTCTAAACAGCTTCAGCTGAGGCCCTTATAAAAGGCCTTAAAACTCAAACATCACCTCTGACATTCTTCCTGTTTCTACCAAAAATAGATGGCAAGGTTGAACTTCACTGAAACAACTGTTTCTGGCTAGGATCAGTGTCACTGACAAACAAAACCACACAGAGCAGAAGGCTCCCTGGCCTGATCTCATCCCTGCTTCTCTTGGAGCCCTTCCATCCCCATGACAAGAAGAAAGGGTGAGAATAAATCCCCCTTCAGACTGAACCACAAGGATTTACACCAGACCCTTTGGGGCCACAAAAGCGTGGCACAGACAAGTTCAGATCCACAAACCACTACTATGTTACAAGAAAATCTTGTAACATCGGTTTAAGAAACACATAGGACAGTTCATGTTTCTGGATCAGTATATCCTACTTCCAAATCAATCGATTCCAAATACCCTTAACTCATTCACCTACACACATTAATAAAGAGCCTTCCTACTGGGTCACTATGCCTACTGCAGAACATGGGCTGGGGCCTGCACTTCAGCAGTCTGGACCTTTGAAAATGAAGATGATTCTCTGTCTTGGTCACAATTATCCTTTGTTTCAAATTGCAAATCACCCTCTCTTGTTCTAAGCTCTAACTTGCCAAGGTCCTGTAAAGTCCGCACTCAGAAATTCTCCCCTGCCCAGGGTATCAAGCTCCCTTGAGCATCCATCCTTACCACTTCTCCATTACTCTCCTCCCCTTGATGCCCCCACCAAACCCTGGCCCTACTATTATTTCTAAATAGCCTACTCTGGGTCTCCCGTCTATGCTTCCGTTTCTTCTTTAAGAAATTCAACTACGCTTCTTTCTCCCCAGTTCTCTCCACATGGCCACCGGTCCTACTTTGCCTTTAAAACTCAGTGGTTCTCTAACCCCCACAGAACTCTTCTCCCCAGCTTCAGCCCTCCTGAGGAGCAAGTAGTTAAAAGGGAAGCCTAAACACAAGCCTACTGGTCTTTTCCTCCTACAGAATTGCAATGGCCCAAAGTCCAGATCGATAGGATGTCAAAGCCACCCAAAGTTCCCCTGCAGCCCTGCTCACTACTCTTCAGGGAGAAATATGAGGTAGTTATACAGCCTTCTTTGTTTAAGAGGCAACTTTATGCATAAGGGGCCTGGTCAAGGGTACTATTTGTGGAAACTGTTACTGCCTCGATTGCAAACCAAATACGCCCCTGCATAGGAAATGGACTAGAGGTTGGTTTTCTGCTGTCCAAGCAAGGCTGCTGTAGTTAACAAACATGTACCTAGAACCTAAACCAAATGCCACATGTTTCTGTTGCCTTGAGGGGCCGAATACCACAAACCTAGCCCTGGTTCAGGGAAGCTGTGACATTGATTCAGGCCATCTTTCGTGAATTCTGCCTCCCCCCACCCCCCGCCCAAGCCCCATTCTTCTCTGTACCACTTCCTGGGGCCTATCACCCAGCCCGTTCCTACTCACACCCGGCGTCAGGTAATAACAACCTAGCAGAGGATTTCCACGCAAGCTGTGGAAGACCAGATGGTGGAAGTGGAGAAGGAAGCTGATAAACTGGCTCTCCACTTCACACCAGCTGAGAGGGACTTCGCTGAAAGGGAGAACTACCCCTACTCCCTGAGAAAGGCCTGGGAATGACAGAGCCGGGCAGACAATACTAGATGGAACCAGACTAGTACCTAGGGCATTACTACAGAAGCAACCCTTCTTCTATGCTCTTACCCTAAATTACCCTTCCTCAGAGAGCTTATCAGTAACTGAAACCATAGCATTTATAGGTTTGTCTCCCCCACTAGACTGTATGCTCCATGGGGACTGGACCTGCACGCCTGGAACACAGCTGGCACACCAAGGGCCCCCAGCAGACAGTGATGGGATGAAGGAGTCAATCTGGTCACAGTCATCTCCCCTTTCACGGATCTGCAGCTAATGTCTAATGAGACACTGCCATGATTTAATCTGGGAAAACCATTCCCTTAAACCAATCTTCCACTCCAAATTCCCACCTCCTCATCTCCTTGAATGCTGAGATGGGGTGGGGGGTGGGGGGGCAGGAAGTAGGAGGCACAGGAAGGGGAAGGAGAGGAAGATGACAAACAGAAGAAGGAATAATCCATTCAAAGCAAAATGTAGATAGTGATCCATTTTCCTGATATTTTCTGTCTATTCTCTAATACACATGAAAGAGGATTCAAGCTCAATAATTGATAATTATCCTGTGTGACTAAAAAATGGCCAGGGCAGAGTAAGTGTTCAACAAATCCCATTGAAGGAACCAATGAATAAATACATGAGTTACTAAAAGTTTGACAGTAAGGTAAACAAACAATAGCAGATTTTACTACCATGGGTCTCTTGCCTCAGTTTTCAGGTTAAAAACGACTGCTCATTAAATTGTTCTAAAGGCACAAAAATGGTTTACCAGTAGCTGATATTCTTTTCTGCTTCTGACTGACTATTCCTGATGTAAAGGTAAGAAGGCTGTAACTTAAGAAGGCACCATCCTAAGTTGATGTTAAGCATTCACTTTCTAGTATAATAAACAATACACTATGTCATAAAGTGAACCCCAATCATTGTCACTCATATGTCACTTGAGATCTGAATGGCATATTTGAGAGTATTCTGATAACCTAGAAATTCATGGAAATTATGCAAAATCAGTTTAATAAGATTTAAAATCTTGAGGCGATTGCTCTAATTAAGCACCAAAATAACAAATCCAAATGCTTTTGAAATTTAAAGCCAAGCACCTTGGGTTTCTAAATGGTTCTTTGTTTATGGAGACTCAAAATCACTGTACAACTCAATTATGGCAATAAGACAGTAGATACTTCAAAAGAGATCTGTCATCTCCCTGACCAAAGAAATGCACTCACATTTACTACATACATAAAATTTTCTCTATTAAGTCATTCATAAAGAAGTAATAAAACTATGAGGTACAAAATATAACAATATAAAACATGATCTACATTAAAAGGAAATAAAATAAGAAACAAGACACACTAACTTGGAACATTATAGCTTCAGCATATAATCCAACAAATTTCTTACTCCACTGTCTAGCACTTAGCACTATCAGAGAAACCGTGTAACTGAATCACCTTTCACGTGCATTATTTAAATCTCACCACTTCACTGCTGAAGAACCCGGAACAGTTCTCCACAGCTTCTGCAAAATCAAACCTACATTCCATAACCCTCCCTTATTTTGTCCCCAACTTCATTCACCTTTTCATCAATCTTCTATCATTTTCTCAAATAATATTAAAGATAAAAGCAGCTCACATCAATTTAATAACCACTAATTGTCATGAGCTATATTGGGCGGTTAACCAATGTTTTCCTATATACTCTCAACCTTGCCACTAAATGGATATTATAATACCTTTCTTATGAGTAAAGATATTGAGACGTGGAGTTAGGTAAATTGCCTAAATTACTATCAGCAACTAGGAGAGCTAGAGTTTGAACTCAGATGTGTCTGACTAGTGATTAATGGAATCCAAGCTAAGTATGGCAATGAGTGAAGCCTAAAAAGAATCAAGAGACCAAAAGAATGAAGTAGGAGTAAGAGATACTACCGATGACTTTTAAGAGTAGATTTCAAGGGTGTTAAGGAAGTAAGAGAGGTAGAAGGACTGAGGCTGTGTTTGCAGAATGAGACTTTAGAATTAAGGATTCCCAAGGGTAGCATGACTTGGCCAGGGATATACATGGCCAAGTGGAATAAAGGGCAAGAGTCCCTGACAGTGAAGTCAGTAAGGTGAGAATTATGGTTGTCTAGAACGAGGGTAACACCTAGACTGAAAAAAGACTAGAGAAAAGTTCCCTTCAAATGCTGCTGTATGCTGTGAAGACTAATACTAACATCTATGAGGACATGCCTGCTACTGGAGTCAGAAGATTGTGGAATTATTAACAGGAACATTTTTTGAAAGTAAGCGGAAGAGTAATGATATACAAGTGGCCCAGTGAAACAAGAAGCTTCCAGTATTGCTTCAAGAATCAGAGTATAGACTCTGGTGCTAGAAGGTTTTCTACACTGATATGGACGGTAACGTACCCACTACTTTTCCATGCACATATAAAATAAAATTTAAAGTGAGGGTGAATCACAGGCAAGAAAGATTTTGGCCATTCCCTAACTTTCTTTAAAATGCAAGATGCCTGGTGTTTGCACACAGTTCTATCTATGCATACAGAATGCGATGGAATTTGGCACAGCCACAAACAGAGAGCTTAGGAAGGACACCAAGAGAAGCATATGCATTGTTCTTGTAATATAATACTGCCCTTCTTTCAACTCTCCCACTTAGAGCCTCACACATAATTTACAATGATTCTGCAGGAGCAGAGTATTTCAATATAATGAAACATAACTAAATAACTCGGGAGCAAACCACATCATTCAGTTAAGCTATATCCCATCCCTAGTGTAATGATGTAAGTTGCCTTTTGGACTGAAAATGACAAAAGACACAATGCTTTCTGAAAATTTCTCACTCGTCATTATGAAACATATTTTTCCTAGTACTCATCTCCCACACAGAACTCGGTTCCTATAACATTCACAATTTCTTGTAAGTGTTATTACTTAGTTTAAAAGGTTGTGAAGCACAGGGCATTTTTCCATCCATTATGATATAAGCCCACAAACTCCCTAAGCAAGTAACTAAATTTCAACAGTACGCGTATTCAGGAATAATGCCAGGCATCTGGTCACTATTAGGGTCCTAGAACTCTGGGGAACTGGCCAGGCAGAGCTGCACCAGAGCTCCCCCAGATGCCGGCCAAAGGCAGAAGGGGAAGAGAAAGATGTGGGAGATGAACACAAGGGCACGTATAGTAAATCAGACACAAAGACTGCAAATAAAGGAAACCTGATTTATCAACAGAAAATATCTGCTCAAACTCTCAATGGGTCATGAAATCCAACAGTTAGGGATAGTCACAAAACAGTGTAACACAGAATAACTGTACAATATAATCCACAGCAATATAATATGGAAGAGCCTCATTAGCACGAATTCAGTGGTTACTTTTAGCTAAATGAGGCATAGTTATTAGTAAAGCATTATTTCACAGGCCATGCCTTTACTTATAGCTATTTCACAATTCGAAACTTAAATCTCAAAAAATGGCAGCAGAAATGGTTAATACTTTCAGCGTAGGGGTAGATTCTAGCATACGGTTTTGACTGTATGTGACAGTGACACAAAACAACAGTGACTTATGCTGATGTTTATTTCCCTCTCATCTAAATGTATGGCAGCTCTAGTCTACAAAATGGTCAATGACCAATGTTCCTTCTTCCTAGTTCTGCCACTCCTATGTCATCACTCTCCACCATGTGGCCCAACATGACTCATAACCATCTTCACATTCTAGCCAGCAGCAAGGGAGCAGGAAGAGAGGTAGGAGAGTATATGGCCTCCCTTTAAAAGGCATGACCTAGGAGCTGCACACCTCACTTCTAGTCATAACCAATTAGTCAGAACTTACTCATAGGGCTACATCAGCTCCATAAAAGCCCCCAAAACACTCTCTACTGTGAGTCGATCACAATGGAGAAATATATTATAATAAGAAGGAGTCAAATGAATCTTGGGTTAATTACTTACACTCAATACAGATGATGTTGGTAACTACAAAATGACTTTCTTTAGACAGAAATGCAGTTTCACTGAGTGAATTAAGCCAAATCGGATCATCTTTCCTTTAAGGAGAAAATTTTGATACATGCCAAGACATATTAAAGATAGGATTCTGTGAAACACTAAATATTTTTTAAAACACCAGAATGAATATTTTTTGCATTTTAGTCTCAAATATTTTTACCATAGAGTGATAAATAATAAATACATATGTATCAATAGTGGCAAAATACTCACTACCTTTAAGTGATAAATTTATGAGAGAGATGATTGTAAATGAAATAGAAGTTGATGCATTTTAATAAGTAAACTTATCTGAACACAGATTAGTAGTTGATTTTTAAAGTAAAAGTAAAGTAGTTGATTTTTAAAGTAAAGTAAAGTGCCACATTTCTAGACCAGAAAATTTAACTTGTACAACCTGCTGCAGTTGTTTTAAGCTACAGTCTTTCTGAAAGTAAAAAACAATTTAAATAATAATTTTTTACTTCTATTCCCATGTCATAACTGCTAAAGAGACACTTTAATATCCTCTAATTTAATGATAAAATAATATCTTAAAATACCATTTTTGTAAAGCTCATGAAATATGCATACTTCAGAAAATAGAGATTACTTTTCTAAACTGGTTTTATAGCTTATGGCAAAATAAACACTTTAGTATCAAACACAGGTGAAAGAAATGTAATGTATGCTGTCTATCTATAGAGTTTTTCCACAGTGAACACAGAAGATCAACTCCTATCCACAAAACTGTAGCAATCTTTAGGATATGAAAGATCTCCTTTTTAAGTCAATTTTTTCCATGTTCTCCTCTACTTCTGTTGGAATGAGACTTCATATCAGTTCATTCCTAGCTCTGCGTCACTTCACAATTCTTCCAGTTCTCTTTAGGATGTACCAAAACTCTAAAAAGAAAATCCTTTGAAAGTTAATTAGCATTTACTTTAACTTGAAGTACTTTATCATGGGTGGGATACCTGGGTGGCTCAGTAAGTTAAGTGTCTGACTTCCACCCAGGTCTCGATATAGAGGTGCTGGGATTGAACCCCCATTGGGCTCTGGGGGAGTCTGTTTCTCACCCTCACCTTCTGTCCCTCCCCACCCCATTCGTGCTTTCTCTCTTAAATAAATAAATAAAATCTTAAAAAAAAAAAAAGATAAAATTCCCTATCACTTCATCTAGCATATCACAACTTTTAGAAAATACATTATAATAATTTTGGAAACATCTCTTCATATTGCTAACTGTCCCTCTACAACAGAAATTCTTGCTATTGGAAGCAGTTACGAGAAGTGGAATAATTCATTACTCCTGAAAACCAAGTTCGGTATAGTTCTGATAACAGTATTTGAAGTGCTATTTTCAAATACTGACTGTATTAACTTTAAGAACTATCTCATTTTATATGTAATTAGCACAAATGTAAACCCAAGAACCCCAACAATCAGGTATGTTTGCCTTGACTCCATTTTCACCTAAACACTTACCTGGGAATTCTACTGCTTTAGATGTTAAGAAATAAAAAGATGGGGTGGCTGGGTGGTTCAGTCAGCTAAGTGTCCGACTCCTGATTTCAGCTCAGGTCAGTATCTCAGGGTCGTGAGATCAAATCCTGAGTCAGGCTCTGCACTCGGAGTGGCACCTGCTTGGGATTCTCTCTCTCCCTCTCCCCATCTTCTCCCTCCCTCTCTCTCAAAAAAAAAAAAAAAAAAAAAAAGAGAGAGAGAGAGAGAGAGAGCAATAGTGTACAGTCGTAATCTGTACTTTCTACCCCTCCCCCATAACACATCGCTGTCAACATGAAAACAACTTATGAGACTGTCTGTGGTATATAACCATTTGATAAATCCTGGAGAAACATGATGGGAAAAGTCTTCTTCTTCTTCTTCTTCTTTTTTTTTTTAAAGATTTTATTACTTATTTGACAGAGAGATCACAAGTAGGCAGAGAGGCAGACAGGGTTGGTGGGGGGAGAGGCAGGCTCCCTGCTGTGCAGAGAGCTGGATATGGGGCTCAATCCCAGAACCCTGAGATCATGACCTGAGCCGGAGGCAGAGGCTTAACGTACTGAGCCACCCAGGCGCCCCATGGGAAAAGTCTTCTAGGAAAGCCACTGAATAGGTGTCCAAAATTGCCTAATAAGGCTGTCCCTTGTTTATATGACAGATGTCTATTTAGATCCTTAAATCTCATTTCCTAGAGGAAGCAACAGTGCCTATCAAAGGCTTTTCCTCTGTATGTAATACTTCCCCTGAGTCAGTAACACAAGAATCTGAATATTTTTCTTCTGTGAGGAAAAGTGCTGGTAACTTTGATTCAGGATCAACCTTGTGAAGTACCATATCATTATATGAAATATCAATCAGATTTTGTTATGAGAGACAGAAGAGAGATGAGAACTACTTGTTATTTTTTTCCTTTTAAAGAACCACCTGTCACTAATAGTTTGTTATATATATTTTTAAAATCCTGCAGTTTTAAGATTATGTTTTAAAGTTAAGTTATAAGATAGGAAAATATCTGATTATACAATCTCAGAGACAAAACCAGTTTAGGGTGTGAAAATGACACATACCTTATTATCTCATGAGCCTAATATGAAGTGCAATGCCTACTGCAACCTCAATCAGGGCACAAGGAGGAAAACTCACCAAAATTAAAGGTCAAACTCTTTTTTCAAAAGTTGGTCAATTCTTTTAGGTGTTAACTGAGTTCCCATTGTGCATATGCACATGGTTTAGGATAAAGCATTTAAAACAAATGAAACATCAAAAATACAAATCAGCAATACCAAACTTCAAAATAAACAACAGGTGAAATATCCAAAAATGCAAAACTGTCATTTAATATGAAATTGTGCCATGCGATCAGGGTGACATCCTTTTTTTTCCTCAATACATACTCCTCTCCATGCATCAGAAACATAAACCGACTCATAGTAGAGAAGTCAGAGGAGCAAAAGAGAAAAAGCCTAAAAAAGGAAATCCTAATCCCAAGATTCCCACCCTTCTGAATGCACAAGATCACAAACCCTAACATAATACACTTTCACATACTCCTAAGGTAGGTGGCTACTCTCCACTCCTTTCAAAGATCTTCCATTGTACCCTTGCCCTACCTATACCTGACTGCTTTTCAACCCTGAAGCATCAACTCATACATAAGTCCCCAGAAGACATCTCCCCTGACCCCCAGGTGGGCTCAGGTGCCCTCCTCTGTGAGTCCTCAGGACCCCAAGTTTCATCAACTGGCTATAGGCCATCCAAAGAACCAAGACAGAACTCTGTTTCCACACAACCAACCACAGGGTTTTAGCAAATAGAAAAAGCTCAGAAAACTCAATTTCTGCACTTAATTACTGAGAAAATATATTAATAAGAAGAACCTCAATTATATCTTGAAAGAAAAGTGACAATTGGGGAAAAGAAGAAAGCATCAGCAAACATTCAAAATACTAATTGGGTGGTCAAAGAAGACCCATTAAAGGAGCTGATATATACACTTAGATCTTTGTCCCAACCGCTAAAAATGTAAAGAGTGAGGGGAAGAGCTTTTTAGGAGAGGAAAAGTATTTGAAAAGGCCACAAAGTAGTAAAGATCTTAGACAAAATCTAAGATTTTGAAATTAGACAAGTAAGGCTAAAGTTTAAATGTTATTTGAGAGAGAGAGAAAAAGTAAAATGGTAATTCTGAAAATTACTTCAAATTAAGGGAACTAAATAAACAGAGCTATATGGAGAGAATACTGTAGTATGAGATACTGAGTAATAGATGGAGGTAGAGAATATAGTTCAGAAAAGCAGGGCGGAGCCAAAAAGCTAGTCAAAGTAGTTTCAGGTTGATACAACTGGAAATAAGGAATCATTTAAAAACTGTTATAAAAATAATCATGCATGATATAATTTTTAAAATAAAAGATGGCAATTCATTTAAGGAGGTAATAAGTAATACCTAAATATTGTTCACCTGCTTCATGAAGAGAGAGATATATCAAAGATCCATGCATTTAATATATTCATAATTTGTTCATTAACTTAAGAGTTAGAACTAAGAAACTGCCCAATAATACCTTTGCTATAGGGATTTTTGAAATTTTACTTTACCTTGCATGAAGAAAAAGATTATATGGATGCACAGAATTTCAATTTCATATTTCTCAGTAAAACTTTTAAATGCGCTAATCTGAACCAGTAAAGGAACAACAAATATGTGAAAAGTAGTTACACTTGTAATTCTGATTTTTCTGTGCTATTTAGTTCTATGCTAAAACAGATTCTAGACACTGGTTCTAATTATGGATCAACAGGCAAAAAAAGTGATGCATGTGGCCTCAAGGTTCTTTTCATCCTCTCCACAGTGTCATATGAAAATAAAATCCTCCCATGATTAAAAGAAATATCTCTGGACCATACATGATTAGTAAGCCCAATTTAATTAAATTTCTCCGGCTCAATAACTACTAAATTTCTCTTTCCATCCCAGAAAGAAAACAAAAGTGAACAGAGCAAAAACACCAACAGCTTCTGGCCATATATAGGTTAAAGAACGCCTGCCAAGTTCCAGGATGTTCCATAGCTAGCCCACAGCTTGAGATCAGCATATACGCAGCCTTGTGCCAGTCAGATGCGCTTCCTGTGGACCTACTATGTGTAGGATTTGGAGTAGGCACTGGGGAGAAATGGTGAAGAAAATTAAGATTATATAGACTACAGCAGAATCTGGAGAGAAGAGAACAGAGTACTGTAGAGAAATAAAGCACAGAATCACTTCGAGCGGTGGGTCAAGGAAAGCTCTTCTGAGGAACTGACACTGAAACAATGACCCAAAGGAGGAGCAAGAGTGAAAGAGCTTTAAGAGCTTCCAGGCGGGTGAAGCTGCAGATGTGGGGGTCCTGAAAGCCTGAAAAACTGAAAAACGAGGGGTTGAAGCAGACTTGAGGAAGACTGTCTTGCGATGAGGCTGGAAAGGAAGAGAAGGGAGAAACAGAAATGATATCCCACTCATATGAATAAACGGTGGTTTTTGGTTGTGTTATGACTCCGGGTTTTAGCCATCACAGCTTCCACTCAGATCAACAATATGGCCTTGGACAAGGAGAAGGGATTTTGAGGCTTGTGAATAAAAATGACTCATTTGCATTGACGGCCTGGCCAGCATTCAGGAGGCTGGCTTCAAACAGAGGAAAGCGCACTAAATACCTTGTTCTGGGTCAAACGGGCTCATTAATTTCCATGACCAGTTAAACCTTAACGTAAAAGTTGCTCATTTTTATGGTTTTTTTTTCAACTCATGGGGCTTTCGAGCAATCGGTAGGATATTTTCGTTCTGCTTGTGATCACTTTCATTTTCTGAAAAAAAAAACACTGTTAAGATTTGTTTTCAGGATCCAGAGGAGGTGTTATCAGAAGTGTCCGATTTTAACTCTGATTTGACAAAAAAAGGAAAACAAATTCTTAGGCATTTTCCTTAAAATTCAAATAATTTTATTAATCACAGAAATTTCAAAAATCAAATGTGCTCTTTTAAATCTAGTGACATCAATAATGAATAATTTTGAGACATGGCTTTTTTTTATTTTTAGTCCTGGAATAGCATAAATTATAAAATAAAAATTCTGAGCTTTATATAATAGTTTCCTCTAGAACAGATAAACAATCACTAAAGGCTGGTATTCTAAAGGAATTAGAACTTGATAATTATGTAAAACCTTTAATTTAAAAAAAAAAACTGAAAGTCATTCTTTTCCTAGATCTTAAGATTTCCAGGTCTAGAATAAATGGACCCTCTCAAATCATCCATTAAGTAGCCCCTCTCTATTTCACTACTGATATTTCGGTTTTGGTTTTTTGTTTGGTTTTTATTGCAAATGATAATTAACTCTACTCCTTAAAAATTGTATCAATCAAAACTTCCCAGTTGTAGATTAAAATGAGCTGAGTAATTCGAAAACAAATTGTTAAGGACTGGGGTCATTCTGATAATAAAAGAACAGATTACATGAGGAAGATCTAACCCAAATAAGAATGTCATGACTGTGCACTTCTTTTGCCCTATTGACATCATCTGGAGAAACAGTTCTTAAAATTCTGTAATGTACAAGTGGTATAACAGATTTCCTAATGATAATTTTCTAGGGCTTCTCTCAGAATCTGAGAAACTACTTCTTATACAATTGTACACAGTAGGTGGTATTATTCCTACAAAACAACACTAAGTGCTATTTAAACAAACAAAAAAGCTGAAGGAAACAAATACATTCCTAGTAATTGAAGAGAACTCAGAAGATTAACAAAACTAAGGAGGGGAGAGGATTACATAATATTGATATCATATTGCATTTAGAACAGATTTTAGCACAAAATTCACTATGTATATGGATTACAAACCCAAAATGAAAAAAGAAACAAGAAGGACTCATGTTAAAAAAGACAAAAACAAAAACAAAACACATAATGTCTATAGGCCTTTCTCAAAACTGCAATGTTCTCTTTGCCAGGTTTATAACATTTAAAGAAAGGGACTTTTCAGCTTTATTACTACCATATTATGACACACTCTGTTCTTCAGAAATGCTATAATCTTGAGGGGGAAAGAATCATCTATAGAACTTTTCATTGTAAGATTTTTGTTCACCAGTTAAACTATGAGCACATGCTATCCCCAGAGCTGGTAACTGTACAAACTATGCAACATTTTGCAATTCAAGAACAGTCTGCCTTTTGTGTATATCACTTACTAACCTCCATGAACTACGTATGGTACCAGTCATATTTCAAGGCTCTTTCTTTGTATTTTAATGGTGAGAACCAGCTGTTATTTTAAGAACTTCATATTATTTGCAGAGATAAAGAGAAATACATAATTTTACAAACAATAACCCGAGAAGCCTTCACATGTAAATTTATTTGCCTATACCGTGAATAGTTCTAAAACTAGTTTCTATCTGAGGAAAGAAAAAGAAAAAGAAAAAGAAAAAGAAAAAGAAAAAGAAAAAGAAAAAGAAAAAGAAAAAGAAAAAACAAATAGTGACTTTGAACATATTTCACAGAAATTCTTTTAGAAAACTGAAAAACTGAATTTTGAAGTACATGTAACAACTATTAACTCACAGTGAAGAAAATTTCCAGTAGAGCTGTGGGAAAATTAAAAATAATCCCCACAGAGAAAAACAAAAAATGAGCTTACTAAAAAGGAAAGATATCAGAAGAAAATTTTCAATCTTCAAACCAAACACACTTGATTCTGAGCTCCAATGAGAAGTTTCAAACAGTACTTAAAGTTAAGAAGAAAATTAGTTTTGCTCTAAGATACACTGAGACCCAGTAAAATTTTTACACTCATAAAAATATAACCTACAAGATCCAGACCAACTTTCAGCCACATGAAGTAGATTGCTGGTCTACTAAAACACATGGTGCACATTCTGCTTTAGTCCAAGCTTCAGTGACCTGCAGTGAATTGGAAACTTCCTAAAATAACATCTAATTAAAATTCTTTACAGTAGTTTGAGATTGTAATACAGCAAAGAAAGTCCTACTCTTACCTTGTTTACGTGCCATCTGTCTCTCTCTTAAATGTCAAGTACTGAAAATGCTAAAATTATTCTAGTTATTTTAATCCCACATAAATGACAGTTTATGGTAAACGCATACAGGGAAAAATTTAACTTGCTCCGGGAATAATGTCACGTATATAGCAGAGAAAACAAAGAGCAGTTACATAATGGAAAGTTATCAGGGATGCAAGACATTTTTGCTGCTCTCTAAACATAATGGTTACCCTGGGTGATGATGAAAAGAAAACATTTTGCTTTCTGTGTCTCATCCTCAGGCCTTACTCCCATACCTTAGAGTCATAGAAAAGAGGTACCAAGGGCATCATGTTGCATTACTTCCTGGAGTGCCATATCTCTTAGAACATAGTAAAAGGGTCAAGACGTCTCTGCCTAGACCACCTTCTCTTTATAAATGGTTCCTGAATTCAGAAGACCCATTCAAATCAATTTCAGGAGCTCCAGCTTCTCCTTCAAAGACATCCTCATCCCTGATCAAAATAATCTATTGTGCTTATATATGTCTAAAACCACCTCCCAGGAAATGAGATGTGGATTTAGATGTGTTCTCAGTCTTGACATTCTAAATAAAATGAAATATAATTATGTAAGAAGAACTATCAAGATAAATTGAAAAGGACAACTCAAGGAAGTTCCCAAACTGGTCTGGGAAAATACCATGAATATATCACAAAGGCATTGTGAAACAGCAACAACAAAAAAAAAAGGGTATACATCCTAAAAATTGGGTTTTGTTACAAAAAGAGAAAAACTATTTGGCAAATATTTTTAGGGCAAGTTTCAGAACTAAAATATGGCCTAAGAAATGGATGGATCATAGCCAATCAAAATGGTACAGTTGAGATTACTGACATCCCACACTAGATAACTTACAAAAACACACAAAACCACCCCCACCTTGGTACAGTGAGTCAAAACAAACTGCTGACAAACCCTAACAGCTATGTGAGGGGGCGCAACAATAACACACAGTGAGAACACACATGCCTCTGTTTTCCTTTCAAGTCTGCTTCTGAGTCTGCACGGTTGATATAAGAGAACAGCAATTCCTTTCTTTAAAAGCCCTCTCTACGAATTCAAAATGTCTCAGATGTCCCTTAGAGCCAGTACGCTTATGAAAAAAAAAGAAAAAAAAAAAAGGTAACATATATGGCAGGAATACCAGATTCAACCATCCAAACTCCCCTTTGAGAAAGGAAAGAAAAAGAGGGGCACCTGAGTGGCTCAGTCAGTTGAGCATCTTCTTCTTGGTTTTGGCTCAGGTCATGATCTCACAGGTCATGAGATCGAGCTCCCCATCAGGCTCCATGCTCAGCACAGAGTGTGCTTAAGATTCTCCCTCTCCCAGATGCCTGGGTGGTTTAGTTGGTTGAGCATCTATCATGATCCCAGGGTTCTGGGATCGAGTCCCACACTGGGTGCCCTGCTCAGCGGGGAGCCCGCATCTCGCACTGCCTGCTGCTCTCTCTGCTTGTGCACTCTCTCTCACTCTCTCTCTGTCAAAAAGATAAATATGATCTTATAAAAAAAAAAAAAAAAGATTCTCCCTCTCCTTTTACCCCTCCCCCCTACATGTTCTCTCTCTCTCCCAAATTAACAAATGAAATTTTTTTCAGAAAGTAAAATAAAAGGAGAGAAAAAGAGATGGCACTTAAAGAAATATAGAAACATTTTAGCTAAAATCTGAAAACTAATTTTCAAGTTTGAAAATCCTTGTATGTATCAGAGAATTCCATCCATGAGAACACAAGATGACTGGCATAGAAAGACTTCTTCAACTGGTGCCCGTGTACTGAGACACTCTCTGAAGAGTCGTGAAATGATGTAACCACCGGCTGCTGCACAGCAAGCTATGAAGAGAATGAAGAAGGACTCTTGGCAAGATACATAACAAACGAAACTGGACCATTCATGTCGAAAGCATAGATTTTTTGGGAGGATTCCCCAGTTGCTGAAAAGTCCTGTGTTTTCAGAGTCATATATACAACACAGCACAGAAACAAAACAGTCTTTGAAGAAAAGTGAAAATCAGAATAAGAGGAAGTGAAAACACTCATAAGAGCTCAGCTGGAGAACTAATAAGTCAATAGGAAAGCCATGAAACATGTTTGTTGCCATGAGCAGTTTGTGGAAACAGGCAGAATAGTGAAGATGTGGGTTTTAAGGGCTTTATCTTAGAGGTAATAAGGGTAGCTACAAGGTCACTCCATTAAAGAAGTGCTTTCCAATCTTTGTAATTTCACCAACTTTATCCAGAAAATGTCACTGCATTAAAGACATTTTGTGTACACACAGATTAAAAAACTGTTTCAAAATACAAATAATTTGCAATAAATAATAAGGGTGTGACTATGCTTATAGGCATTTTTTTCCTTCTAAAACTAATGACACTCATTGCTAAATCTGAAATTGATATTCAGAGCTCATCTACAAATTCTAAAAGCTAAGCCTCTGGACACTTCACTGGACACTTTCCAGTATGACGTTTTCACTTTCTCCTGTTTCTGGGACCTTGTTGCCCATAGTCAAGAAATAAAGCAGGATTTTCAAATAACCTTACAGTAATTCTAAAGCAATACTATATTTTATGAGCACCAGGGCACCTGGGTGGCCCAGTCATTTGAATGTCCAACTCCTGATTTTGGCGCAGGTCATGATCTCAGTGGGATCAAGCTCCGCATCAGGCCCCACACTAGGGGATAGTCTGTTTGAGATTCTCTCTCTCCCTCTCCTCCTGCCCCTCCCCCCATTCACACCCTCTCACTCTCTAAAATAAACCCTTTAAAAAATAATATATATATATATTTTATGAGCATTTACCAACAATGCAATACTGTTAAAGATTACATAGGAGAAGAAGTTAGTTTTGCCTTAAGGATTAGGTAATGAAATGTTCAAAATGATTTTTCACAAAAGATAGCAATATTTGGTAATAAATATTTAAGGGCTACATGAAAAGCCTTGATAAAATGTCCACAGGAGAAGAGACATTTTGGCAAAAGTCATCAGAAAAAGCTGATGAGGGTGGGCACCAAGTGGGGGCTTTAGCTATGTTAATAATAAGAAAGGATCTGCACAAACAGGGGATGAGGGAGAAAATGGCCAGATACAGAGTTGGCATGCCAAGGTAGATTCTCAGGGTAGTGAACTGGCCAATCTGAAAATAATGTAAAAAGATAATTTCAATCCTTCTTTCCAATAAATTCCTTCAAAGACTTTACCAAACTTCTCTCTCCTGGGACCCTTCAGAATGACATACGGCTGGGAGCGGAGCCCTGCAGCGGTGATAAAGGAAGTATAGTGATGGGCAAAGAGCCCTGACAGACCCAGGATCCTCGTCCCCTGTGCCCTCCCAGGAGGCACTGGTAACCGCACACTGAAGGTGACATACTTTCATTCAGGGAGAGTCAGGGAACAAGCACGACATCAGAAGTAGCAAGGGCACTTTTAAAAAACGTGGATACTCAGATGCCAGCTGGTAAGGACAGAGGTACTGTCCGAAGTCAAGGACCTGCACTTTATCATTCTAGAAGATTAGGACACATCACCTGGTCCATGGACTCTAGGAAATTACTAGATAGATCACTGACAAACACATTAGTGACATATCTTGTGTTTTAAAAAAAAGAAAAGTTTAAATTGTATGCACTTTTAAATTACACACCTCAGAATACTGACACAAGATAGGTGATGGGGAGTCTCTAAGAATGTTAGCCCTCAATTACTGACGACCTGCAATTATTATTTTATTACCCTTACAAGACCACAATGGCCAGCAGTTCATAAAGCATTATGGGCAGAAATGCAGAAAAAAGAAAAAGTGAAGAAAATGTTTCCTTTAAAAAATGTCAAGTTTGCAAGATGTCATAGGCGATTTATATCAGTCGTGCAGAGGTCAATAAACATTCTCATTGAAGACCCACATAATAAATTTTTCAGCTCTGTGAGCCATATATTCTCTGTGGCAGCTACCCAATTCTGCCATTGTAGCCACAGAATGGATATGTCCACGTACTCCTGAAATCTTATTTACAGAAAGAAAAAAGGACTAGATTTGACCCGCAGGCTATAGTTGACCAAATACTGATAAAGTAGAAAAAGTAATGTGATAAATTACCAACTTTAAACTTCAGCTGCTTTATACAAATATAACTGAAGTATGTGCAGCATCTATAAAATGAGCTAACAATTTATTTTCAGAAAAAAATGAGGTAAATTTTCCAATTTCCCTAAAGGAAAAAAAAAATACTTTGCTCATCTAGAAAAACTAAAAGCATAAAAAGTCACTGGCAGCACTTTTTTCTCAAGCAACATTCATTTTCTCTCTCTCTCTCTCTCTCTCTCTCTCACACACACACACACACACACACACACACACAAGCACGTGAAATGAAGCTTTAAATACACAATCCTGAATTTAACTAACAAATATAAGCAGTCTTATTAAAGTAAAAGTCACATTTACTGACCATTTCACATACAGGATTAATACTGATTTAATGAAGATGAGAGAACAGCTCATTTTCACAAATATAAAATGTGCTAATTGTTCAAATGAGTTCTCCTGAAACAAAGGTGCAAAGGTTTGCAATGCTGATACCCTTCGGATGCCAACAGCTGCAGATTCACTCATGCCAACTTGGTAATAAGACATCATTTAGAAATACATCACATGTGGGACGCCTGGGTGGCTCAATTGGTTAAGCAGCTGCCTTCGGCTCAGGTCATGATCCCAGCGTCCTGGAATCGAGTCCCATCGGGCTCCTTGCTCAGCAGGGAGCCTGCTTCTCCCTCTGCCTCTGCCTGCCATTCTGTCTGCCTGTGCTCGCTCTCTCCCCCTCTCCCTCTCTGATAAATAAATAAAATCTTTAAAAAAAAAAAAAAGAGAAAGAAAAGAAATATATCACATGCTAAAAAAACAAAAGAATACATCACATGTAAATATATACAATTTTCATCAAGTCATGTAACCTCCAAACAAGTTAGCTTCTCCAGATAGAAAAGGGAATTGGAATACTAACTACCATCTCTGAGGTACAGTCATTGATGACAAAGATAAATAACATATTCCTTCTAAAACATAATTTCAATCTTCCTTACCACTAAAGCAAAGTATTTGCTTTCAATTATTTGTGTCTAAACCTAAGTTTATAGTAATCGAAGTTTAAAAGAGGTACTACTCAATGAAAAATGAAAAAATGGTTTTCTTTTATAGGATAATGAGTTTGAGAAGAAACTTAGTAATTTGTTCCTTGTTTTATTTTTAAATAGTATTTTCCTACAAAGCTAGTAAGAATAGAAAAAGGTCATTCTAAAAAGTTTTCAATATTGTTTCCAGATGTCACAATTATTTCATATATGAGATTCTTAAAATATTTGATATTTCATAAAACATAAATTATTACATATGGCAGAACCCAGTATTTTGATCTTACTAACAATCTGAAATAGTAACATAATATTCTTAAGTGAGATTCAAATTTTATAACTTATGACACAATTATGGTTTCTAGGAAAGAAATGAACATATATTTTTAAGATAAAATTCTCCATGGGTCTCTCACATGTCTGCATGTATTTTGATCACAGATACTGACACCCTTTGGTTGGGACTATCCTTTCAGAAACATTTATATGGCAAACAGCCTTGGATGATAGCAACAGTGTCTCCTTCTGGAACAAAAACAAGACTTAATATCCAATGTCTCCTTCTAGTGCAAAGGTTAGGCCAGTTTACCTCCTATTGTAAAAGACCCAGGTTCTTCAAGCTCAGGGTTCTTTCTTAATGCAACCCACCGGATGGACAATTGTCACCTGCCCCTTTATATGCCCGTGCAGGAGATGGGAGTCGGGGACCTGCACAAATGGTGATAGTCTGCCTAATGCTATAACTATGACTACTAAAAAGTCATTTTTCTCCAACCATTCTTGGGCCTTTGTCAGCATTTATGAGGTGAGGCTGATTACCTTCAAAATTAGTTCCTGACAACATAATTTTAAAGAAATAAGTCCCGAAGTCAAGTTACACTATAAAGTATGTCTAAATTAATTATGTCCATGGATGATGGATGCTGGGTTGTCTCTTTCAGCAGATACTGCCTGAACACCCTTTCCCAATCCTTTTCTCCCTTGGCTTTCACTAATATGAAAGAATGCTGCTATTTAAAAATATCAAGAGACCAGCCACCTCTGTAGCAAGGGGAGACTCGGAGGCCTAAAAAGGCCTGAGAGAAATCTGCCAGAAGGAGCAAGTCAGGTGGAAAGCTTCCCAGCAGCTTTTCGATCTATGATAAAGGGAGGACAGACATATGTGGTGCTGCCCTGCCCTTCTTTCCTGTCTAGCCTTAACAAAGATGAAACCACAGCAGAAATTTTACAACCATGAAGTGACTAGAATGAGGACAAACCTAACTAAGGAAGGAGATTACAAAGTCAGAAAGACCTTGGTTCTCTGACAGCATTGTTGAGAAAAATATATCCCCACACTCATAAACTACTGTTGGTCAGGTTTTGTTACTTTTAGGCAAACATATTCTTAATTTATACAACTTACATATTTGGTTATGTTGAAAAAACATTTTCAAAATTTTACTGCCCAAAAATGTGTTTAATACTTTGGGCCAAGAACTGGCAAACTACAGCCCACAGCCAATTTAGTCTACCACATGCTTTTATAAATAAAGTTTTATTAGAACATAGCCATGCCGGGGGCGCCTGGGTGGCTCAGTGGGTTAAAGCCTCTGCTTTCGGCTCAGGTCATGATCCCAGGGTCCTGGGATTGAGCCCCGCATCAGGCTCCCTGCTCAGCGGGGAGCCTGCTTCCTCTTCTCTCTCTGCCTGCCTCTCTGCCTACTTGTGATCTCTGTCTGTCAAATAAATAAAAAAATTAAAAAAAAAAAAAAAAAAAAAAAGAACATAGCCATGCCGATTTATTTACATATGGTCTATGTCTGCTTTCCTACTATAAAGGCATAGCTGAGTAGTTGCTAGAGATCATGTGGCAAAATGTAAAATATTTACTATCTAGTTTTATAGTTTGCTGACCCCTGTCCTATTCAACATGCCACTTGTAGAAACAATTATTCTTGTTTAAGCTAAGATCCTTGAATTGATTCCCCAAAATCTTAATTTGAAATCCATACTTACGAAACTCTGTATCTTCATATTAAAGACACAAAGTGGATGTGAAGTGTAGCCCTCTCTATGCCAACATAGAGCACACCTCGCACCTCTTTTTTTTTTTAATTTGCAATACAGAAAACTTTGTAAACAGATTTAATGATGATGTAAGTCATAATCAACTATTTTAATTAATACTCCAGAGTTTTTATCACAAAACAAAAGAGTAAAACAGGTATTCCTAATCAAGTGATAATCAGGGCTATTAATATTATAACCTTTAATTAAATATACAAATTTATAGCAATAATTTCTAAAGAGAGACAGATAACATTAAAATCAGTAAGAACGTTTGTTGTAATAAGGTACTTATAAATTCATTTATGTCAATACTTATAAAAATACTGATGAAAGTGTAAGTCACACCATGTTTTTAATAGAGGCATAAAAATTAATCAAGAAATTAATTCACCATGCTTTTTATTATAAATCTGAAAAAAACTACAAAAACTATTCGACCTACAGGTCTTTCAAAAAAATGTTTTAAGTAGTTTTATTTGGCATTATCTTCAATAGGGAAAAGTCTTCCATATTTCTCATGACATATACTGTAATGAGTTTCCATTTTCTTCTCCTGAGTATAAATTTAATACTACCATCTATTTGGTCACTGTTGATTTGTGTTCCTTAAAAACATATACTGAAATCTTGGGGCACCCGGGTGGTTCAGTCGGTTGAGTGCCTGACTCCTGATTTTGTCTCAGTTGCGATCATTATGAGATGAAGCCCAAGGTTGGGCTTGCACTGGGTGCGGAGTCAGCTTGAGATTCCCTCTCCCCACCCTCTGCCCCTACATGCCCTGCCCCTCCACCCCATCTCTCTCTCTAAAAAACAAATCTTAGCCTCGAGTCTATATTAAATGTGAACTTATTTGGAAACAGGATCTTTACGGATGTAATAAAGCCAGGATGGGATCATCAGGCTGTGCCCTGATCCAGTCTGACTGGCGTCCCGTAAGAAGAGGGAAATGGGGACGCGAGCAGTGAGAACACCCTGTGAGGACTGAGGCAGAAATTAAAGTTGTGCTGCTAGAAGGCAAGGAAAGCTTGGAGCTGATGAAACTGAAAGAGTCCTAGAAACTTCTGCCCTAGAGCTGAAAGGAGTAAAGCCATGCTGACACCTTCATTTTGGACTTCTAAGCTCCATTAGTGTGAGAGAATCGACTTCAATACCAGAAACTGTTGTTCTAGCCACTCAGCTTGTAATATTTTTTTATGGCAACCCTAGGAGACTAATATACTCACACATGTTTGATTACACAGGATCACACGATCACATGTTCACAGTTCAGTAATAAATCTGTATATCTTTTCTTCAACGGTCCCACCAAACCAAGCAGCCTCGACTCTATTATCTGAATTGCTGAGTACTTCCTGTAATTCCCTCATAGGTGTATCCTGCTATAATCAGCACATCTATAAACAATTGATGTATAAATGCAAATTCAAACAAGAACTCATGTTCTAACAGTCAGCTTAATGAGACAAAAGATTAATACTAAAAATGGATTTAGAAAACTGAATATTTCTGAAGCACTTTATTTCAAAATAGTCAGACATGAGTACTATTTTATGACCTACCCAATTAGTGCTGGATGCTAATCTGTTTGGATTCCTAGAAACTCCACTTTGTTAAATTACTGGGGAAAAAAATTTAAAAAGGCGCTTCTTGGGCTAGATTTCCAAGCATTCCTCAGGCTATATGATTATTACTGCAGCTTGTCTGTTTTATAAACAGACTTCAATTTAGTTTTTTAAGAAACTGCCAAAGGAGCTGTCTTTAACTAAATAACAAATCTGCTGCTTGAAAGACATCATTCATCAACCTTCTTTGTTGGGAGTACTGTTATTATGAAACTAAAAACAGGCATTCTTTCTTGAGTGCTTCTGGATTTTAATTACCAAATTTGAATGTCACCAGATATTTACTGAAAGGAAATCATCAATTTTAATAAGCTGCCTTAAGACGGAAAAACATAAAAGGTATTCAACTGTAAAGCCAAGTTCACTTGAGTCCTGTAAGCTGGCTTGCTGTCTTATAATACAATACTTATTGCTCTCGGGAATTTGTAAACATTTAATAAACTCTAAACTGGAGGGAGAAAAAATTCTCCAATTATAAAATCAAAATATATGTATATAATATATCATTTGATTTGGAAGGAACTTAAATAAATTGCAATAAAATTTTTAAAGGCTAATAAATCAGGAGTTATTTAGAGGCTGCTTGATATTAAAATAGGGCAGGGAAAAATAAATAAAATAGAATGAATTAAATGTAAACATTTTATTTAAAATTAAAAAACAATGAATTTAGTTTTAAATTGTATTTAATAACTTCTTTAGATTTTAAAAATATACTCCAGAGAAGAAATTGCTGGCAAAACCCCTTTCGCTTTTCACTCACATGAAAACCAGTAAGAAAATTACTTTGTATCTACTTAGCAAAAGCAGCATAGATGGAGTAAGTCATAAAGTCCTTAACAGCCAAAGATTCTTCAAGCTCTCACCTGCCCACTCTAACAGACTCCCCTTGTTTAACTCTGAAAACATTTGTCTAACTTTCTTGTGGTCTCTCATTTCACAAGTGTGTTAAAAAATAAGCCCCTTCATTTCCAAACTTTAGAAAAGTATATTCATATCTCTCAGATGCTTAAAAATATGAATGAAAGCATTCTTATCAAGACTAAATAAAATTTCTAGTCATTTATGATAAATCAATCTCAGGAAGATGTTTAAGTTTTCTAAAAAAAAAAATTCCATCTCCTACCTGGCAGACACAGCTAATCAAAGGGTTGACTACTATTTGTCTTCTGAATCCAAGTTACATATTATTTTAAAATATCAAAAATAAATCTTTCAGTTCCTCTCACCTTCCATCAAAAAGAAAAAATTTCTTAAAATGCAAATGTTGAAAAATTAAACGGCAACTGAATGTTTATACTGAAGTACTTGTGTTCAAAAAAATCAGTAACCTATTTTGATGTATTTAGAAGTCATATTTTTCTACTTGCATCTTGTCCCTTGTCCTCATGAGATGCAAAAGCACTATAATTTCCACTGATAACAACAACAACAACAAAAAACCACACTCACACACACACACACAAAAAGGAGAAAAATAGAAAGACTAGGTTAATTTTTTTTAATGTCAGATTTTTCTTAAAAGAGTATAAACCATTCCCTCTCATGTATAAACAATAGATATTTCATAAAATATATGAAACATACTGTAGAAAATATTTATAAAGGAAGACATAACTTCCCTAAGACTAATTCTCCTGAAAATGATTATTATAATTATAAAAACAGCACTTTTACTAGAAACTACTACTGGATTTGAAAAATTATTTAATAGACTGATACAGCAACAGTAGCCTTTAGTTTGAAACAAACTGCATCTTTGTTGATGATGTTGAAACGTCTGAACCAAAAAATACTGTGGCCATCCAGAAAATAATTTAAAGACTGAAAAAACATAGATTGTAGTCAAGAAACCAACCAAGGCTACAAAGCACACTTGGAGCAGAAATGGCATCAGACCATTCAAAGTTACTTCTTTCCTTATCTCCTTCTCGCAACATACAGAGCTGCCTATGAGAAAACATAGAACTTAATGTGGCATTTTAAACAAGGCCATTAACCTGAGAATTCTAGTAATAATGAAAACTATTACGTGAAGCCCAAATTGTGCATACAGGTAGATCTCTTTACGATTAAACTGAAAACCCAGAGGAATTTCATGACTACTTCCATGACCAATGCAATCAACTGAATTTGCATTTATACAAATTAATTATCTATCTAATTATCTATCTATTAATTATCTATTATTTAGCCAAAGCCACGTTGGCATATGGGGTATGAAGAAAGCTAAATAGGCTTGCTTGCAGTTTTGTCTTTTTGTTGCTCCTGTTAGCGTTGTTGCTGACACTTTTTGATTCAACTTTTTAACTTAACCATGTATCTTTAAAATATCAGTTCCAAAGGTTCTTAGTACACTCTCTCATAAGTTATAGCACAGGTATAAATAGCGAGCATAGTGATTTGTAGTCCTTTAGAGGGAAAAGCACTTTATTAATATAGCAGGTAATACATTCTTCTTTGTTCAATCAAATGGTGAGTGGAGAGAAAGATTTTTGCCTGATACTTCTGAATGATTTTAAATAAAGACTAGCATCTTCCAGGACTAATTTTTCTATGTTGAAATACTTAAAAAAAAAATTCTTACTTGGAATGCATATTATTATACAAGCTGTGCACACTAGGATTTTCTACAATTCATGTGCATAAGGAATGGCCCAGCGGCTTTGAAATGACATCAATAACACAACAGCATCTATGTATTACTTTTTGGGCATGAATTTTTTTTTTTAAAGCCTTTATTTTCTTCACAGATAGGCCATCAAACCCAGAGCTATTTTTCCACCTCAGTTGACTTTTGGTTTTGTTTCAGTGGTTGTAAACCAGAGTGTGGGAGGGGAAGATAGGTTGTCGCACTCTGGTTCACTGAAGCAGCTCTGAAAAATGGAAAATCTGAGTATCCTCAGGTCATCCCCTCTGGGTGTTCTAAAACAGTGTCCCAAACCTGGCCTTGCTGAGCAGGTGATTATCACATAACTTTTTATATGAAAGAGTAAATTTCACCATTGAAACGGTCAACTGATGAAACCGAATCTCTGAAGAAAGGCCCCCCCCTGTCAATTCTACATTTGTTAGCAATAACTACCTTCACACTCATTCCGACTCTTGCCACTAAAAATTTAAGCCAGGTGATAGAAAGTTTCACCTCTCTTCCGTGCCTTGAAACTACAAATTCTCCCTTCTCTACATGACCCCCAGATTCAACCCCATACATACGCACGAAAACTTTCTGTGTGCCAGAAATCGCTGAACTACTCTTCCCCAAAAGAGCAGCTCAGAATGGTTTAGGCATTCAGCTGGAGACCACTAACTCAGTGTGAGGTTCAATTGTTTGTAGGAGGGAGAAGAGAAAGAAAAAAAAAATCAAAAAACCAACCTTGGGAGAAGTGATACTAAAGAAAAGGTTCACTGTGAAAGTCCAGCAAGGCATGCAGCCGCCTCTCACCAGAAATCATCATTCCACCCGTCCTCAAGGAAGTTTTCACAGTGCCCATGATGATATCTATCTCACTAGCAAATAAATCCATCTATATTTCTACCTCCCACCTATACACAAAAAATACATTGCATGCCATTGCTATATTTTTTTCATTTATTCTTCTATTTATGATATTTGTCACATTTCTGTGAAATCGCTTTAAAAATTCAGGCTATAGGGACACCTGGGTGGCTCAGTAGATTGAGCTGCTCTGGCCCCCCATGGAAAAACTTTATAATATTCCCAGCAATCAGTGCATCATCCATGTTCTATAAAGCTCATTCTACCAAACAGAATACTTTGTTGCCCACCATAAGAATATTCTAAGAAGTTTCTTTTATTTTCTATAGAGCAAAAGGTCCCAGAGTTCCATGTATAATGGCACACTTTAGCCTCAGCTTGCATTTAAAATCCTAAAAGTGAATGTGTAAAAACATATTACCACCAAAAGAAACATAAATCAAAATCTATGTCCTTGTTATGGCATAGCAAGAATGGTCCATTATTATGAATTCTGATTAAACATGTATCAAATGTAAGTTCCACATAAAAAGAGCTGGTCACAGAACACTATCAGAAAATGAACATGGATGATGGTAAAATTCATTTAGGAATATGCTATACCAGCACAGAAACTAATAAACTTTGTCTTACAGTTGAATTTAGGAGAGTGACAAAATTTACTCAGACACGTAAAACACAGAATTTATAGAGTCAACTCAACATGATCGATCAGCATTATGCATGCAATCTATCATCATCTGTGGGAATCTACCACAAGCAACCAACATTTATAGAGATTCCCTCATATATGCTCCCACGTAAAAAGCCAAAAATATCAAAATATATAAATGGTAATCACATCGACTGGGTTAGAAAATGTTTTAGGTTTCTAAAGAAGTCATTAAAGTGGGCCACAAGCTTATCACATCATATATGACTACATCCAATGAAAATACTGAGAAACTAAATGCCTTCTCACTAACTTGATGTCCTAATAAGTGAAATTAAATGGATGTTTTTGCTGGTTCATAAAGAATTTCAGGGCTACTAAATTTAAATAAGAAGTATAAATACAGTCATAAAACAACCTGATTTTATTAAATCACTGGTAGAACTACAAAGTAAAAATATAGTTTCAAACATAAACAGCTGGCCTCCCCATAACCTGGGTCATTCTTGAAAGAACTGTAAGAAGAAATAATCACTATGATATTTCTCTACTTTGCTTCTGATACCATGTGGTGATTCACATTCCTCTTGGCAGTCCTGGAGAATCTAAGAGCTTTAAAACTAAAAGGCAACTGAAAGATTCACCACCTACAAGATGTGTACACTGTGATCCAAGTATATTAAATGAGGAGCCTATAGTTATAATTGGGTAGACATTTATGATTATAGAGTTCATCACTAATTTAGAGAACAAATTATAAATAAGCAAACATTTATGCCATTTTACATCTTGGCAAAGGACTTTTTAATGTTTGATTTTTATGGTTTTACTCACTCTGGGTATTTGTTTGGCTGTTATTTACAGACAAGTTCAGAGTCTATACACCTAGATAACTGAATTTGCTATTATACAACCCTATGTTTTATCAGACTACATGAGGCTAGCTTTTCCGACCTGAAAGAAAGATTAGCAGTTTCTTGGAGGTTATCCTATGTGTAAAGAAACTAAAATCCGGAAAGACTAAGTGTCTTAAACTAAAATCCAACTAACCTATATTAAGATATTATGAATTTTAATTAATATTTGTTTTCAAATGTAGAAATCTAAATATACTATCACTATCAGTGAATATGCTAGATAAACTTAAAATATCCCAGAAATGGAAAACTACTTTTCTTCATTTGATTTAAGATAGGTCATGAGATGTAACATTGAAATAGCCAGACAACAAACTTTAAAGGGAAGTCTCTAAGTCTGGAATCCTGGCCGGAAAGTGAAGATACAGTTTATATCCCTCCAGTCTTTGCCATCCCTGTTCAGTTTCTCACTTAACAGTCAAACCATGAGAATCACGTGTCATCTCCCACCCACACCTATGACATGCACATATCCAGTCAAGACTGCATCTTAACGACAGTCCCACCAATACCAAACACTGGTGCATGGAGAGCAACAGGAATTCTCATTCATCGCTGGTGAGAATGCAAAAACAGTATAGCCAGTTTGGAAAACTGTAGGGAAGTTCTTACAAAGCTAAAACACGGGCTTACCATAAGACCATAAGACAGTCATGCTCCTAGGTAGTTACTCAAATGAACTGAGAGCTAATGTGCACATAAAAACCTGCATATGAATATTTATAGCAGTTTTATATATAACTGTCAAAAATTGGGATGCAACCATGATATCGTTCAACAGACGAATGGATCAACAAACCGCGGTACCTCTATGCAATGGAGTATTATTCAGTGATAAAAAGAAATGAGGTATCAAGCTACAAAAAGACAAGGGGGAACCTTAAACACATACTGTCAAGGGAAAGAAGCCAGTCTGAAAAAGTTACATATTATATGATTTCAACTGTATGACACTCTAAAAAAGGAAAAACTATAAAGAGAGTAAAAAGATAAGTGGTTGCCAGGGATTCAGAAGTTGTGGGATGGAGGTGGGGGAGTAGAGGGGCAACAAATAGGCAAGAGCACAGGGTATTTCTAAGGCAGTGAAATTATTCTATATGATACTGTAATGGTAGATACACGACGTCATATATTTTGTTAAAACCCACAGAAAGAGTGAATGCTAATGTAAAGTCTGAGCTTTAGTTAATAATACCATATTAATATTGGTTTATCAATGTATCATACCATGCAAGATACTAATAAGAGGGCGGTAGATGAGAACTTTGTACTTTGGAGTAAGTTTACTGTAAACCTAAAACCACTCTAAAAATGAAAGTTTAAGAAAAACCAGAGTCTCATGAAGTAGCTATTATCACAAAAAAAAATTAAGTAAAACTACAAGGTTTAAGTAACATGAAAAGCAAATATACAAATGCAGTATTTCTTCTGAAACAAAGATACGGTGACATTTATGCTGTGAAGCCAAAAGCCATGGAAATTATGAGCTTACCATTAAAAACAATAAAAGCTGAAACATTCTTACCTGTCCTGTGACTGTTCTTCATACATCCGCTCCTTGCCTTCTTTAAAGAGTCTTATTGCCCGCTTTGACTTTTTCATTAGACTATCAATATAGATTTTAAAATATTCATTCTCGCTGAGTTGGGCGAGTTTCTGGTTGTCATCATATTTACTCAATATAAGTCGCAAATGCTGATATGTATCAGGTAAAATGTCAAGTATATATGGTGGGCTATTTTTCAACTGAAGCTTGGGATTTTGGCACAGTCTGACCTAAAAAAAGAGATAAAAATAAAACATTTTCATAGGAACCACAATAATTTCTTTCACAGAAAAGTTAAGAAATATATCAAACTACTATTTCTTCATTTTCCACAATATAAATTTTCATTTACAACTACTATCTCCAATCTACAAACAACTGGTAAATATCTGCATTCCTCTGGATACAATTAAATCCAATTTTCTTCTCCTCCTATTCATTTTTTTCTATGACACACCTTTACTTTCCCCCTCTAAAGTTTTCATTCTCTCTTCTACAATATCCTGTTGTTCGTGGCTTCATAGAACTCAAGTGTCGTACACTAATAGTATCTTTTTTTAAGTAAAAATTAGGAAATGGGCCTCTTCTGCTGCAACCAATGTCTCACGTTTAGATATTATCCAACTACACTGAACTCCCAGCTAACCTCTCATAGATTTTAATTAATGTTTTCGTATTTTGTTCCTGAACCCTGAGGAGAATAAAACAAAGAGGTGCAATTTTAATAACTGAGTTATTAAGTAGTAAATGGGTGTCAGGTCCAAACAAGTCTCTTCCACCTCCCCACATTATATCTCGTGCCTATAAACATGTGGTACCTAACGGTTAAGTCATTCCATCGGGTGCCACCCAACTACTGGGGCATGCAGAGCTGCCTGCATAACTAAGAGTAACTTCCCCAAAAAGTCAGTTAACCCATCTTGTTCCTACCCCTCCAACCAGGGTTTAGGGAACCACGCAATCACACAATTTTTAAATGGAACCATTAGACACTGCACAGGAGCGTCCAGAGTGGAAGGGCGCACGCTCATGCATAAAGGCAGCTTTCCCGAGAAGCCCGTGAAGCACAGGCTTGATGGTCCTCTAAGAGCTCGTCCTCTTCTGATGCCTTCATCGTGTATCCTTTGTAACACTTTCAAGAGCAAGATACTCTAAACACAATTGGCTAAGGTTTCTGACTTTTTCCAGTAGGACTTCCCTTTCATCACACTTAACCTCCTGCTGTGGGTGTTTTTCAAATCTGGCTGAAATGAATCTGAGTTGGAAATAATACACTGAGTGTGGCTTTGGTAGAAGGTATGTGAGATGCCCAGTCACTTCTGGAGCTAGCTAAAATGCTGCCAGCAAGCACAGTAAGAGAATGGATTCGGGAAGACTTCAAGGCCCATGGAGCAGCACACAGCATAGGAGCAGGAAGATCCAAGTCATATTTGGTCATTTCCATGTGTCCAGAGGTACCCAGGACTGGAAACATACAGGGCAATGGAAGAAAAGTATAAAGTGTACAGAGTCAAGATCATTTTTCTGATGTTTGTGGATTTATCAATGTTTAAAGATTTATAACTTGTGTCTTATTTATCAGTCTAAAAAATTCACCTTCATACCCAATTTTGTATTTGTACTTTTGTATTATTTTTCTTTAAAAGGACCCCTCCAAATTTCAAGTTCAACAAAACATGGATTCACCCCTGAGTGCTCACAGAAGGGCTGGGCCAAATAGAAAACAGTTGAACAGTAATAATTTCAAGAACCACAAACATAAGAAATCCAGGAAACAACAAATGAAAAAAGTATTCACACTTACTAACACACTTGCTTTAAGAAATAACCATATGAGTTTTTGGGTGTGGGGGAAAAAAAAAAACTATCAAGCAACAGCCCTTAAGACAACCATTTCACAAGTTAACAGAGGGCATTGTATCTTCCACCATGCTACTTTATTGTATACAATGTAGAAGTATCGAGCATATAGTACAGATGTGACAAATGGATGGCTTAGTTGATTTTCCAGAATACTTCAGTACATACACACACACACACACACACATATACACACTTAAATCATATTATTATATTACTGCTTTATTTTCATGATTGAATATACTAGTGTTCAAATCAATAATCCAAAGGCACGAGCAAAGATTAAATATAAGAGTATTTAATAGGAAGATGCCATATAATTAATTAAATAACACCAAATCACAAGAAAAGTATAGTTAAAGGGGTTAATAAAGCTTTTTACCTTCTTTCTCCTTTTGGGACTTTGATATAATCAGAGAACCTCATTTTGCCCTAAAGACTGATGAAGTCTCAAATATGTCAATGATTTGACAAATCCAAACAAGATATAGTTTTTCAATTCTTAAAACTGTAAGATAGCATCACAAGTATATACAAATTTCAAAAATATCACCAGCCACAACCTACAGCAGGCACAGTTTAATCTCAGCAACATAAAACTTGGTACAGCATGTCAAAGATTGATAAATGATTAACTTGGAGTTAGGAGACTAGGCAATTTCAAATTAATTTCGTCTACTGGTGAACATTTAACTGATAAAAAAAATTCTCTCAGGTATTTTCTTCAGACATTCTAAGTAAATGTTCTTTAACAGATTATTTGAAGTGTTACAGATTTTTAATTTACTATTCTCTACGTGAGCTTTTTCTCATTTGCTTTATTTAAATTGTAATTCTATCTGGGCATTTATTGCTTTATTTGGTACAATTGTTTGCATAACTACCATATACCAGGTACTGAGCTTACTGCCAGGAAATTATAGATGACTAGAACATACTTCCTGCCTCAAGGAGTCTGGCAGAAGAGGCCTAGTTCTCTCTAATTAACTTAGGAGCAATGTAATTCTTGCTCTAAGGGATCTTTGGAAAGATCCTGTCCAATTCATTCATTTTCAGATAAAGAAATGAAGAACTACAAAGATTAAGGGACTATTAAAAAATCATTAATCTAACACAAGAGCCTGCATCTTCTGAATCTCAGGCTGATCTTCTTTCTAACTATATCGCAACTTAATTAGAATTAGGCATATAATTAATGATCCCTGCCTAACCTCATTTACATTTTTATTTTTACACCATTTGCAAATTTCCATGAACTTCAGGACCCATTTGTTAATTCTAAAATGTTTATGTGTCAGGCATTGTTTCAGGCCCTAGGGAATTCAGAATGAAATAAATCACAGACCTGTCCTCAAGGAGTCTTCCAGTGAAAAAGACAGATGGCTTAAAAAAGAATTACAGGACACGTTAAGGGCTTTAATGGAGGAGAGTACAAAGTGCTGGAGGAGAAAAGCAGCAGCTCACTCATAACTTGCCATGAGTATCAAAAAAGGCATACCTACATTTGCAAAAGGAATATTCCAGGCAAAAGGGTAGGCAAAGGCTTGTGAGGTATCAGAAAGTAGAGCAGAAAGGAAGGAGTCAATGCAGTCATTCTAAGAGGTGAAGGCACAGGGAGTCTGCAGGTGAGTAGCACAGGCAGATTTAAAATGGGCTAGATTCCATTCATCAGGGCTCCTATAGGCCACACAGTTTTCTAAATCTGCCTTCAGGAGAGTGTAACATACAAGCTGAACTATGATATGCTGCTGAGTGTAGAGTTCATCAGTTGGATTAGTATTAAACTCTGTGATTTATGACAGCTCCTGCCAAAAACGAGTAACTCTACACCAAGACTGACTTCTAAGCAGGTCAAATTCAAGTCAATAAATATTTATTGAGTCCCTGCTATGTGCAAGGAACTGCGAAAGCCAGAGAAAGAAAAATTGCTTTTCTAAAAACAGTATGTTAAGGAGAAAAATCAAGCTCACCACAAGGTTCGAGTTCAGATTCAAATGACTTAGATGTCATCTAGAAATATCTAAGTTGCTCCCTAGAATGCAAGCGGTTCCTAATACAGAAGAGCTTTAAAAAGAACAAATCTCCAGTCATTTTATACAATAACAAACTTTTTAGGGCATCGACTAGTGCATAAAAGGATTGGTTCATTAGCAGGGTTACTCTTCACTCTTGAACTAAAAGGCAAAACACTTAGTACTGAATTAGGCTACAAATTCCATTACAGTCATTGAGTCAAAGGATTTTAGAGCTAAAGAGAACCTTGGAAATCACAATGACCAATACCCTCTCCTTTTGACAGAACAATACTAAAACACAGACATGGAACATGGCTGAGTTTACTGCTCAAAACCCTTCTGTCTAGAGTTGAAAGTCAGGCACTCTCTCCTTAACACTATGCAATTGCCTGTTGTATTTGTTTAAATTTATTTAGAGATCTTTAAAGGGGCCTCTCTATACATGTCTTTACCATTTCACACACATAAAAATATGTGTCTAATCTATACATATACTATAAATACTATATATTCACATACATTAAATATATATTTGACTATATCAAAGCAAAGGCACAAATATAAACACAGGATTTGTGAGTGCTGTAACAATTTTCAAAGCCATTAATTATTCTTGGAACACTCCTGTATTTAAAGATTTTCCCCGCTGTGCCTTAATTAAAACTTCTAGTCAAAAGTTAACAAAGAGGTATTAGATCAGCTAACATATTTCTTAGGTTCACCCCAGCCCCTGAAATGTATGAAAGAAATTCTACTGAAGCAAATGGAAACTTCAACAGTAAGGAATTGTGCCTAGACTGTAACAGACTTTCATTATAAAGCACACCTCACTTCATGGACGATGCAGTTATATTAAATCAAGCAATGTACCCACGAAGTGAAATACCTCATTTTTAACAACAGTATGAAAAGCTTGAAAGAATCCCTTGTCTGTTCTCTTCATGTAAATGTTTTAAGAGGTTCCTTATTGCAATTACACAAAGGATATTATTATGATAAAAAAGCATCCGTGAGTTCTTTGAATTCTTCCCATCTTAATTTAGCAAATCATCTTAAGTACATAAAAGTATGTACATGTATACAGTATAAAATGTAAAGAGTATAAAAATAATATAAAATTCTCTCTACATAAAATATTAATTGGGCAAAACAAGGTTAGCATATAAAATTGGTTATGAATCTGATTATTAATTAAGGTAGGATTTGGGCCAACTACCAAATTATTTATGGTTTTCAATGAAGCTTTCTTTAAAAGCTGTCTTTAAATATAAGCATCATTAAATAACTGACTAGCTATAATTAAAATATCAATTTTCAGTTGTGTGTTCATATCAATTGTGTGTTCATTTGTTCACTATTTTCCTTCCAAATGAAAACTGCAATTAAAAAATGCTAAACATTTATTCTTCTCGTACCCACTTAAGCCCCCATGTTGCATCACCACAGGGAGACAAACCATAAGTGACTCTTAATCTCACAAAACAAACTGAGGATTGCTGGGGGGAGGGGGTTTGGGAGAAGGGGGTGGTATTATGGACATTGGGGAGGGTATGTGTTTTGGTGAGTGCTGTGAAGTGTGTAAACCTGGTGATTCACAGACCTGTACCCCTGGGGATAAAAATATATGTTTATAAAAAATAAAAAATTATATTTAAAAAAAAAATAACAAAAGTGGAGACTTATCTCTTACTTGTCTGTTTCCTTTCCTTACTTGTCTGTGTAGAATTTTGCATATGGTAGATGCAAAATAAATACTTGATGGCGGAAAGAAGGTGTAGAAGGAGGAAAGGAACAAAGAACTTCTCAGAAGAGAATACTACAAATAGGAAAACCATACCTATAGTGAATAAACCTAAGTGAATACAAAGTTTCAAGAAGAATTTGATCATATCAAATATTAGAAGGTAAAGAGCCTTTTGATTTCCTTCTCATGGGAAGAGGAAGAATCATATTATTTCATGGAATGGAGTACTTGAATCTTCATACTATGAACACAGATGCTAGAGTCAATCAAACCTAAGATTTGGTGCTACCATTTATTAGTTTTCCAACAGTGGGCCAGTTTCTTCTTCCAGAAAACTCAGGATGTTATGATTCTCAGAAGAGGAAATGTAAAGTGACCTGCACGGTACATAGCACACAGCTGGGACTCAGTCCTTCTTAGTACATCTTTTCCTTCTGTATTTTATATTATACCACATCATGGTAAACTGCAGATTTTGCCTACATATGAGAATCAGACCAAGGGCACTGACTGCTCTGTTGCGGATGGCTAAGAGTTCTTTCAGCTCCTGAAGTTCTTCATACTACCTGCAGCTCTGTAAAAGTCTGGAGTGTTTTGTGCAGGAAAGCAGCAAACGGTAATAAGCCCAGGCTGGTACTCCCAATACAGAATTAATAATCAGCAGTACTCAGCTGATGCAGTATCTGAACAGGCAGAACATTTAGTTTAATAACTATTTTTGTTCATTGCTATTGGAAGATAGCATGAGTGAGCTTAACAATTATTTAAATATTTGTATGCTAAAGTGCTAAAAATTTGGTCAGTTATATTCAAAATGCTTCCTTCATTACTCGGAAAATATCAGCAACTAAAAAATGCTAAACAATAACAAAAGCAATGACAACAAAAAACCAACTTCCCCATATGCCCAAGCAGAGTAGGTAAAAATAGTATCCTGACATCATTTAAGTCACAGCATGTTTCTAAAATGAGCTAAATACACAGGATAAGAACTTACTTCCATCTCCATGTTTTACTTATTTGTCCACTTAACTGCTAGAAGACTGATTAAAATGTATATTGTTTATTCTACAATGTACAATTTTAAGACGTGGTTTGAACATTATAAATGTTATTCCTTAAATCACTTCCTTACAACCCAAAATAAAATTTACAAATTCTCTCAAAACTCTGTAGATTTTCTTACTTCCCTCTTATATAAGTAGCAATTAGTTATCTACCAAGGTTTACTCTTCGACTTGTACTTAGACTTTTCCTCCCACATTGTAATCTAGGATGACACTTTATTAATTACTTCTTCTACCTTTACATTTTAAATCACTCCCTATCTACATACCTCGCTCCTCAATCTATACACCTCTCCACACACACACAAAGTTATGCTCTGCTCAAACCCTCAAGCTATCTCTCAGAACTTTCTTCCTTTTCACCAGTTGTCACTTAGAGAACAACTGTTAAGTTACCCACACATTCTTTTTAATCTAGCCCCATCACGTAAATGAAACTATTCTGAAAGGTCAACGATTGGCCTCTCTTCATGAAATTCAGCGACTTCTTAAATTTTCATCCTGCTTGCTTTTCTCCACTTGGACTTGAATTTGGTTTTCTGAGAATTGGAAACTATCTCCTTAATTGAAGCTGTCTCTACCCAAGAAATCAATCTGCCCTAATTCTTTTCCTACCTCTCGCATCGCTGTTTTTTGCAGGATTCTCTCTCCTTCTCTGCAATCTAATTGTAACTACAACCCCATACACAGACAAAATGCCAATCTCTGACTTTTTCTCTAACTCCCATCTTCTACTCTACATTGCAAATCTCTTACTGGTCTACAGCTGGAAATACTACCTCTGTGGGCATATCTACCAAACATATGTCCTCAGTTTCAACTTCTCTCTTTAACTGCACATTCAACTTTCTGATTTCAAAATGGATTTCGCTCTGGCATGTCAAACTCAACATGGCCCAAAACAAACTTATGCACCAGCTCCCAAGCTTCCTCTTTTTCTTACTATGTTCCTTATCTCATTTAAAGCATCACCGCCTTCAGGCTAAAAACCTCGAGTCACTTTCACTTCACCACCATCTCTTTCATCCTCTATCTCTAAAGGGTCACCCGCACCTGTAAATTTTACCTCCAAAATGCCCCCAACAGGGCGCCTTCATGCCTCGGTTGTTAAGTGTCTGCCTTCCTCTCTAGTCCTGATTCCAGAGTCCTGGGATCAAGCCCCACATGAAGCCTGCTTCTCCCTTTCCCACTCCCCCTCCTGCTTGTGCTCTTTCTCTCACTGTGTCTCTCTGCATCAAATAAATAAAATCTTAAAAAAAAAAAAAAGCCTCCCGCATTTGAACCTACGCTTGCTAAATTGACTCTCAATTGGAGTTCAGCCCTCAGTTCAGCCCTTCATTATTTCTTGCCCAGTCTGTTTTAATTCTTCTTGATCACTACTCCTACTTTAAAGTTTCTTTTCTCTTAATCTATGCTTTGTAGAGTCAAGAGAATAATCGACCACAGCACAGCCTTGGCTGTTTTTCACACTCTACTCAAAGATAATAACACTTCTCTTCTACCAAATAAAGTCCAAACTCCTTGAAAGAGCAGAAATCGTCTTCATCTTTCTCTAACTTAACTTCTCAACAATCTCCCTCTACCCACATTCCTTCAGCCTGTTGTATACTACACCTCAGTGGAATCCAAAACATCCTTGAAAGAGTAGCTGGATAACACCTCTACCAGCTGCATTCCTGATCAACCCCTCAGCCCCCACAAGCATATCCTCCCCAACCATATCCTACGTCACAGCACTTTATTTATATCCCATTACAGCCTTATCGCATTCTAGAGTATGCAGAACACACTCTACTACATAGAATGGAATGGGTGTTTACAAACCTCTATCTTTCCAGATGGAATTTGATAAATGAATGGTGAAATCAATAGATAGCGTATAAAGCAGCTTTGAAGAAAGAAGAGTTGATTTAAAACCTGAATGGTAAAGATTTTATGAGAGTTGAAAACATGACTAACTTATTAAGGCTTCTGTTAAATGCGTGTCCTAAGTCACAAGGATAAACTAAGATAACTTGGTAGGATTCTTTTAATCTTTTATTTTATAAAAAATTTTCCCTAAAAGGGGAAAGGAGCAAACTTTGGAATCACTCCACTTAGCCAAGCACAAGAGCTCAAAATCTCAGTATTAAGCAAAACTGTTCAGACACTTAATGTGTTATCATCTACCCAAGTCTAAAAGTGCCCATGATTCTGCTAACATGGAAGAACTTCACTAAAGAAAAGGAAATACATGAAGAATGATTCAAATAAATGATATTCCCTATTCCAAGGGCCCAAGGATAGTGATATCGCAACAAACCCAACAAACATAAACAAACATAAACCCAACAAACATAAACAAGAGGCATCCAAAGCCTATGCTTTATCCCACATATAATATTTTTCAGAGGTATAAGGAATTCATCTCAGAAAAGAATATCGACTATTATTTGTTAAAATAGCTGCATATATTCCAAGCATCTCTGATTGACAACCTTTAAAATAAATTATAGTTGCAGTAAAAGTATAAAGATGGAGAATGAATTACACTCCAGCTTGACAAATGTACTGAGTGTACTGAGGGGAAAAGGCAGGAAAAGGCTATTTGGCATCATCACTTTTTAAATGCTTTTAAAAGTCTTTCAATAATGTAATTTCAAATAAATGACAAGGACAACAAGACAAAACGTAGGCAGGTACTCAAGCTGCTTTGCTCTTCGGTATCAATTAATTCTTTTCTAATTTCCTGAACATCCATGTAAGTTCAGTACATTTAGTATCTATTAGATGGAAAACTGTTCCTTCTACTTTCCATCACCTGGCTAAGGCGCTTATGAAAACCAGGCTCAGGAACCTCACATTAATAAATTATCATTTCTCCCATACTGATTAGCAATCATTTCCTTACCCTCACCTCAGCATTTCCAACAAGAGTACAATAACGCTGTTCCTAAGGACAGTGGCCAGCAGAATCCAGACAGGCAACTGTCTGAGCAGCAGCCAAAAAACAAGGAGGTTCTTCTTCACTTTGCCCCCACTGTACTTCCCACAGGTCTGTATTACAGCCTTGTCCATACTACATGGCAATTACCTAATAAATATAATATAATATAAATAATAGATTACCATTTATATGCCTGGCTGTGATGTCAGTGTCTGAGGTCCTTAACACATCAGAGGCCAAATTATACATCTTACCTAGCTTTGTATCCCTAATAACAAGCACTTAGTAGGAACATAGTAGGCCCTCAATAAATGTTAAGTGTTTGAGAAACCCATCTCTGGGGAGCCTGGGTGGCAGTGGGTTAAGCCTCTGCCTTCAGCTCAGGTCATGGTCTCAGGGTCCTGGGATCGAGTCCCGCATCAGGTTCTCTGCTCGGCAGGGAGCCTGCTTCCTCCTCTCTCTCTGCCTGCCTCTCTGCCTCCTTGTGATCTCTGTCAAATAAGTAAATAAAATCTTAAAAAAAAAAAAAAAACCCATCTCTGTAATAGCTTTGGAATAGATTCCATATTTCAGGTACATCTGAACCTGGATATATATTCATGAATAATACCTCTGTCACTGTATAAGATTTCCAGGGACCAGAAGAGTTTGGGGTTAGCTATTGACTTAAACTGACACATAGAGCCAAGGCCAGAAAATATGTCTAAATGGGAGGCTTTGCGATATGCTAAATCCTTTTTCTCAATAAACTGATTTTGGGTTACAGAATACTTTCTCTCTCTCTCTCACACACACACACACACACACACACACACACACAAAAACCAACTGAGTAATGACTCTCTCCTACTCTCAGTGACCGTATCTAGAAGTCTGCCCTCTGAAAACATAACAATTAGTTGGAACTGGAGTCTCAATTGACTGTTTTAAATTCTAGATGCCAGGGAATGGTAAAACTACACACTTCCTGGAAATTTCTACTACAGTCTGGGACTGCAAAATATCCACTGTAAAATGTTCTTTGATTTAGTAGGTAGCTGCAACATACTGGACTTAAAAGTTCATTTCATATTTATCCTTCTAAGATCTGTCCTTGCTGAAGAGGCTTCCCAAAGAAAAACGTGCTAACTAAACACCTAACCCTGCCAATCACATAACTACCAGTAGGACTTGAAAGTTACTCTTTTCTGTTATTCACAAGCTACACTCAGGCTATTGCTGTTAGTTTATAAAACAGTTAGGTGATTGGTCAAGAGATTAACATTTGGACTCATAATAAATATCCTGATGTAATCACCAGGAAAATGTTGAGATGATGAACCACTTCCTTCACCACTGACAAAGAAAAAAAAAAGGGTAAACACATGTGAAGGACACTTCTGTATTACACAATCTAATAAAATATATTTTCAGTTAGTAATTATCAATGCCTTTTTATTACTGTGTGGTAGAATAGTGATGAACACGCTGAGGTCTTTCATAGCGATTCATGTGATTTTCCTCCACAAAGCCCATGAATGCATTCATAAATGAACACAATTATTTTCATTCTTGACAAATAATGAAGACAAAATAAGAAAAGCCATTCCAATGCACCTTTGCCAACCCTTACCCACATTCCACTAAGTAGAGACTTTCATTAATAGTTCTCCTTATGAGTCAAGTTTTTCAATTAGAGAGGCTAAACCCAAACCCACAAAAGAGTTAGTAAAATAAACAATGGCAGAGACTTAACTATCAAAAACCATCTATTTTATCATAACCCATGGTGAAATAATTAAAAGTGGATAAAACTTATGTTAACAAGCAATTACAAACCAAAATTATGAATATATTCTTTAATGTTTAAAAAACAAGGACTCTTATATTAACTATAGCTCACCTCTTCCTGATACCAATCTTTTTTATTTGCTGTGCTAACATTCACTCATAAACCATAAATGTACAAATTCTGACCTCTCGCAGAAGGGGATGGGGAGGGAGGGGCAGCTCCTTGGGAGAATCTGACCCATGTTGCCCACTCATATAACAGGTATAGGGAAAAACCAAGAATTCCTTTTCTTATGCCCAACTAATGACTTAGGTAATGAAAGTGACCTTAAATCGCATTCTCTTTAGAAAACCAAAGACAGTTACTTGCGCCTGCTAAATATATGCAGTTGTTCCCACTGCATACTCCTCATTCTTAAGTATCCAATGCTAAAATCCAAACCTGACCTCAACCAGCAAGTTGCAATGTTCTGACACTATGACATCATTCTGTCTGGAGCATTTTAATATCACAATTTAAAAAAATTGGCAGAAGCTTAAATAGGTCACAATGAAGCCCAAAACTAAGGATACTTATCTGGCAAAATTTTCTGGATCTGCATTTGGCACCACCGGACCTAGAATGGTAAGCCTATCATTCATCTATCCATCTGTACTATACATAAGGATAAACGAAAATAAAGCAAATCTTATCACCTTCCTGTGCCACTAATACTACACTGACAGTGGCTTTTTGTGGCAAATATTCATACACAGTTACAAGCCAAAGTAAAGGCAACTACTACTATATGATTTCATGGAGGCTTTAGCACATCCCTACAGAGGATACTTTTTTAAAATTCCATGTCTGCAGTCACAAAAATATCAAGAGCCCTGCATCAACTAAATTCATAATTAGCCCCAAATATCTACGAAATGAAACCAGATGGTGCTACAAACATTTACCAATATACAGGGGACGGTACTAACTGCTTCAAAAACAAGAACTATTAATTCTGCACAGCAGCAAGCCACCTCTTAATCATATTTATTTCATAATCCTACTTAGTAAAAGAGGATACTGACAGCTAGTTTCTCAGTAGTCTCCAGTAAAATATTCGGGTTGCCTAGACTTCTCAGGGTACTAACATCCAGCTTGACTTCTTCTTGTAAAATTATTCATCTGAAAGCAACATGCAGAAACCACAGAGGTTTCTGATACTCTCAGCCCCCCCACCTCCATCATAAATTTTCCTTTCACAATAAACAATGTGCAATCGAAAAGGTTTCCTGTTTCAAAATGGAATAGATGAAAGAAACTGTAACTCTACATTAACAACAAGAAAAAGTTTCTTAATGAAGATGAATTCTCACAGATGGAAATGGAAACTCTCTCAAACATTGCTTCCCCACTTAAGGACTAATCTGGTTCTTCCTCTAGTAAATACTCTCAGCGTCATGCACTGTGGTTGTCATGAGTGGTCCCTCAGAGGGTTTTCTTAAAACACTTGTTTGCACTCGTTTGTTATTTAACAGTAACACAACTTCACATAAGACAGAGCAAATACCTCCAAACTATTCTATGGCCATGTACTAACAAAGAGCAGCCAACAGTAAAATCTTTGAATATCTGAGTCATATAGAGGAACTTTGAACCTTGAAGAGTGGGACAAAAGGTAAAAAGAAAACACAAGTCTTTGCTCTGAATCCAACTTTTTAAAACACACAGAGTAGATGCAAGAAAAATGGTCAATTCAAATCTAAAGACTGTTGTCATAACAGTAATTATTAATTAATGGTAACAATAATATTAATTGATGGTACAAATAAAACAATAGAAGAAGAAACCACATCCAGGGCAAATAACAGGAACAAGCATACAGAACTTACCACTTTGTCCATGAGTTTCCAAGTTTTCTCAACAGTCCTGCGATCTGCTGCTGCTTGCTTAGGAGGTCCAACTGCATCTTGAATAGCATCAATAATACCCAAAATCCGTCCTTTTCGGGGGTTTCCTCCTCGACCACCAGGGTTTCTGCCATTCATAGAATTGGCCATCTGGAACCTTAGTTCTTTGAAAGGCAGATTAAGGGGGGGAAAAAAAGTTAGTTGGTCATGAAAATGTTCACCCAGCAGAAAACTGAACAGGTTAATTTGTACCCACTACATCCTCCACCATTGAGAACAAAATCCAGGGTCCCGGGTTCAACTTCCCAACAGCTATGAATTTGCACTCTCAATCTGTTCGCACAACAAACGGTAACCTTAGATTTGCTTTTGGAGCACTAAGAGTTAAAGATGTATCCTTCTCGAATTTCACCTGGCAAAGCCTTTATTAATACCCAACTCATAACCAAAAAAAACAAAACAACAACAAAAAACCCATCCAAAACAAAACAACTTACAAAGGTTTCCTCCAAGTAGATAGGAACACAATGTTCTCCCCATCCCTGCCTTAATCTCAATTCAATGTATACTAGAACTAAAGTTCCCAGAAAACATGTTGAGAGCCTCACTTGAAAACCTCACTTTCACTCTCTTAGATTTCGCCGAGTTATATAAATGTGAAGATGATTCTACAAGAGCGCAAGGGACATAGCTGTTGTCAACAAAGGTTTAGAACTTGGATTTTCCCCGCTAACACCAACAAGTACGGATAGGGGAACATGGACCCACGAATACACAGTTCTTCAACCAAGGAGTTAGCCCCAAGTTAAGAGCCAAGTAAACCAACAAACAACCCACTAAAAAAAGAGGGGTGAGAACCTGACAAGCGCGGGCACCGAAAGGAGAAGAGTGTTCACTTATTTTGCTCCTCTCCTCTCGTCTCACGCAAAGGGAGTGGGGGTCCAAAGCTTTGTTTCGGGACGTCTGTGTGCCCTCCTCCTGTGTGCCTCTCCCCTGCCACTCTCGGACCTCAGCTCGCGGAGGAAGGTGGACACAGAAAGGCCGGAGCCCCCCCCGCCCCCCGCACGTCCAGCGCCCGCAGACCCGTCGGTCTTGGGCGCCCCGCATTCGGCTCCCGGGCGGACGCACCCCACCCCACCCCCCACCACACACACACACACACACACACACACACACACACACACACACACGCACACTCACCCAGCCACCCGGCTCCCTTCACTCCCTCTCCCTCCTCTCCCGGCCCAGCCCGGGTTCCGGTCTTTAAATACCCCTCTTCAAACTGTGCCGGCCGCGGCGACAGCCGCTGGAAGCCAGGGCTGTCCCCTGGACCTCCGTGGCCCCGCGGCTGGCTGCCCCAGGGTCCCCTGGCCGGAAAGAAGCGGCAAGCCTCCCCGGCGCCCCCTTCCCTCCCCGCTTTCCCCGCCGCAGCTCTCCGGAGACACGCGTGTGCGCGGGTCCTACTCTACACGCACGAGCCCAGGGTGCGCGGGGAGCCAGGGGAGGGAGTGTGTTGTCGCCGTAAAAGCACGTTCCCGGGGAAGGCGCAAGCCGGAGCGCAGGCCACCGAGACGGGGAAACGCAACAATTACCGTCAAGACCAATCCACGCCCGCTCTCCCCTCCCGCCCGATTCTCGGGGAGGCCGCGGGACGCCGCAGCAGCACGAGCTGGAGGTGGAGACCACTCGCTGGATACCCCACCCCGTAGGATACACACACAGAGAGCCCCGGGAGCGGGGCGGAGCCGGGGGGCGGGGCCGCGCGCCGCCAGGCCAATCCCACGCGCCCTTGCCCTGCCCGACAGCGGGCGGCGCCAATGGGCGGGAGGCGGCCGTCCTTCTCGCACTACCCCCCCCAGTCCACGTCTCCCACAGTACACAATGGCCCCAAAGGAAGGCCCGCTCGCGGCACGTCCCCAATACAAAGAGACTCGGAGGGAAATGGGGGCACTGGACTCACCGAAGAACGAAAGTGGAAACGGGAAAGGAGATGGAAGAAAGGATGCCAAGGCACTGAAGGAACTGACCAATAAGGAGTGGGCGGGTGGGCGTGAGCATTGGGAGCCCGAGCCAAAGCCAACGGGGGCTCAAAGGCGGGACTTCCTGCTTCGCTCACCTTCCTCGTCTTTTGTTTCATAGCAACAGAGTAGTGGCTGAGAGGGTGTACTCTGGGCGGGTCCGAAGCCCAAGAATTTCATCTCCCTAGGGCTGCCAAACTCTTCTACCCAGGACAGCAGCCAAACAGGTCTAAGGCACAGCTTCTTGCCGGCTGTCAAAAAAAGAGCAACAATCACCCAGCTAGTTTCTGGGGTGAAATATAAACCTCGCCTAGAGCCAATGAGGGTTAACACCTGACTGCCAACCCAAACTTCCTAAATTTCTGAGTGTCTCTCTTTTCCTGCTGGTTCTAGAGAGTGCAGATCAAACATGAGGCTGATGAAAAAGCATGCAGTCGACAGTGCTGACCAAACAGTCTCTACTAAACTGTAGAGGCCAGGGCAGTAAAAGAACCAGGTTATGGAAATTGCTAATATATACATCATTTTAATTTAGTGCAAATTTCTGCATAAATGACTGAAGAGGAAATTTTTTGTGTGTGTTTGTTTGAGTCAGCTTTATATTTCTCTCCGTCTTAAAAACAAGCTTATGGTATCTGCCATTCTCTTCTTACATTTGTGATCTCTCTTCTGTGGTTCCATCACTATACCCTTATCAAAAACCACATCTGGCTAATCTTAAAAGGAAAAATCTACTGTGCTGGGACCCGTCTTTCAACATGATCAAAAGTTAAACAAATGTCTTCTATTTCTGCTTAATTTCGATCCTACCACAGGTGCGACTAACAATTGCTCTGGACTGTCATGGCTTTGGAATTTTCTTTCCACTACAGTTGGTAGTGCTGAATGCATTTTACACCTTAGGCTTCTCAGATGTTGCGCTATTTTGTGTCTTTAAAAAATATATAAATTTCTATTCTTTCTTTAACCTGTTAACCTGATAAAATATTTCTCAATGGTTCTAACCACTTTCTAGCTACATCAACGTTTTAGTACTGTGATTACTACAGTCAAGAATCCTGAGTTGTTATAATTTACTCCACAAATCTACATTCAGATGGATATGATTTTCATTTGGTTAAAACAGGCAGAACGAGCTCTTTGCAAGTAGTCAGGTGATAGAATGTGGTTCAGGAAGTAATTTTGTTTCTTGGCATTATTTCCATGCCAATAGTTGAAGAGTAGTTCCTTGTTTTCACATTATGTTTATCTACAATAGTGCTAACCTCTCCATATCTCCTCCACCCATTCCTATCTCCTTTACTCATGGTAACAGTAGCTATCTTTACTACGGGAAGACTGCAAAAGGGAAAAATTTATTAGGTCACCTTTTAAATAAATTTTTAAAATGTATAAACTCTGTATAGAAGGTTTTCAGCATGTAGGAAAATAGTGGCTTAAGGGAACACTGTAAGTACATTACTCATATTCACATCTGGGTAAATGTAGAGTAAGTAAAATACATGTTACAGCATGTGGCATTCTCCTTTATGAGTTTTGCAACTGAGAGAGATGACTTAATGAGAAAATGGCACTGCCTACATTTCAAGCATATGATATTGATACAAATTATAACCTTTATGGGATATGGTAATATGTTATGAATATATGTAACACACATATCACACACAATATCAAGAAATTACAGCCTCATTCTCAGCTTTATCAAAATCATCTAAAGTCTAAGTTAAGTTGTGACATAGCAGAGTTCCCATTTGAACTATACTAGGATTCACGGTTTGACTAAGTCTGATTAAGTGATGAGGCAGTAGCCATTTCTACAAGATGTTAGTTTATGTTGATGTACATGGGAGAATAAAGACCTGTTGGGATAAAACTTCATACCCCAAGAACCTCCAGTGGAAACACAAGAGACTGAGTATAAGAAAGGACTGCATATTGGAGGACTATAAATATGAACACACACACACATGCACACACAATGTGTTCACAGGAGACTTCAGAGCATAAATGTTAGTACTTCAAGGTGGCAGAGCTGATTGGAGAAATACTTTTCTCATTTCTACATAGAACAAGTCAATTTCCAACACTGTGCAGTTCAACACGAATGCAGCATTCTTTGGCAGTGTGGTGATTTATAACCTGAGAGAACTTGAACATGGGATCTTCACAGGAGAGGAGTGTTCTCCTGGAACATCCTGACCTAAGGCAGAATGGTAAGAGACTCCTGACTAAGAGTCTTGCAAGCACCATACCAGCCAGTAAGTGAATAATATGAAGAGGTTAACCATTATTAGCACATGGGAGACCCTTCCCCTAGGACTCTCAGAAAAGACTGGGAGACTTTGTGACAGGAGTGCTGAGAAATTTTGTAATGACATCTATGAACCCTTGTAATTGGATCATTAATATCTGTTCTCACTGGCTGGTGCCATCCAGGGAAATGTAGATTACAGTCTTGTCTTTGAACACAGGGAAAATAATTTAAGAAGAAGACAACTCTTTGGGACAAATTTTTGGACTTTTTTCGTTCAGTTCAATCTTTTTCTTTTCATTTTTCTAACTTTGCCAAATTCACAGGTGTCCCATGTGGTAATAGACATGAATTGACTAAGTAACAAAGACTTCTCATAATTTATTTGACTCGTAATAGCTACTCAAAAATAAAATACTTATTGAATGAATGAATGGACTATTTAGGGTCTCAAATAGGAAATATAAGGCTGTCCCTGATCCTGTGCAAAGGAGAATCCACTGTATTCACAATTCTAAGCAAGATGTTACATTTCCTACAAGACAGATTTTCAATGCCTCTCCTAATATAAAAATAGAAAATGACACATCACAAAAAAATGAATCCTCTAGAGATTCGTTTGGAATGGACACAAATACACAGGCTAGAGAGAAATAAGAGCATTACTACCTCGTCATATTTGGGTTTAACAAGTTATTCCTTGCTAAGAGGAATAGATTTCTATCTGTCTTTAACAACACATACAAATAGCTGGCAATGAGGGATGGTGGATATATGGTTTCATCAGACATAACCAGACTCTTGAGCACAAGTTTGGGCTCAACTGGGATTCTTCCTTAATAGTGGCAGCAAAAACAAAAATAAGAATATCAAGGAAGATAGAACTTTATCTATCTCATGCACAGAAAAATCTGAAGGTAGGAATTACAGATAGGAATGGTGGGTCCACAGTTTTCTCAAGGATCCAAGTTAGTATCTTCTGTATCATTCTAGAACCCAAAATGGTTGTTGGTGCTCCAGCTATTACCACTGATTTTCAGACTACAAGTTAAGAAGAAAGCGAAAGGCTATATTGAACTTCCAGCTCAGTCAATCCCTTTTAAGCAATTTTCAGGGAACTCCCACAAATATTTCTCTTTAAAGGACAGAACCCAGTCCCATGGCCAAGCTCAGTTGCAAAAAGGTCTAGAAGACAACGTCCTTTTTACAAAGGAAGCAATATAACCAGCATAAAATTAAAGTTTGGGTTCTAAAGAGAAATGGGTGAATAGGTGTTCGGCAAGAAACTGGCAACTCTTATCACAAAGATCTTGTTCTAAGAATTAAACTTATGATTGATAAATCAGTTCTGGAAGCAAAAACTAGAGTTTCCAATGCTGGTGGTATGAGATAATGAAAATTTGGGATACTCGGTTGAAATTCAGAACAAATATGTGTATAGATAAACATACATATATGTGTATATATAATATGTAACAACATAAGTTGTTCCTTAGCAAAAACTAGTATCTGCTATTACTAGATATATATGTGCTTAAAGTTTATTGTATGAAAATATGTATAGTATATTATATATAATTTTCAATACAGCATGTGGGTTCAGTGATCCTGAACAATTCAATATCATAGGGTGCAGAATGGGAAATCAAGTAAGCAACTGCCTTAATGTATTTCTGCTCTAAAGTGTTTATCAGATTAGACAGCTATTTATGTGGGGGAAAAAAGAAACCTTCAAAATTACTCCACTTCTTTGTGATTTTCTTTCCTAGACAGTTGGTTCCCAGGCCCATCATTTCAATTATTCTCTGGAAAATGATTTGACAGTTGTTATTTGTAATAAAAAGGATTTATACTAAAGTGTTAAATACAGCTACTTCAAAACTTGGAATAAACCTATTACTTTGCCTCAGTTCTGTATTCCTTCATACTTCCATTGCATTCTTCATATTTCACAGTACATTTTCCATGTTTCCCTAACATGTCTTGATTCAGAAAAATGTGGATCATTTTCTTTTCCCTCAAGAGAGTGTATAAGGAATGTAAAATTTGATAGAATTTGTCACAATAATTTCTCTACAGTCCCTGTGCATTTTGATTATACCACATTAATACAAGATTGAATTTTTATTTTAATTTTTCAATTAAACAAAATATAAATTCAAAATTTCAACACTGAAGGGGATCTTGGTACTGATCACATGACGCGGTTTGGCAGAAAGTTTGTCCATGGTGACCAAACCCTAAAAAACATACATAATAGGGGTGCCTGGGTGGCTCAGTGGGCTAAAGCCTCCGCCTTCAGCTCAGGTCATGATCACAGGGTTCTGGGATCAAGCCCCACATCTGGTTCTCTGCCGGTTCTCTGCTCAGCAAGGAGCCTGCTTCCCTTCCTCTCTCTGCCTGCCTCTCTGCCTACTTGTGATCTGTCTGTCAAATAAATAAAAACATACATAATAATACTTCATAGTTTGTAGTGTACAGACTATGTAATCGTGTGAGAAATATAATTGCTAATCAGACCAGTATTTATATATACCAGCTATATATTCATCTTTCTACTCAAGAAATCAAATTATAACCAGAAAGTTCTGAAATGAACATATAAATCAGAAGCCCATTACCTCTAGGAATAGCTCTAATCATGTCAGCAGAGATCTGATATATTCTAATTCTGCAGAAAGCCTATCCATTGGTTCCCAAGTTCCCAATTCCCCCAATTCCCAAGTTATTCTTTTCTATTTTAGGTCTCTTGATTGTTTTGAGACAAAATATCTACTAGGCACCCAACTTTATCAGCTATAACTTTTAACTGCTCATTTACTCGCTTATTCAACAAACCTTTTTGAGTATCTAATATATGCCAAGCATTATGCCAGACATCAGGGAATACAAAGATGATTAAGCAGTAGTCATTGTTTTCAAAGAGAAAGCAGGCATATTCGAGATCATTATAAACTCAAGTGGTAAAGGCAGTAATTTCTTGAGGCAGAGATCATTATGAGAAATTGAGGAAAGGCAGCTAACCCTGCTTGGAAAAGTGATTACAAAGCTGAAACATATAAAATAAACAGGATTAGCAGTTAATCAGGAAATGTCATTACTAGTCAGAGGAGGCCTCATGAGCAAGGACATAAAAGAAAGAAAACAGCTTTGTATGCACAGGGAATAAGTGGCTCCATTTCGTGGGAAGCAGAGAAAGGTGAATCAAAGGGAAAACGTGGTAAATAACAAGTAAACTAAAATGAGGCCTCAGGTGCCCAATTAAAGACTTGGGATTTTATCTTTTTTGATGGGGAAATATTGAAAGGTTTTAAGCCAGGGAAGAGTACACAGGATTAGAAAAGTGAGGCACATAACATTGTAATATTCATATTCCTGAGTGTTCATCTTGATGGCCAGATGGATAATAGATTGCAGAGGAATAAAACTAAAGGCAGGGTGGCCAGGAAGGATATATGTAATAAGCAATGAAGATAACCTAAAATGAAGCAGTGGTACTGGAGGTAAGAAGAAAAGAGTGAGATATTTGAGAAATGTTGAAAAAGATGGTTTCCAATCCTCCTTAGCCATTAGAATAACAAATTTCTAAGCTGTTCTCCCAGAGATTTTGCTTTCATTGATCTAGGGTAGTTTTAAAGTTTGCTAAGGTATCCTAATTAGCAACTGAAGCTGAGAACCAGATTAGTTAATGTAGTAATCACTGATAAATTCAGGAATATAAAAAGTGCAGAAAATGGAGGAGTCAAAACAGTTTAATATTCCAGTTTTAATGACTTAGTAAAAGAGAACTTCAGCAATTGTCAGAGAATATCAAAGGACAGTCTATTTGGGGGAAAGGGAAAATTAATTTGGTTTTTAAAAATAAAAAAATTAGGCATCTATCAAGTAAGAAGGATACTTTTAGTTAGATGATTGGAAATATATGATCTTACATTTGGCAACATTGACAAATGAGTAATAACAGTAACGTGATGGCATGAAGGGAGATTATCTGGGATAAGAAGAGCATTGAGTTGAGACATGAATCTTGAAGATCAACATTCAGAAGAAATCAGAGGGAAAAAAATATCACAAAAAGATGGAGGATCACAAAAGAAACCAGTTGGGGGTAGTACCCTAGAAACCAGGAGAGTCTAGTGTTTCTATGAGGCAAACAACAATTTCAATTGTAAGGAGAGGGGTTCAATAAGGAAAATGCAAAACACCCACTGGAGTCAATAATTGAGAGATCATTTTTGACCTAAATGAGAACAATGTCAATTAAAGAATGAGTTTAAAAGAATGGGATATGAAGGCACCTGGGGGGCTCAGTTGGTTGAGCGTCTGACTTTGTCTTGGGTCATGATCTCAGGGGCCAGCTTCAGGCTCTGCCCTCAGTGAGAGTCTACTTGTCCCTCCACCCCTCCCTCCCACTTGTGTACTCTCTCTCTCTCTCTCAAATGAATAAATAAAACCTTAAAAAAAAAAGAATAGGATATGAGGAATGAAAAGTAGAGATTAGTCTTTTAAGAAATCTGTGTAAGGATGGAGAAGAGACCTTGGTCTCTATATCTATAGATGAATGCAGAATTGGGTGGGGATAGGGAGGTCAAAATTTTGGAGAAAGAAATGAAAGCATGAGTGTGGAAAAATAAATTAGAAAGAAAGAGATTAAAGGGCATGTAATCCTACAAGAATGGAAAAACAGGAGACCTCTGAGAAAGAAAAGGGAGAAACATGAAAATATTTAAATAATAGTATCTATAAAAGAATGCATAATTTTATTATAAATATTTTTAGAGGTGGTAAGAGGTTGAGGATAGCCATGTTTGTTGGTTTCTAACTCCACTAGATAAAGTGGTAAACAAAATAGACTTCTCAAATAGAAGGGAACTTCAGAGGGGTGAAGGTTTTGAGTTGAAGAAAAGAAAAAGGGAAAGTAAGAAAAAAACATGGAATCCATTCTGAGAACACAGTGGAGTTTGGAGACCATGAATTAGACCGTGATACCAAAGTGGAAGAATTTGTATATTTCTCTAGCAGGGTCCTGGGGGAAGTAAGATTGTAGCTTCAAAACAGGTTTGTGTTTCGATTGAACAGGTTTTACAAAATGCAAGAATGAAAGAAATAAAAAAAAATCAAATCTTTTGGTGAGAGAGTATAGTTCAGATGATCAGCTAGATGGTTCAAGATAGTTCAAGATGGGTCAGGAAGGAAGAGAGCACACAGCACAGAAAAGATGGTTATCTTTGTCACATAGAGTGTTAACACACCTCAGCATCAGCAAAGTCATGTTATAATAATCTTGCCCCAAAAGAAATTATTCCACTTGCTCATGCCTGTGTGCAGGTGCTTGTGAAAAATTTTATAGCTTTATATGGACGTTTATACCATTAGGTATGCTTTTATGTACAGTCTATGTGTAGTTAAATAAATTTTAAATACTCTGTTTCTTTTACAGCATGTTTACTGTCCCAGTAACCAGAGTAAAATAATAAAAAAAAGACACTTTCTCACATTAATAAAATTTTTATTTAAGATGTTCATGGTAGGGGTGCATGGGTGGCTCAGTTGGTTAAGTATCTATCTTCAGCTCGGTTCATGATCTCTGGGTCCGGGATCAAGCCCCATGTCAGGCTCCCTGCTCAGCAGAGGGCCTGCTTCTCCCTCTCCCTCAGCTGGTCCTTCTGCTTGTGCTCTCTCTGTGTCAAATAAATAAATAAAATCTAAATAAATAAATAAGATAAAATGTTCACCAAAGGGCACCTTGGTGGCTCAGTCGGATTGAGAATCCAACTGTCCAACGCTTGGTTTGGGCTCAGGGTGGTGAGATTGAGCCCCTCATTGGTCTCCCTGCTCAGCAGCGATTCTGCTTGAAATTCCTTCTCTGCCTCTCCTGATGCTCCTCCTCTTACTCACATGCGTGAGCACATAGGTCCATGTGCTCTCTCTCTCTTCCTCTCTCAAATAAATACATCTTTAAAAATCAATCAATCAATCAATCAATCAATGTTCACGGAATGTATTTTTCACAAAATAATGAAACATTAAAAAAACAAAGCTATTAACTTCATTTTGCTATTTTTAAATGGTTGCCCAGACTACAAAGGACATTTTTAAAAATGAAGAGGGTTATTGGCTTTTACCCATTTGTATATTTTAACCACTAATGTTGTATGTGCCTTTTCACACTGAGTAAAACAGCAATCATCTAGAAATAAAATATCTTTCTAAGATGACATACAGAAACATGGGGCAACTCAAGGACAACTTTCTGGACTACCACTTGCTCTACCATGTCATTTTAATTTCTTGATCTATGAGTAAAGGGTATATACAATCATTAGTGGGACTCATTTCCATTAATAGGGTGCTGAATGTCAAAGAACCAGAAAGGGCAGCATCTTAAAAAGTCAATGGTATTTAAAAAAAAAATAAACAGTATTAAGTCTATCACCAAAATCTGGTTTCTGTCAGTTGTCAAGCACCGCTCCACAGACATTCTATCAGACTATGCCATGTATGAACTAGATTTCCAGTATTTTTGATTGGGGTTGGACCTGGGTTTGACTGGGATTTTCAGGCCATTTTCAATGGTTTCTCCATTTTTCATTCCTTTCTCACTCCATGGCTTTGCCCCCACACACCGTGTGCAGACACACACTCTCACACCTTTAGTGCAGCCCATCTGACTAAACTTGCTTTACTTAACCAATCTTAAATTTCTAGGACTCAGCTGTCCTGCTCCTTAATGTCGCAGTTAACCCACATTGTATACATTGTATTCAGATTGTATTCAATTGTTTCAGGCAAGCTCCTGTTTTCTCTCTCTGCCCTCTTTATAGCCCTCCCCCACTTGCTTGGTTAAGAAATTATGACAGATTTTCTCTCATGATTGGTATATAAGCTCAATGTGTTATCATTTTCCAAATAGTTCCAGTTTATGTCAGGGTAGCAGGATATTATCATTAGGTAGCATTTTATGAAGTGTTAGGCTTGGGTTGGGCTATTGATTTTGGTTCTGTGCACCCCATTACCCCACCACTACATCAAACACCTCCCAAGCAGGAAGTCACTTGGTCCACTTTTATACATTTTTTTTTCCTCTGTCACATCTTGTTTTTGTTTTCCCTGCTAGCCAGAGGAAAGTGTCTATTTCCAATATTAAAAAAAAAAAATCAAGAAGGCTTCATGTTGTTATTTAATCTGTAATATTAATGAAAAAACAAATGTACTTTTAAAATATAATTTTATAACCATCAAGCCAGGATGAGAGGCAGAGACCTCAGTCAGGAGATATATATAAGAAGCTTATATTTTCTACAGTCATGAAAAGGAATATTCACATGAATAATACTGACCTATGAAATATAGATCAAAGGCTTTCTTACCAGCTACAGTTGCATCTAAATATGAAGAAAAATGGATTTGAAAATAAAAGATGGCATTTTGGAAGGCATCCTCTGAGAAGTGACTGAGGTGATGAATACAATTAATTTCCTACTCTTCTTTTCCTTATGCCTGCTCTCTAAATGACCTCCTCTCAATTGTCCATGTTACTCTCACAGGTCACAAAAGATTGCTGAGAAAGCAATCAAAATTGTGAGCATTGATTTTTTTAAATGTACATAGAAAAATAAATGAGGGGATTGTATGAGTTGAATGTCAACAGCAGAGAGAGAGAGACCTAACTACCACCTGCTAAAGTTGGTCAATTTCCTAAAGAAGAAGTGGGGAAAATATGTTTATAAACATTCTTGGGGTAAACAACCTTCTTGATTCTTCTCAGTTGCTAAATCTCTTGACAGTCTTCCCCTTCCCCTCAGTTACAATAAGTCTGCCCAAAAAAGGAAGGAATAAAGTTAATTCATACCTTAAAAGTCTCTCTCCTCACATTTATCCTTAGTTGATTTTCTTTAAGCATTAAACCACTCTACTATTGCATCAATGCATACAAAGAATAGCCAGAGAATCTTCACTCTGGGTCAGGTACAAGGTAATTCTTGCATGAAATTATCTATTTCTAGGCAGAACTAAAAATAAACTGAGATGCTACCATGGCTCACCCAGCTTTCAAGCAAGCTTCTTTTCTAAGTTCTGGTGTAGATGGCTTATCCTCTGCCTCTTAGCCACAATGAACCAGATGGAAACATTTCTTCTTACCTGTGCATATTGACAGAGATGTGTTGTAGGAAATAAGTGCTATTGTGAAATTGAGATTATATAATGCACAATTAAGCCATATTATTGGTGGGAAATGTACAGGACTATGTTATATTTCTGGTGTTTCTCTCATACATACTGTAATTACCTGCTACCAGTATATTCAACAAGTATTTGATGTAAATATATAATTACAGTGCCTACTATAAAAGTAAGAAAGAAATGAGTATTAACTTGGGAAAGGGAAGTGAGGAAATGCCTCATGGAGAAAGTAAACTGGTCCTTCAAGGATGTTGAAGGACCTTATGAGGAAAACATAAATTTGGAGATGGGGGTTAAATGGAATGCACAAAGGAAGCATAACAAACAATTAAGTCTATGTGCGCAAGGGAAGGAAAAGTGCCAGTTTCTATGGTAGAAAGTTCACGTTAAAAATGTCAAAATGCAACAGACAATAAAAAACAATTATGGAAAGTTATTTTAAATTATATAATTGGGAGTTTGTCTAATTCTGTAGACAAAAGGGAACTTTAAGGTGACTGAAGAGGATAAAGATAAAATAAAATCAGTATTGAGACACCTGGGTGGCTCAGCTGGTTGAGCAGCTGCCTTCGGCACAGGTTGTGATCCTAGAGTCCTGGAATCGAGTCCCACATCGGGCTCCTTGCTCGGCAGGGAGCCTGCTTCTCCCTCTGCCTCTGCCTGCTGCTCTGTCTGCCTATGCTCACTCTCTCTGACAAATAAATAAATAAAATCTTAAAAAAAAAATCAGTATTTAAGGAACATCATTGTTAGTGTGGTAGACTATCTAAGAAAGTAGAGAAATGAAGAGAATGGTAGTGAGGGCTCTTGTTATGACACTATTGACCCAGTTTGGGTTTCAACAGTTTAGGATCTAGAATGGGTAGGTAGTAGGAAAAATTAGAAGGATGAATGTCAGACACAATTCAAAGCAGAAGAAAGATTGAGACTTTGACTCTAATTGAATATAAACTTAATTGAAGTAAAAAATAATGGGGTGCCTGGGTGACTCAGTGGGTTAAGCATCTGCCTTCAGTTCAGGTCATGATCCCAGAGTCCTGGGATCAAGCCCTACGGGGGAATCCCGGCTCAGTGGAGAGTCTGCTTCTCCTCCCCCTCTGCTACTCCCCTGCTTGTGCTATCTCACTCTCACTCTCTTGCTCAAATAAGTAAATAAATAAATTTTTTAAAAAAATCAAATGAAGTTGCTGCCAGTGTTCTCCTCAAGGATTTTGATGGATTCCTTTCGCACATTGAGGTCCTTCATCCATTTTGAGTCTATTTTTGTGTGTGGTGTAAGGAAATGGTCCAATTTCATTTTTCTGCATGTAGCTGTCCAATTTTCCCAGCACCATTTATTGAAGAGGCTGTCTTTTTTCCATTGGACATTCTTTCCTGCTTTGTCGAAGATTAGTTGACTGTAGAGTTGAGGGTCTATTTCTGGGCTCTCTATTCTGTTCCATTGATCTATGTGTCTGTTTTTGTGCCAGTACCATGCTGTCTTGATGATAGGTGAGTGCTTTGAAGTGTGTAAACCTGGTGATTAACAGACCTGTACCCCTGGGGATAAAAATATATGTTTATAAAAAATAAAAAATTAAAAAAAAAATCAAGTGAAGTAAAATATAACATATCTGAACATATGTGTATTTGATAAAAATAGGAAAGTTAAGAACATGAATAGACTTGGGGTCATAAGTTCATTTTCATACACATGGGCTTGAGCCCGTATTTGATGATAAAGAGGTATTTCTCATGAGGTTTCCTGTCTTCTTCTGTATCACAATATCTAACAATATCTGGCAAAGTAATTGTTAATTTGATAAATGGAAAAAAAAAATCTTAAGGTAGAGGAAATCTCTGGGTTAAGAAGATCTAAGGCTTTGATTCCAAATACACACCCCTTACTTAGTGATATAATATAGCCTTTGATTAGACATACTGAAAGGGGATTTCATTCTTATCTAGCCACTTCTGATGTTGAGAAGAGAGCTCTTTCTTACAGAGAACCCAAGTCTATGTACTCAAAGAAAATTCAGTGACCTCAGTTCTGCCACTTGGAACCACAGAGAAAAATACAATCTTTTTTTTGGTTGAAATCTCTTCACAGTATATCAGTATACAATACATAACTCCCTGAACCTTCTATTCTTTTTCTAAGTACATATTTTTAAAAATTTTCATTATTATTTTTTTATTGAAGTATAGTTGACACACAATATTACATTAGTTCCAGGTGTAAAGCATAGAGATTCGACAAGTGTATGTGTGGTGCTGTGCTCATAATCAGTGTAGCTACTATCTGTTACCATACAGCACTATTAAAAACCATTGCCTATATCCGCTACTCTGTACTTTTTGTTCTCATGACTTATTCATCCCATAACTGAAAGGTTGTATCTCCCCACACCTTTTCATCCATTTTGCCCCATATCCCTCTCCTCTGGCAATCATCAGTTTGGTCTCACCTGTTCTCAGTGTAACATCCTCTAGGTCCATTCACATTTTTGAAAATGGCAAGATCTCAATCCTTTTTATTGGCTGAGTAATAGTCCATTTTTTAAATATATACCACATCTTTTTATCCATTCATCTATCAGTGGATATTTGGGTTGCTTTTGTATCTTGGCTATTGTAAGTAATGTAGTGATAAACATAAAGGTGTATATATCTTTTTGAATTAGTGTTCTCACTTTCTTTGGGTAAATTCCCAGTAGTTGAATTCCTGGATCATACAGTATTTCTATTTTTAGTTTTTTGAAGAAACTCTATACCATTTTCCATAGTAGCTGCACCAGTTTACATTCCCCATCAACAGTGCACAAGGGCTAAACCTTCTATTCTTTAGGATAAAGTACTTTAGCTTCTTAAACTGGTCAAGTTATTTGGTTTCTATCCCTTTACCTTTTGGTGTTTCTTCCCTGGTCATATTCCAATTTGTTTAGATCTCTTAAAAAATGATCTTCATCTCAGGTAAACTGTGGACTTTGGGTGATTATGATACATCAATGCAGGTTCATCAATTGTAACAAACATACCACTCTGCTGGGTGATACTGATTATAGAAGAGGCTATGTATGTGTAGAAGCAGATGGTATATGGGAAGTCTCTGTACATTTTTCTCAATTTTGCTTTGAACCTAAAACTATACTAAGAAAATAAAGTTGTTGTGTTTTTTTTTTTTAATATGATGCTCAGCTGTGAATACTGTAATCTGTAGACTCACAGAGTATATTTGTATATTTGGACTTAGTCATTTCCCAGACTGTAAGTTTATTAAGGCAGTCTTCTATATGATTAGTTGTGATCTATGGGCTCATTTGTTTGTTTAAGCTCAAGTATACTTCATCCAAAATGTTACTCAGCTATTTTTTTTTTTTACCTGTCTTGTTAAATGCATAAATAAACTTTCTCACTGTCCATCAGTTAAAACATGCACACACATGTACACACACACCCAAACTCGATGGATGGATGACACAATTTACCACACAACAGGCCCAAATCCAAGAAAGTTTATCAAATATGCCTTAAACAATTTCTATACCAGAATCGAAGGAAGAATCTTCAAATACACTTCAGGTAATTTCTTTTACTATCTAAATTCAACAGCTAATGTCTGAAATGGGTAAGCTTATTTATTAGGAATGTCTCAACATTCTTCTTGAGCTATCATCAAAGGTTAAGCTTTAATAAGAAATAGAAATTTAATAAAACAAAAAACTTTACAATAACTTCATATGTAATACATAATTAAAGAGTTTTGTTGAATCTGGATTTGAGGAGAATTTCAATAAGTCTATACTAATACTTAACTAGTTAAGGAAGCTTATCACTCTGGAAAAAAAATGTTTACTTAAGTCTGAAATGGAATAGGTGGGATTCATTCCAAAGAAGTCTTAATGATGCATGTATCATAAAATCCACATTAAAAATAGAAAAGAAGGTAAGCATAATCATTAAAGCACAATGTGTGAAAATATCTAATAAACACTAGCTTGTCCAAATAGTACAACAATTGGAGAGGGGTGCTGAGAGCGAAGGAAACTGCTTTATATTGATGTAAATTCAATTACACACCCGACATGTAAAAACACAAGGGTGATCAGATTAGAGCCACCAGGAGAAGTGCAAGTAGAAACTGAATTAATAACTTTTGATGAAGCAAAAAAAGTTAACCATAGAGTTTTTTTTTTAAGATTTTATTCATTTATGAGACAGAGAGTGAGCAAGAAAGAGCGTAGAAGCCTGAAGTGGGGGGACAGGAAGAGGGAGAAGCAGACTCCTTGCTGAGCAGGGATCTCGACCTAGGACTCAATCTCAGGACCCGGGGATCATGACCTCAGATGAAGGTGGATGCTTTAAATGACACTTAACCGATGCTTAACTGAGCTAGCCAGGCGTGCCGAGATTGGTGGTTCTTGAATATCAGTGGGACCCACTCTGTTTCATGGCCAGAAACCAGATTTATTTATAGTTTGTGATGTCAAGATATGAGAAGTTGAAACCCTGTAGTAAGTAGAATCAGAATATCAATAGGCCCTGGAGGTGGACACTTACAAATACAGAGTCTATGGTCCATACAACAATTTCACTACCTCTGTCCTTAAGATAGTCCCAGAAAATAGTGGATTATTTTCTCTTGGATAATGAAAAAGGAAATGGTGTCTATAATCTCACGAGAGGAAAAAAATGACGCCAGAATGATGGCCGTTATATTCACAGTTGGATACAGAAGTCAGATTTTTCATTCTGATCCCAGTGGAATGAAGAATGGAAAATCTTACCCTATTCCTCACACAATGGAGTACAAGTACTTCTAATTATCTTCAGTCAAAATAAACCAATCCAGGCTTACACAACAGCATTTTCAGGAGAACAACTGGGTTTAATAACAATGGTAACATTGACTATATAAATAGTCATAATAACCTAATTTATTATTTATTTCAAAAGCTTAAAAGTTTTTTTGGAATTTACAGATGCAAAAGTATTATATTAAACACTTACGGTGAGGATCGATTCATCAAGTTAAACCTCAAGGGGCAGCAAGAAGGTAAATGTGGTGACTACACTTTAAAGACTATACAGAAAGGCAAATTAAAACATCAGGAGACCACTGGCCTGAAATATTTCTTTGTCCACCCATCAAACTATGAAAATAAAGAGGAGGAGAAAAAAGAGAGCAGTCTTAAATTAAAACAAAACAAAAAAAAAAAACACAAATAAAAAATCTAAGTTATTCCTTTCTCAAAGTGTTCACATTTTTAATAGACCAAATATTTGGTTGAAACTATTTTTCTTACATCACTAAATGTTTTTGAGTAGCAAAGGAAGGAGCAGCTTTTTTTTTTTTATTGTTTTATAAGATTTCATTTATTTATTTGTCAGAGAGATAGAGAGAGATAGAGCACAAGCCGGGGGAGCAGAGGCAGAGGGAGAAGCAGACTCCCCGCTGAACAGGGAGCCTGATGTTGGGCTCCATCCCAGGACCCAGGGATCCTAACCTGATCTGAAGGCAGAGGCTTAACCGACTGAGCCACACAGCTGTCCTGAAAAGCTTTAAAAATCCTCTAATTTGTCTATGTTAAATAGCTGAACTGCTTAATTTAATTTAATTTAATTTAATTTTTTAAGAAAGATTTTATTCATTTATTTATTTGACAGAGAGAGACACAGTGAGAAAGGGAACACAAACACAAGCAGGGGGAGGGGGAGAAGGAGAAGCAGGCAGACTCCCCACCTCCCAGCAGGGAGCCTGACACAGGGCTAGATCCCAGGACCCTGGGATCATGACCTGAGCCAAAGGCAGCTGCTTCACAACAGAGCCACCCAGGCACCCCTGAAGGACTTAATTTTATTTATTTATTTATTTATTGGTAGTGAGACAATAAAGGAACTTAGTTCAGTGAGGCCAAAAGACTAGCCTCTCAAAAAACTAGCTAAAAATTCAAGTTTACGTAAGGAAAATGGGACAAAGTTGGTGGGTACATGCAGGTGGGCAGTAAAAATCAGGTCATGATTGTCATAAGCAGGGTCTTGATGATTCAGGGAAGACCCTGTTGCTTGAGGGGATAGTTTCAGTTCCCATCAGGGGATGCTTTGCCTACAGGATCTTTTGCCTGAATGAAAATTAAGCTCTTAATCAATTAGAAAGTACAGACTGAGGTCAAAATGGGAGTAGCTGAAGTCCTCTTTCAAGGTGAGGGAAAGGTTAACTTGGAGGAAGAGGTAGAGTTTCCCTGCCATCTGTGTGTCTCGTAAAGCACCATATCCCACCACAATGGAGCCCTCTAGAATTTTGTTGTGATCTTTGATCACTGGGATCTTAATAAATTCTCAGTAATTACTGTAATACGGATTTGGGTTAAGTGTTCAGACATGGTGATTAACTACTGTGGTTTTCTTGGGACCAAGGGGTTTTCCTGGCCTGGGAAACTCAGTGTTAAGACTGGTCACTGACAATGTTTTTTTCATTTTATTTTATTTCTTTTCAGTTTTCCAGAATTCATTGTTTATGCACCACACCAAGTGCTCCATGCAATACGTGCCCTCCATAATATCCACCACCAGGCTCACCTAACCCTCCACCCTCCTCCCCTCCAAAATTCTCAGTTTGTTTCTCAGAGTACAGTCTCTCATAGTTCTTCTCCCCCTCTGATTTCCCCCAACTCACTTCTCCTCTCCATCTCCTCATGTCCCCCGTGTTATTCCTTATGCTCCACAAGTAAGTGAAACCATATGATAATTGACTCTCTCTGCTTGGCTTATTTCACTCAGCATAATCTCTTAATTTTAAATCAAGATACTTCATCATTAAACACTAACATTTCAGTTTTATTTAATGTACAAATGGAGTGTACTAGTATACAAACTAAACAAGAAAAATCATTGTACTAGAAAATGTTTAGTTTAAGTGGTGAAAACCCATCTCAAATGAGTATAAGTAAAATAATGAGGAAAGGGGATGTGGGAAAAGGTGCTTTGGGCTCAGGCCTAAGCCGGGTTCCAGGGGCTCAAACATTGTGTTGCCTCTGTGTTGGTCCTACTTAGTAGGAAGTTAGTTGTTGGCAGTTTTAACCTCCTCATTCACACGGCTTATTATCCTTGTAAGGAGGCTCTCCTTCAGATGGTTTGAGGAAACTCACAGAGAAGGCCCTTATGACCTTGGCTTGTGTCATCATCAAACTTCCATTTACTGGATCCAGGAGATTGAAGTGATGATTCAAGGTTTTTCCTGCCACTTCCTTCTAATCAGCCACATGGGAGTGAGAATGAAGTGGGGAGGTCTAGATGCTAACTGGACAGAAACCACATGTCCCCTAAGATATCTCATGGTTGCAAGAACTCCAAATGGAAGATGAAAAGGAAGCTCTGAGTTTAGTCCGCACTCTATTGATTACTGCCTGGTAACTAGTCACCCAATCACATTAACTTCAGTTTCCTCTGAAGTAGAAACATAGACTGTTATTCTCACAGGATGATTGAGAATTCTGTCCATCGAATGACAATGCTAAGAAAATGACCATGCCAGCAACTTTCCTAGTTTCACTTCTACCCCACCAGCTACCCCATCTTGTCTTCTGCTGCATCCTCCCCTTGTAGATGATCTCTGAATGCGGAACTGATGAGCACGCTACCCTATATCCACTTCCTGCCCGTCACCAACTGCAACATCTCTTAAAATGACCTCCTCTTCTCTTGTGACTTTAGAGATCATTTCTATGTCCAGTCTACATACCTTTCTCCAATTCTAACCTCTCCCTATAATTCTGGATGCATATATGCAAATATCTACTTGATATTTCTACAGGCATGTTTAATAGACACAAGGAGAATTTCTGATATCATAGACTCTCAATCCCACTTCTTCTCTCTTGTGTACCCCCCACATTAGTAAACAGCACTGCAATTCATGCAAATACTTAAGACAAAAATCTAGGAATTACTCTTGCTGCTGTTTCTTCATCCTTCAAATCCATGGTTTTGGCAGATCATGTAAATCTTACTTTCAAAACTTAACTCAAATTCACCCTTGTTTCTATCGCTGCTTATTAACAACCCAGCTCTAGAAACCATTGCCTCTTGGCTTAACTATGAGCCTCCTTGCCTTCCTATAACCTATTCTCTGCAAAACAGCCAGAGTATTCTTGTTAAAATACACCTTAGCTCACATCACACAAAACTCACACACCTCATTCACCTTCCCAACACACTTGGAGTAAAAGACCTCACCTCTAATATTACCTGCAAGGCCATACTTGATCTGAACCCCAATGTCTTTCAGATATGACCATGCCTATCTCTCACCCACACTGGCTCATTCTTGCCTTAGGGATTTTGTTCCAGCCACTCCCTTTGCCTGCCTCTCCTCTTCATCTCATAAAGACTGATTCCTTCTAGTCAGTTATCAATCTAAGTGTCACCTGTACAGAATGTTATCCAGGAAAAACTCTCCTGCTATTTCTTTACTGTTCACTCAGTACTTCTGAATTCCAAATATGTGTGGGTTTTCATATGAAGCAGTTTTCCAATTCTGACCAACATCAACGGGGTGTCTTAAATTCATTCAGTTCTGACACTATGCATGGAGAGTTAGCATTAGATCATACATTAGGGACTCAGTCCTGTAAGATGACCCTAACCCAGACTTCAGATGCCAATCACAAGTCTGCATAGGCGGTTACCTGTGCTTCTGACTGAATGGCTAGAAATGGGAGGTTCCCACATGTGAGAGAAAAACTCTCTAAAGGCTTGATATATAGGGAAACCATTTAGATTTTCAAGTCAGCATGACTGTATGTAATTGTTGTTTAAACCCAAAGCCTAATTTATGGCTCACCAAGAATACATTGTATATCTGCCTTGTAACTGAGTAGCCCAAAGGAAAACCGTCCTGTCCTTAAGATACCCATCAATGCTCCTACTACTTCCTGCATTCCTTGATGTTAAAACTCCTGATTCCTGCCTATTTGTCAATCTACAATCTTTTGACCTTTTATAAGACGCAAAAAAGTATTCTACAGGTAGAAACTGCTCATTTTTCAGACACATTCTTCCTTGTGAAGAGCATGTTTCCTGGGATCCCATAAAACTTTCTTTCTTTTAGAGATTCTAAAAGGTTTCCTCATTTTGCATCAATACACAACCCCTTCCTTCCAGGGGGTTTTGATTAATTTGCTGTAGCAGTTTACAGAACTCAGGAAAACAGTTTACTTACTAGATTACCTATTTATTATTACAAAGGATTTTAAAGGAAACAAATAAATGGTCAATTGAAGAGATACATAGGGCCAGGTCTGGAAGCATCCTGAACACAGGAGCTTCTGTCCCTATGGAGTTCAGGATGTGCCAAACTTTTTCACTAGCATGCAAGCGCTTCAGACTCCATACTTGTTGGGTTTTTAATGGAGGCTTCATTCCATGATTAAATCATTGGTCATCGGTAATTAAGCCAATCTCTAGCCCTTCTCCATCTTGGAGGTAAGAAAGGGTAGGTGAAAGGGTGGGGCTGAGAAATTCCTATCCTTTAATGGCTTGTTTGGTGTTGCTGGCCATCATCCCCCTTCCTCAGTGGTTTTCCCAAACTCTCATTAACATAAATACTGTTTTGTTGAAAGGGACTTGTGAATAATAAAAGATACCTTTATTGCTCTTAGGAAATTATTGGAGTTTTAAGAGTGCTATGCAAGGACTGGGTAACCACCATACAGATATTTGTTATAAAACATACCATCACAATTGTTCTTCAATTATTCAATAAAAATGGCCACCGAATCTCACTCTTTTATTGGAGTCTGCAATTTTTTTTTTTTTCCTGCAAAGGATCATATAGCAAATCTTTTAGGTCTTTCTCCGCGTATGTTGCCTCCTACAACTCATTGGTATTGCATCAGGAAAGCAGCTATAGACATTATGTAAAGAAATAAAACTTTATTTGCAAAAACATTTTGCCAATGCCTGCTCAATTACATCAAGCTATTTTAATTCTATGTTTAACATCATCTTATTTGTGCATAGTGTTTTCATACATTCAAAATTAAACTCTGCCCAAATATCCTCAAAAGAGCACTATAGGAGAAACAAGCTTGACCACCCTGCCATCATCAAGTTCCCCCCACCATGAAATCAGCCACAAAAAATATAGAAGATAACAATTAACTTGTGTTCATTGTGGATGTCAAGGCCAACAAACAACAGATCAAATAAACTGAAGAAGCTCTATGACATTGGTGTGGCCAAGGCTGATACCCTGATCAGGCCAGATGGAGAGAAGAAGGTATATGTTCAACTGGCTTTTGACTATGATGCTTGAATGTTGCCAACAAACTTGGGATCATCTAAGCTGAGTCCAGTTGGCTAAATCCTATCTAAGTTTTTCATCATAAAAAAATAAAAATAAAAAAATGAACTCTGCGAGAGCAACAATAACTTTGATTATCTCCCTCATTGTTTCATGTTTGTTTTCCCTAACACCTAGTGATCGGAGCATAAACAGAGCTTAGTTAGTTGGATGGATGGATGGATGCAAGAAACTGGTATATAAAATTCAAAACACTACAGAAAAAAACAAAACACCTCAGAGAAGTTTTTTTTTTCTAATTTTTTTTTAGGATAAGAACTATTGAGAAATTATTAGTATGATTTTACTATTTAAAATGATTTTACTATTTAAATGATTTTACTATTTAAAAGTCTCTATTTCTTCCTTAAATACAAGTATACTACATAACAATAGCAAGACAAAGGAAAATTTAAATTGTGTTTCCACAGTTCATATTTGACAAAATCTACTCATTTTTACTTTACATTAAGGCCTTTCTTTTAGCCAGTCATTCTCAGTCTGGGTGATTTTGCCTCCCAGGGGATATTTGTCATTGTCTGGAGAAATATTTAATTTTAGAACTTGGGAGGAGGGGGTACCACTGGCATCTATAGGCCAGAAGCCAGGGATGTCACTAAATATCCTACAATGCATAGGACAAACCCCTACAACAAAGAATGATCTAGCCCCAAATGCAGTAGTGCTGGGGTTAAGAATCTTGCCTTACGCTTATTTCCCTTGAAAATAGGTCTTTGTGTTTGGGAAAATTTTATGAAATTTCAGTGTCTGTAGACTACTTGTGAAAATTTGTGAGAAATTCTATTTTATTTCCTAACATCCTCAAGTTTTGCACCACAATGCAGTTCTGAGAGGAACATTTCAGTTGGGGAAAAGGAAGACAAACCTCGCAGTCACATTTGTATTCCAAGAACATTCAGCCAATCTGATAAGCGCCTTAGAGGAGTCAGACTTCAGGCTGCCTGCTCCGTGGACTCATACAAGGTTAAGTGCCTACCGCGTTTCATGATATTCATTGGCCAAATGACAACAATGACAGTAAATTTCAGCTGACATCCTATGGCAGCAACAAAACAGGAAAGGAAGGAAGGAGCATTCCAAGGGCAAGAACAATACAGCGAGTATCCTTTTATAGTTTTCATGTAAGCCTATGACTTTGTTGTTGCATGCTGATACCGTCCATTGTTGAGTTAAACTGGCCCTATGCCACATTACTTCAACAAGTTAAGCTCAGACAATAGCTATAAATTCTCGATAGTTAATGCTAGAAATAATATTATACTTACTTAGATTTTTTAAAATCTTGATAGAATATAGCAAGAATCTCTTGGTATAAAAACCCATTATTTAGGAACACAAAGAGAAACTTTCAAAACATTTACTCATACTTAACTCACCTAGCAGGGGAGCAGGTGTGTGTGTGTGTGTGTGTGTGTGTGTGTGTTTGTGTGTATTGTGTGTTGAATGATGGGGAAAGTGTATCTAAAAGACAAACAAAGGCAATGTTCTGCACATTTTGATGCTGTCCATATCATTAAATAAATAACAGGGATTATATATAAATAATGTATAATTACATCTTCATGAACCTGCACAATATTTCATTATTCAAATTCTACTCCCATCTCTGTGATTATTCCTTCCTGCCACCTTCCCAGGGAGTTCTTCTTTTTGTTTTCTCATGCGAATATTTTTTAAATGTCTGCCTTTGGTTCCCTCTTCTAATTATGTATTTATTTGAGGATTTCATCTATTCTAACAGCTTCAACTGTTGCTTTCCTCCCAGTAACTTTCAAGTCTTTACCTCCATTTTTCACCAACTTCAGGAATATTTATTCTTTGATTTTAATAGCTATGGATGCATCTGTTTGGAAATCCTGTTCATGCCTTAAATTGCATGAGTCCAAAACTCAGTTCATGATTTTTTCCTTTTATATAGAATTTTTTTCCCACAGACTCCCATCTCACTTATCCCATTGGGTAATACAAAAATATGGAAGTCACCCCGACACCTTCTTTCTCCTTAACGTGCAATTTCCTATCCATCATAAAATTCTACTCTTTTTCCCTCTGAAATTTTTCTGAAATGTGTTTATTTCTTCTCTCTCCCTTACCACCAAATTAGTCTGTGTTATCACCTCATCCTCTGATTATAATACTTTCGTGTTTAAACATAGCTGATGTCATCCTATTGCTCTTAGGGTGGCCCTTTAACATGGACTGCAAGGATCTGTATGGTTTAGCTCTTTCTTGCCCTTCCTCTCTTTTGCTCTACTCCAGTGACACAGCCATCTTTCCGTTTCTGACAGAAGGTGATGGTTGTTGTTTCTACACTTCTCTCTCTCTTTCACATACACACACACACACACACACACACACACACACACACACTCAGACTCTGCTTTAGAAGGAATTTTGCTGACCCGTTCTACTATTGGCTGTCACTACCAACAATTCAGATTAAGAGTCATTTAATTGGGAGAAGCACTTCCCAAGAAGCACTGGAAAGACTTCTTTTATTGTAGCCTCAAGTGTAATGAGATATCTCCCCTTCATGGTGCTTGTCACATTTGTTACACTGTTTATATTTGTTTGTATTATCAAATAGCCAGCTGTCTTCCCTAATAGACTATAATCTATCTGTTTGCATTCAGCATTTTAGCCCTAGCACTTAGCTTGGTTTCTGGCACATGATAGGATATCAATAAAGATCTGCTAGAAGTATGCACAAAATGAACTCCTCATGTCAATCCATCAGTTCACTCCCTAAATGCTTGTTTCTGAGTTCTCTTATTCTATCATGGTTATCATCATCTACTAGACCCCAGGCCTAAATTTTCAGACTTCCTTGGCTTCTCTCTCTCTCTTTTCCCACCCACAACTAATTATTTGCTACCGTCATTGATTCTACCCCAAAGCACATTTCCCAAGAGCCTTCTCATTGCCATTACTGGTCTTTCCTGCTACAGGCTGTCCTCATCCTGTCTTTAGGCTACTGCAAAATCACCCAGTTGGGTTTTGTATCAAATCTTTTCTTGTCCCCGTCTTTCTTTCACCTTCAACAACACTGCTCATGTTGCTTCTATGATCAAAATGATTTTAGCATTCCTGACCATGTAGTCAAGACAGTATCTAGCAGGCAGCTTCTCTAAAATCTTGACTCTGCACATTTTCTTAATTATCTCTAAACATTCTGATTTTCACATTTATATTCCAACCGAACTGAAATATTTTGTGGTCCCTGGATATGCCTTGTTTTGAGTACTTCTAGAACTTTATCTGTAATACTCCCCCCAAACACACATTCAACTTCTCTTTTCTAGACTACTTATATTCAAGGATTCTTTTTTCTTTTGTTTCACATTTTTATTTTTAATTTAAGTGCAATTAACATTTAGTACACTATTAGTTTCAGAGGTAGAGTTCAGTGACTCATTAGTCTTATAAAACACCCCATGGCTCATTATATCACATGCCCTCCTTAATGCCTATCACCCAGTTACCCCATCCCTCCACTCCCCCCACAAGGATTCTTTCTTACCACCATTGTATAGACTAGAGTGATCAACAAACAATGCTTAATAGATATATTTAACAAATTGCCTCATCCTTTCCTTTTTTCTTATGTAGCATTAGTTTACATATTTTCTTACATATTATATATCTTTCTATCAGAGTTTTTCCATGCCTCTTTTGAAAGACAACCACCAAAAGAAGGTTTTATGAAGTCTGCCTCCTTTGTTTTTTAAGGGTACTTCATTTTTTTTCAAAACTGACAACATGATAAGAGCAGGATTTTAAAATTATGACCTAGGAAAAACAAGCACAAACACTTGTTAAAAATTGTGCTTTTCTGTACTCAAGATGACATGTAATTCATAAACTGATCAAAGACCAGAGAAAGATAAAGTTTATCTAAAATAATAATACACACTATAAATACTAAAATAGTATCCCTGGAAAAGTTTAACTTGGCTTTCACTGCAATAGGTACCTTTTATCTCAGGAAATCTCTCAACTGTTTCTTGAGGGTGTTAACCATGGGTGTTAGCACTTTAGGCTAAGGCAACTTATCATAGTATTGATTGTATTTATTTCCAGGTAGTCAACCTAGAAACTGTAATTTTGAATTGCTAACACTACAGATGTTTTTTTCTTTTCTGCAAAAACGCTAAACTTAAGTAAAAAAAATTTTTTTTTTTTTAACAATTTTATATACACTCTACCCAGTGCTTTGTATATATTTTCCAGTAAGGCTCTACTATATTTTAAAGCAGATTTTACTTTAATTTTAAATAGTCTTTACACATAAACTATGTAAGTATTGAGATTTTTCTATTAGGGAGTTATTCACCATTTTTTTTTTTTTATCTTAAATGTCTTTCATATAGTTCATTGCTCCAAACCATAACGCAAACATACACACACACACACACACACACACACACACACCCCTAAGTACGGTTAGTAAAGTGCATACATAGTATAAAAAATTTATATATTAAAATGAGAATATGAAAGTTTATGGTATAAAGTTTAAATACAATCTTTAAAGAATCTTCCCACATGAAGATCATGGTGGTAAAACCACAAACCAACCAATGAATGGAAATCTTTCTTTTTAAGTTTCAAGGCTTTTCCAAAAAGAGTTTAAGGCCATTGAAGGCTTTTCTGTGGAGTAAACAGAATGTGTATGTGTGGAAGCATCTAAAAATAAAACCGTGCAAACTTTAAATCACTTTAAATTTAACTCTTGTGATCATGAAACTAAGAGTGAGTGTTGTCTTTCAAAATTGAGATACAGTGTGGAAACAGACCATTATCTGTTTCTGATGCTTTAGTATATGGCAAGAAAAAGGTTATTTATTTAAAAGTGAAATTATAATAAAGAAACACTACTCCACTGAGTTTAATATTAATTTAACATCTATTTATTAATTTTTAGGGTAAAGTTAATTTATGAGATAAAAAGTGTTATTTAAAATATTGACATCAGTAAAATATTGAGAAAAAAACTTTATTTTAGTAATAGCTGATTTGAATTAATGGGACATCCCACTCATTAATAATAACAGCAGTGACAATTATTACTATTAGTGTTACTTACATACTTGGAAGCATCTTATAGTTTTTTATTTTGGTTTATAGAGTTAATTGAACATACTTTGCAGCATACAAATTTGCCTTGGATTTGATAGGTTATATCATTTATAACACTCATTATCTTACATTTGTTGATTATTGACTGGGTACCATACACATATTAGGACATACTGCCCTTATATTTTTTTGATAATTCTTTAATTCTTATAACACCCTTATGAAGTAGGCACTATTACTCTGATTTCAAGAAACCAGGATTTATAAAACTAAGCAGTTTACTCAAATCATATAGCTAGTAATTAGTATAATTGGTTCAGAACTAGAACATTCTGAACCTATGTTCCCAACCCTCTCACAACATTATTGTTTCCCTAAACTATGATTTCCTGATCTAAGACTGTTAAAATATATAATCCTAAAAAAGACACGAACTACAAAATGTTATCTTTATACTAAGAATTAAAATTTCAGCTTAAATAAATCAATTATCTTGTACTTAAGTGTTAGTTAAAGATAAAAACCATGGTTTGTCTAAATTTAGAGCCCATGCTGTTTTCACTATAGCAGTCCAATTGGACTCTTGGCAAAGATGGAAATGGTTTCTCTTGGCTCTCTAATATTAACATGTGGCTATTGGAACACAGCTGATGCTAATGAAGAACTATGTCTTAAGTTTTAGTTAATTTTAATTAATGAAAATTCAAATTTAAATGCTACATGTAGCTAATGGCTACATTACCACAAAGCACAACCAGGATTGAACTCTATTATCCTGACCTCCTAAAGCCATATATAAAGAAAACTTTATGAAAAAATGTAATGAACTTAATTACTAAATAAATTTTAAATAAATTCAATTATTCCTCATTAGTTAATCCTTTAATTCAATATAAACAGGAATTTCCAAGTAAAGTAACCCAGCCATATCCAATGTTGAACTCAAAAACTTTTCCTTCTTAATGTTTGTTCTAAGTTTACTTTTTCCCTAGTTGCATTATCTCTACTTAACCTTTTTTTCAAATTGCTTAAAAATAAAAAGATACACATTAAATCATGCTGGAAAAATATTTTCCTGTGCATCCTTGACAATCTTTCCCTTTATTTTTCTAGTGTCTAGAAAATGTGAGCTCTGTCTCCAATCTTTCTGCAGGAAATCTGTTTCGTATTTTACTGGTTGTGTTGTGATATTCACAGATCAGTAAATCCCAATTTGGAGGACTAGGGGTCATAGATGAGGCAGTTAAATCAAAGGGGATTGAATATAATGTCAAAGTCCCTAGTCTGGGCAAACAGCCCAATGCATGAAGATTTTGATTTTTCACTCTTCCAGTAACACGGAAAAGCAACCTTACAAAATTAAAAGTTTCTAGACTAAGTTCTGTGACAACAGTTATTGGCAAATGAGATGCCTTGGTACAAGTCTACACTGCTTACCTGATAGATGGTAAAAACTTTGTCCTCTTACTATCCCCGTTAACACTGCAGGACCTAAGGCTACATCAAGATGTTATTTATATCCTAGAGTTAGTCTTAAAACATGGTATAATATCAATCCAGACTTCTGAGAAATAGCAAATAAACAGTTATTCTTTAGCTTGTCAAACTGCCATAGATCCTAACTATGCTACTCTCTTTTCCTCTTGTCCTATTCACCTCCTGAATACAGAGGTAACTCCTACATTCACTGGGTTACAGAGAGGGATTGGTCTACACTAATACACATTCATACCTGCTAAACAGTTTCTACCATGCACATTTTCCTGATTTTTCTTAGAATCCAGATACCTTAGTACAAACTTGAAAATCTGGAGTCTTCAGGAATGGCATTTCCCTGGCGCCTGCCTGGCTCGTCTTAATAGCATGCTACTCTTGATCTCCAGGTCCTAAGTTGGAGCCCAATATTTCGTGTAGCGATTACTTAAGTAAATAAATAAAAAAAATTTTAAGATTTTCTTTATTTATTTGAGAGAGAGAGAGAGAAAGTAGGGTGAGGAGCAGAGTGGGAGGGAAAGAGAGACAATCCTAAGGGGACTTAACCTTGGCTCTGAGCTTTGGGATTCAGGGCTAGGTCCCTCCAATGGAGACATCATGACCCAAGGTGAAACCAAAAGACACAGGCTTAACCAACTGAGTTGCCACCCAACTTTACTAATAAATAAATTAATTAAAAATAAATAAAAAATAAAATGTAACATTATGTTTGTTTGTTTTTAAAGAAGGAAATGGCATCTCTTCTGTATTCCTGATTTAAAAACCAAGCACCTTTCTATTGTTATAATCATTTCTTTTAGGTCTTTCTTTTCCTTTTTTAAAAAATCTGATTCCAGTTTAACATTAGGCAGAAATTTCATAATACAATTCATATAACAGCGAGATGGAGATGATTTCAAAATCATTAGATGTATTTCTTGCCATTCACCTCTCCTGATCTAATGTGAATATTGTTATTAAATTAGATGGATTAAATGGAAACTTTACTGGTTTTCCATTTGTGTTTAAATCCTGACCCTGCTTCTTGCAAGCCATGGCCTTGGTTGAATTCTTTTAATCCTCTCAGTCTTCATTTCTTTATCTGGAAAATGAGCGTGATAATGATACTTACTATATGGAGTTCCTGTAAGAATTATATAAGATAATTTAAATGAATTACTTAAAGTATGGTTTGACAGATTAAAAACACTTAATAAATGGTATTACTGTCCTTTTATTGTTGTCCATGTAAATAGATGTGGGAAACTCATGACAGCTAATAAGTACACACTGAAGTCTATTTATATGTACACCAAGACACAGTAATGAATATTCAACCAAAAACAAGGAAAAATCTTTTAGAGTATCTATAAAGAATTAAACATGATAATAGGTTGCTAGTCACTGAAAACATATTTTCCTACTATTTGAGGAATACATAAATAAAAATATTATTCCTACTATTTAATTTATAATCAAACATGAATCAAAAAAATGACAATGGTTTTTCCTGATGCTTTACCTGGAGCTAGTTAATGCCAATTGGTATATTTTTAAGAAAGAAAGAATTCTCAATGTATGCGCCAGAAATGAAGCACCATTTCTTACTGATCAAAACAATTCTTCTTCTTGGTTTTCTTTATATTTTTTGCATTTGCTCAAAGAAGTCTTCTTAATGTCCAAATAAGAGTTCATTGTTGAGATGAAGTGAAACTCCAACCTCTCCATCACATGGAAGTAGTAATTAGACCAGGCTTGTGTGTACAATTAGATCTCAATCAACGCTGTTGACAAAGCCCAATTTGACATACACTCTAAACTCCAGAGATTATTTTGAAACTGCATCTTTATAAATTTCAGTGTATCGTTCTGCAACACCTTCAACCAGGATTGTTTTCTGAATTTTACAGGATCATCTACACTTCAATCTTTGTGAAAGTGTAGCCATGATATTTCTGTTAGATTAACTTGTTCTTATTTTCTAGAATAAAGCAGGAAAGGGGGCTTAAAAAGGCAATGAAAATGGAATTATAATACTGTGTATCTTTTCTATTTCCATACTAATGTACTATACTGCAAACATTTGGGTACACATTGAATGTCAGCAATCAGAACACAGCAGGTTCCTCAAACCATATAGCCTAAGATATATAAAATCCCACACATTTTGATTAAAAATTGAAAATACTATTCAAAGCAATAAAGCCCACTTCAAAACTGACATAATAACATATCTAGAAATTAAAATTAAGTTTTCACAGAATCTAAGTGCTATCTTAGTTAAATTAGCTTTTGCAGAAAAGTTTAAAAAATGGCATTGCAATTATTTCTGAAAACCCTGTAATATATCGAAGGACAACTTTGTAGTTCATTTGCAAGTATCTGAAAGATGTCAAGAAAAGAAGTTATTCTCTGTAAGGAAGATTTGGTTACATGCTTTTTTCTTAACTTTAAATCTTTAAATGTAAAGTTTAATAAATTGTCAAAATGTTAACTGTGTTTCTTAATAAACAAAATATACCAGTTGAACACTTTTTCTTAGAAAACTCAGATTTGTGCTTAAGGTAATAACATGTCCAGCTACATACTCCTTTGCAGTTGGTAGTGGCTACATGACCCAGGACTAGACAGGAAAATGTACGAGAAGATCCTGGAGAAAGTACTCCTTCCCAAACAGGAGGCAAAATCGTGGTAGGATAAAGCATTTTTGCCATTTGTACACTCTACTGCCCGGAACTCAGATATTATGACTAGAGGTATAACGTTAATCTTGCAACCATGAAGATAAAATATTATCTGTATAAGATGGTAAGAGCAGGAGGGGCGCCTGGGTGGCTCAGTGGGTTAAAGCCTCTGCCTTCGGCTCAGGTCATGATCTCAGGGGCCTGGGATCGAGCCCCACATCGGGCTCTCTGCTCAGCAGGGAGCCTGCTTCTTCCTCTCTCTCTGCCTGCCTCTCTGCCTACTTGTGATCTCTGCCTGTCAAATAAATAAATAAAATCTTTAAAAAAAAATATGGTAAGAGCAGGAAAACAGGAGACTGAAGATCTGACAATATCATGAAGTTGCTTTAATTGTCAAGACTGCTCCCCTCAGACAACTTGAGAGAGAAAAATGAATGACCTAACTGATTAAGCCCCTATTGGTTGTGTTCTTTGTAAAATTCAGCCAAACACAAACCTAACAGATTCCACACACTATAAAATTACATTCTAAGCAGTGATGTTTAATTATTTGACTAAGATCAATGATAGAATGAGAAAATAACAATGTATAGAAATGGAAAAGAAAAACAATGATATCATATTTTTAATATGTGCATGTTCTTGTAAGTATTCTCTAACAAGCCTGTTATAAAATACAACTTCGGCATTTTTGCAAACTTTCTGTCATTCCAAAATAATGTTTTTTTAATAGCTTAAAACAGGCTACTCAAAGATAATAAACTCTTTCCTAGTTTGCTCAAATCTAAAGCAGAGTGATAAAAATGATCAAAGTCCTTAGGTTAAAGTGATCCAATCAGAAGTACTGGATGAGAGAGAAAATTGAATTTCCACTCTTTGGTAATTATCTCTTTACACAATAGAGACATATGCTATAGTGACAGAATTTCTATCTGTTAGTTAAAAGCAGCATTTGAAAACACTTACTAATCAAGGAATAATTTCATGTCTGAAAATTTAAAAAAAGAGATTGGTTGTAAAAAGAGCAGGAGGTGTTGCTTCATGACACATCCAGCATTTATTTAAATAAAATCTTTATTCTCTGATCGGTACTTATACACATTTTTTTTTTAATTTTTTTTTTTTTTTTTTTACAGAGAGAAATCACAAGTAGACGGAGAGGCAGGCAGAGAGAGAGAGAGAGAGGGAAGCAGGCTCCCTGCTGAGCAGAGAGCCCGATGCAGGACTCGATCCCAGGACCCTGAGATCATGACCTGAGCCGAAGGCAGCGGCTTAACCCACTGAGCCACCCAGGCGCCCTATACACACATTTAATTTTGAAACTGTATGTAAATGAAGTTTAACCATTTCTTCTGAAAAATTAGAGTAAGTTTTGATTTCATCATAAGAAAATCTTTTGTAAAAAATACTTGGGACCATTCTCTGTACCTATTTCCTTATGTGTAAAATGGGAGAATATATCCTACCCCATAGAGGTGCTAGGTATGTACATTAAGCACATCAAACATGTCTGGCACAAAGTAAGGCAATATTAATAAAACACGGTTATTTCCATTGTTAGGGAAGGGAGATATGATGACGTGTTTCCCCAAAATGTGTACCTTCCTTCTGCAGTGCTGAGCTTTGGCTGGATAGTGGCTCCCCAACTAGGGACTACATTTCTTAGCGCCTCTTGCAAATCAGTGGGCCTTGTGCTTAGTGCTTGCTTGTGGAATGTGAGTGGTAGTGGAATATATCACTTCTAGGTCACAGTATTTACCAAGTAGCTGTGTTTCCCTATGTGTTTTTCTCCCCATTTGCCCAGTATCTATGGATGAACTCCAAGACTCTATGAGATGAAGAGGCATAAAGTGGAAGAAACCTGCATCCTTGAATCACCAAATGGAGGAAAGTCATGTATGCAGGAACAATAAACTCTAGAATGAGTCTATTACATGAGTAAGAAACAAACTTCTATGATGTTAAGAGACTAAAATTGGGGAGTTAATTTGTTATGTGTTAGTCAGTTGTCAAAAATTATATGAAAGTGATGTAATAAAATTCATGTTTACCACATAAGCCGAAAGTAAAATTCTGATTTTTTTTCCTATGAATTGGTTATGATAGCCTGATAGTCATGTATTTTCTAATTAAATCTCAAAGACAAATTTTAACATCATTATATTATTTCTTCTATTATGTTTTAAAAACATTAACTTTCATGATGTTCCCTTATAAAACCCAATTAATTTTTGTGGGTTTGAAATTTAATTATTGAAGATGGAGAGTGTGTTACAGAAGCTATTATAATTCAAGATTTTTTCTCTTTTTGCAAATGAATGGTCATAAAGGAAATTTACAATTTAAAAACCAATTAAAAGGAAGGATGTTCTAGTAATTGATGTTCTAGTAATTTTGCTGGTGAGCAAAAATCTGTTAATATAAGTTGAACCACCTTTCAGTTGACTTTTGCCTCAAATTATACTATTTGTGATTTTAGTTATGATGTTATGACCAGAGCCAATAGCTATTTCTTTTATATAAATCATTAGATTTTTATTTCAAAGCTTCTATAACTCAATTCTTAAAAGTAAAATGATAACAGTATAAAAAAGTTGTGGTAATACCAAAAACCTCATGACCTTACTTTTTAAAAATAACAGCAGGAAAGCATTTATTATGACATATTTATGATATATTTCAATCCTGGAAGGCAGGGATCTATTTAATTTATCTACCCGTATAAATATGCACAAAGGTAGAGTGTTTGGTTTTCCAGCTGATCCCTACCCAAAGTATAAGTGGAGCTTCTAAAGTTTATTTGTTCAACTAAACATCCTTTAAAAAAATAAAGATTTATGAGAGAGAGAGAGAGAGAGAACATGAAGAGGAGGGGCAGAAGGAGACGGGGAGAGAGAATCTTAAGCAGGCTCCACACCCAGTGCAGAACCAGGTGTAGGACTTGATCTCAAGACCCTGAGATCATGACTTGAGTCAAAATCAAGAGTTGGATGTTTACCCAACTGAACCACACAGGTGCCCGTAAACATCCTTTTATATACTTTTTTCAAGATGAGTTCCAGACTTGTATATGACATTAGCAGTATGTTATACGTTATACATTTTCTATGTGTATGTGTATGTGTATGTTATACACATACAAAATGTATGTATTATACATTGATGTCTGTATATGCATGATTATGATTGTGCATTTGTATATGAAAAAGGATAGATGAGAACTCTTTTTCTTTATGTTTGGGTGTCCCAGCCTCTTGGAAACACTTGCTTATAGAGAAGTGTAGAATTGCACGTCTCTGCCTGGAAATATCTTAAAGCATTCATTTTTGGGGTAATAATAATTAGTGCTCATCTTAAGGGCATAATGATATGTTTGTTCCACCATTAACAATTCTTTTCATAAAGAGTTTCACTGTCTTGTTTTGTTGAAAAGAGTCAATGGTTAAATTATGTCTAGTCAGGTAAAGAGACATGTAACCTGTCCAGTTGCTGTGAGAACTACATTTTTTTTTTTTTTTTGGTTCGCTGAAATAATCTATGCAAGAAAAAGACAGAAACTTTGTAAGTGACTAAGACAATATATACTTATTAAACAGTATTTCGGGAAAATACTAAATAGTATTAAAAATGTTCATAATTGGGGCACCTGGGTGGCTCAGTGGGTTAAAGCCTCTGCCTTCAGCTCAGGTCATGATCTCAGGGTCTTGGGATCGAGCCCCACATCGGGCTCTCTGCTCAGCAGGGAATCTGCTTCCTCCTCTCTCTCTGCCTGTCTCTCTGCCTACTTGTCATCTCTGTCTGTCAAATAAATAAATAAAATCTTTAAAAAAAAATGTTCATAATTCTTTCACCATAATTCTTTCACCAAACATACTCTGGTAGTATTTTGAGATGTTTCCTCTTTACCACACACATTTTTCTGCTGTGGTAGTGCTCTTTGAATCATTTATCCATTTTTGCCTCATTGTTTTCCAGATAACATTATATCAGACTTGCTTCATTAAAATTATTCTTCAAAAAGAAACATGAGGCACATAGGAGTATATATTCTTTAAATACCATTTTGCCATCTTGCATGTTAATGCTTTTAAAACAATCTGGGATAAAGTGCATTTTTATTTCTCCAACTGTTCTTTATAACACATTTATCTCAAAAATTACCCCATTCTCTGGTTTAGCATCCGTTTCACTCCTTCACCACTTATATTACTATAGATGGACTGGTTTACACAAGGTTTACTCATGGTGATGTGTCAGACTAACTTCTAATGCAAACACACTTTTAAAGAAATTATTTGTGGTGGTTATGCCGTGTCTCTATTCCTAATTGTTCACCTATCCCTCTCCACACTTATTCCTTCTTCTTTGACTCCAACTTTCATTCATTTACTCATTGGGAAAACACTTATGGAGTCCTTTTCCATGCCAGGCAATGTGAGAGAGACCCTGGGCCATGATGAATAGGACACAACTTTTGACACTAAATTACAATATAATGTAATAGGTATTAGTTGGTATGAATAGAAGGTATTTTTGGTAGGAAGAGTAGAAGCAGTCAGTCTGGTCTCAGGTGTTCAAGCACAGCCTTCTTGAGAACACAGTTTTATCAACTGGAATACTGCCAGCTCCAGACATGCCTGATGGTCAGAAAAGGAAGATTTAGTTCTTATGAAGAATCTCCTCAAATATAAATCTGGTAACTCAGGTAGATTCAGGAATGAGACATTCTACAACTGGGATAATTCAAGGTGTTGAGGAAGGAGTAACCGAGCTCCATTCAAAGATTAAGGCAGGGAAGAAGGTGGGCAAACTCCTTTACCTATAGATATTTTCTCTGAAACTGCCTAGGGTGCCCAATGCATAGTGCCTGGTGAGCATAGCAAGCTCTCACAAGTAATGTGTTGCTCTCATAATGTGTCCACTGGTATCAGTTGTTTTAGCCTAATGGGTGGGGTAGTGCAATAGGGAATTTGAGATGAGGTACTAGACATCAGGAACTTTCTATACGTGGGAGAACAGGAGACGTGATCCAGGCTTGGGAAAGGACTGCAGTGCTTGGCTTTGAATTCAGTAGGCTTCACTGCCAAACACAAAAGCAGTGAGCCTAGAAAACTTAACACACATAGAATCTTAGGAGAGGAACCCCACGCTGAATCCTGTCAATTAGCCTGGATCCACAATGCAATGCACAGAAGTCTCTATTTTAAGCACCAACTATACTGACTCCATAACATGGTTAGGGAGATCCTTTCCTTCTGAAATAAAGGATGCTTGCAGACACACTAAGCTTTTTCTCTGTCTACAATCCTTCAAACCAGAAACTATCAAGTTTTAGTAATATTTTCAGTAAAATGTTGTTAAGTGATTAGCTCTCTTAGAATGAAGAGAGGAAACAACTAGAAAAGCCTTATCAGAGACACAGTCTCACAAAGATTCCTAGCTTTGTTGAATTAGAGGAGTGGGCTGGATCCTATTCCAAGTTGTCTTGTAGAAGCCAGGATCTTTGGAAGGCAGCTTGTGGGGTCTCTGGGAAGTGATTTGGGGACGGGCAGGACTCTCTACTCAGGTAGTTACACTTCTTGGTGAGCTCTGACGGGAGGTGTTGACTTTGTGGATTTATGACAGACAAGCTTCGGAACCGAGTAAACTTTCGAGATCAATTCTCTCCCTAACTTCCATTACAGTAAACAATTTCTGCTGAAGGTCTTCATAAAAGAATCTGAAAAGGCCATAAGAAATTCCCACAGACTATTTATCTCAGGAATTTACTTCCTGACTCAACAGTCCCAGTCTATTAAGCAATAGGCAGAAGCTCAGGAATGGTATCTAGATTCCTGTGAGCAGTCACATGGATGAACTTCCTCTGACCACAAATTTTCCCTGCCCCACAATCCTCTTAAAATTCTTTATTTTATTATTAAGTTTCTAAAAATGAATTGTCTAATTACTATATATTTAATATAAGACATTTTAATGATTTAGAATAAATGTAGAGGGAGGACCTACCCATCTGTAATTGTACTGTTTTTTTCCACTTAACATGTTAAGGGTCTAAGTGTTTTGAATCTATATTCTTAAAAGTAAAACTCTCTAAGGCAGAACAGAAAATCTGAGACCCCCTACTTTTTTTTTTTTTTTGGTGGGTGCACTCTTCCTTTACCTGTAAGATTATTCAGAGAAGTGAAATGAAATTGAGACTGACCTAAAGGGAAACTGGATTTTTTATTCTTGATCCTTCAAATGCCAGTGTAGTTTCTAACCAAACCTATATAATGTTGGAGAAAAGGTTATTTCTAAAAGTATGGTTTGTTCATACAATGGAAAACCATGATTGCAGCTTGAAAAAGGAAAAAAATTCCATATTCAATAATAGGAAATAATATTCAAGATACAGTAATTGACAACAAAATTAAGTGGTATAATAGGTTATTATGTGCTCTTATTAGTGTTAAAAAGGAGATAGGCAGATCTATAGATTGATAATACATATACCTATATATCTAGAGGATTTTCCCAGCATAATATACAAAAAACTGATAACTGAGAACAGTAGCTCCTTCTGGGTTGCTAGTGGGGGAAGAAGACTTAATTCTTATTTAACTCCCCTATCACTGTTGGATATTTTTACTATATAACTGTATTATTATTTTTATTAAAAATAGTTAAAAAATATTATCCATGAGCCTTATGGAAAGGTACAGATTTTAATCTAAAACTTATTTCTTTAGCATATGCTTATTATGAGACATCCAAATAATCAAATAGCATTGAACCTCTAAATTAAGACGGTTGTTTGCCCATTTCTAATATACTACCTACTTACAGAAAATGGATCTATGGGACACTATCATGCAATTTTAGGGAATGATGTAATAAATTCTATCAGGACAGAAATTTCTATAATCTTTAAAATTATTGTTTAGGAGTTCAAAACCTTGTTAGAATTCTACATGGTATAGCCAGCCATCTTCTGTTTTATTTTCTATTTCTTATACTATTAGGAATTTAGATAAACTTCAGTTCATCCCTCCCTTGTGCAGCTAAAGCAGAGGCCTCCTCAGAATACCATCATTGCCCAACATGAAAAAACTGTAAAATGGAATTTTATTCCCTTTGGAAATGTAGCACATATAGGATGTGAATAGTTTCCCAATAGCCATTGACGACATTGACTTTGTGAATCAAGAGAGATGTAGGTACATTCACTTGCTTATTTTTAAACCTCTGAGGAAAAATATAGCATTTAAAAGCCTCATCATTAGTCATTGAGATAATTGCAATTTAATATTCTGACTAATGTCCAGATAATTCTTGGGATAGCCCATGAAAGTAGGCTATTTGTAAAATCTTGAGAGATTGGCCATTTTCTGGACTTCTATATTTAAGAATATATTTCTCTTCTATTATTTAAAGTCTTCTTTTAAAGTCTGCAAAAAGGAGATGGAAACTAAGGAAATTTTATCTCATTGTGGAAGATATGGTCAAGTGTCAAGAAACAATGTTTCATTGGAAACATTACCTGAGCCTTGACAGAACAAAAATGGGTCCTGGCCCTGAGTAAGCGGACAAGTGGAAAGTGGAGGGGCCTTGACTGAAATTGTCTATCTTTCCATGAAGCATTTTTTCCCCCTTAGTTTTCTGACTCTAGACTTTAAAAATCTTACTTTTGATTTCCTAAGCATACCCATCTTTCATGAATCTTTAGTCTATGCCAGGCTGCCTCAACTTGGTCTAAAAAGTAAATTACATTACAGTAAGGTTATAGGAAATCACATACATAACCGATTTATAATCACAGAGACCAAATACACTTTGCATAGCAAAGTGTAATTTTTTCAGTTCTTGAAAAATCAGATCCACTGTTTAGAACATTTTACTAAAATATTCCAAAAGAATTCTGATCTGATTGTCCCATAGAGGCTTCAAGCTAAAACTGTCCAAAATTAAATTTAGTATTTTCCTTCACTCACTGTCCCATCAACTCTCTTTCCTGCTGTGTTTCTAATCTCAGCAAAGGGCTCTACCCTTTCCTACCCTCAATTACTCCATCTCCTCCCCCTCACCCGGTCAAACTGACCTAAACATCACTTAGGTCCACTCCTTTCTTCTATTCTATTAACCTCAGCCTAGTTAAGGTTCCAATAATATTGCCTGAATACTACAGCAGGTTAATAATTAATCTCTTTGTCTTCAGTCTTTTCATTTAAAATCCATCCCCACAAATTCTTTTAAGACACTGATATGTCTATGTTGCTTCCTTCAAATGACTTCTTCGTGAAAGATTCAAGACTCTTCACCAGCTGACATATGCCCAATTTTCCATGATCAAATTTTACCCTGTGTTCCACATGTATTCTGAATTTTCAGGCATAATCATCCATGACAATTGTGTTTTTGAATGAGGCAATTTCTCTTATGATTTCATGGAGTTAGAAGTGTTGTTGAGCAAACAAGAGTCCTAGCAAAGAACTTCTGCAAATATCCCCAGGAAAGGACACGAATTAAAAAAAAAAAAAAAGAAGAAGAAGAAGAAGTACTTATGGGAAAAGCTGGGCTTACTCTCTAAACAAAATAAAGTATAAATATTAGAAAACTTTTTTCCTTCAAAGATAGACATTAAAGAGACTACCCAGAAATAAACCTTGGCCTTGCTAAAATGTACTTTTTTCTGTGTTAAAGTGTAAGAATAATATGGTCCTATTTTTGTTTTTTGTTATTGTCCTGACCTTGAAGGGAAAAGAGGGTCCAGTAAGTAATTTGCATAAAAGTGTGAAGTGTCCTTGGAAGGAAGTGATACAATGATAATTGGGACAGATGAGGAAATCCACCTTTCCAATGTCCCTTAAATTCTAGGCAAACCACACTCATGTCTGAAGTTCAGAGGTAGCAGAGCTTTCCCTTTGAGCATGCCACTCTCTCTCCCTGCCTAGAATGCTTCCCCTTCCTGCCTGCCGATTCCACTTCTGTTCATCCTTCAAGTTTCTATGTCAGTATCACCACCTCTGTGAAGCTTTCCCCATCCATCTCCTCGGCTGTATACTTACCACCTTACATTAAAGCGGTTTACTCGCTTATCTCATCAAGGACATCATGCCTTCTTCAAGGGCACTGCCATATCACTAGTATTTGTCACAAAGAGCTCTGTTTGCTGAGTAAATAAAAGAATGAATCTACCACAAACTTTGAAGAAAAAAACAAATGGCAGCACTAGAAATATCAGATAGGTTTAAGGTTTTGTAACCACTAATTTGAAAAAAAATTGGTTTATAGTATAAGTTTCAGTTAATTTGCTAAAAGTTTGCAGTCTCATAACCATTGCAAGGGAAACCATCCAGTCTCTCTGCCCATGTTCATAAATAAGGAACTCTTTGCTTTCTCAAAAATATTACAACTAGATCACTTACCTTTCTCTGACCTCTCACGTGTTCCTTTCCTTGGAAGGAGGAGTGAATCTGTGATGAGTGTGACGGTAAGAGTCTGGCTTACACTGATCTACATTTCTTTTTTCTAATGCTCAATGTCAATACACTCAAGGTTGCTAACATGTGTGACCTTTCCTCTTGAGCTCTCTGCAGCTCAGTGGGAGGCAGCTACTTTGCAGACACAGCTCACTCCAATTTTAAGTTCTAATGCGTAGACATCCATTCTGTCTATGTGAAAAAATCCATTCTGATTGCAGGCACAGGAGAGGTTTTCTAATCCAACTTTATTAGATAAAAGTAAACGATACGTTTCACCTATATCTGGTCCTTTTGATAATTTTTCAATTGGTACAGAATTTGTGTGGGGCGAGAATATCACTCGTAAAACCAAACGACTCTTAATAAACCTCATAATGCATGTGTTTAGATGTGGTAAAGCCATCTTTTGGCTCCCCAGATGGCAGAGCCGCTACATGTTGGAATCAGACTGTAACTAGGTGTTAAACTTTGATTAAGTTGTGGGAGATACTCCATAGAAACAGGAATATTAGATTTTACTTTCAAGAAACCTATTTAAAAAAACAAACAAACAACAACAGAAATAAGATCTGGTGAGATTTAGGCGCAGCTCTTCTCTCTTACCACCAGCCCACTGGAAACCCCAAAGACATTCCAGCAAAGGTACTTTCTGAGGTTGATACTGCAATTAGGACGTGGCTTTTGCTTATATAATGGTTCAATTGGCTCCTTTATTTTACCGCCAAAGCTGAATTTTACTGAGCGGTTCTTACCCTGACCTACTTTCATGTAGGATCGCCTTTGTCCATATAGCCCAGATTCCTCCAAAAGACTGGGATCGTAGAAAAAGGCAGGATAATATCTCTTGATCTAAACATGATAATTACTTCATTTTTCTGATTTAGGACAAAAAATAAGGACTTGGAGATGAGGTATTTGCTTTTCTATTGCATCCTAAGGAAAGGTCATTTGAGCAGTTAGTTGGTCCTTGTCTCTTCATTACCTGGTCAAAATCCTTCCCCTCAAGAACCTAGACTGTATAACTCAGATATGGGAAAACACACTGTGGAAGAATATATCCAGGTAATAGTTAGTGCTAAAGTGTCTTGGAAAAAAAAATGGTGAAGATTAGTCTAAAGAAGTTTTGAAAAAGGAAACACTAGAAGAGATCCCTGTTAATGTTATTGTGGGAATTAGGGGGAGAGGTAAGTTAGGAAGTATGGGGGAGGTGCTTATGACTAGACTCCCTTGTGAAGAACTCAACTCTGTGTTTTCTCTTTGGAAATTGAAAATATACTCTGTATCATAAATCTTTAGTTTTTCTTCTTTTGTTTGGTTATCATCTTAAATTGCAGTAACACTACAAAGAAAACCATTTGCAGCCGTGTATGTGTGTGTGTGTATATGTGTGTGTGTGTGTGTGTGTGTGTATACACACAGTGTGATGGGCTCAGGGAGGCTATAGGGATGAAGTAGTACAAAGGTAAAAATCATCTGATTTATTCTCCTGCCAGAAAGCAGGCTCCCATGCAGACAGTGGCCATCATCTCGGGAAGACTGTGACCTCTATCCTTTCCATGTTGATCCTTAGGCTAGATACAATTTTTCTGATACAATTTTATCTGTTTGTCTCACAGATAAAAAGATAATGTAAATCAGAAATTCTAAGGATGAATTTTAGAAAATAAAACTGGTTAATTTCCAGGGGAAATATTGACTTGAATGAACATAAAAGCACAAACAAAACAGGATCTTCTTCCACTATTGACAGAGAGCAAATAATAATAATATAACACACACAGTCAAAGAATTTAGAGCCAGAAAAAGCATAGGAATTATTCAGTCCTCATTTCTGGTTTCGAACATGAGGTTTAAACATAAAGGTTAAGGTCTTGTCTCAAGATCACCTAATATGTGACAGGGAGGAGGGCTGTGGCAAAGCCTAGAAACCAGGACTTCTGTCTATAATTTGTGTCACTTAGCACAACAACCTGGCCTATTCTCAAATGGCCCCAATGAGCTGTGGTGAAAACCAATCCATGCCTCATATCATCAGAGCCAAAGAATGATCAGTTTTCTCATCTACTGAGCTCGATGAGCTGTACGACCTGGATGTCTTCTGCAATGTCTCAATTTTTCCTTGCCCAGTTATTTTTATGACCTATTTAAGACATCATAAAATTATGTAGTAAATTAAAAAGACTATAACTTGTAAGAGTATATTATGAGGATAATGCTATCAGTAAAAAATCCTAAGTAGACTATTACTTTTTTAATTTCACAGATATCTATAAGTTCTGCTTGGGAGAGCTGGTTTGGACTGGATACAAAGAAATTAGCCATGCAACAATTTATCTCTTTGGCAAACCCATTTTCTTAGTTCTTCAAGATGACTCCTACTTCAAAAATGAACACATGTCTACAGCCAGTGTACAAATCCAATGGTCATTGCAGTAATATTGCAAAATACCATCTGACCTGCCCAAATACACATTTTTAGACAGTTCTATAAATGGATCCTTCCCCTGGGATACATATTTCTATTCCTTTTTTGTGAATGAATGTGTTCCCCACTCCCGCACCCTTCATTTACAGGAAGAGGAAGAAACATTGGAATTACTAAATGGAGCATGACTTTTTTTTCCAGAAAACAGGCCCAACCATGAGAATTAAAACGTCACTTGGCAACCGGATCCCTTTTCTATCCTCAGAGACGATGACACTTCAGGAAAGAGCTTACCTCCACACACTTCCCGAAGCCTTATAAGGTCAGGAATGTTTGTTGAGAAAAGTTTATTTTCCTCTGCCCAATTTAAAGGTATCACAGTCTTTTTCAGAAAGGTTTAAACTCTATGAAATGATTCAGTAAAGAGAACTTGGATGTAAAATTTGTCATATTAAAACTACTAAAATCAGTTTATTGGAATTGGCTCTAAAATAATTATTAAGAGAATATAGCTCTTGTATTTACATTAAAAAAACTCATCATCTTTTAAATCCTTTTAATATTATTTTTTCTTAATAATAGTAAGGTTAACCAAGGCACAGTTGTATTTTAGCTTAACTGGCAAAAACGAAGAAGAAAAGTTCAAATTTTTGAATATAACATTCAGAGCAAATTTATAAAGTAAAATGTTAAATTAATCTTATATGTAAATGGTTATTGAGTTCTTTTAGAAAGCCACTAGGAAGCTCTGTTCATTAATCTGAATGGACAGTACCTTTAGGATCTCTCTTAGTAATGCTGCCTGCCTTGCTCTTTTTTCATCATAAAAGCCAAATCCTCACTAATAACTCTTGATAGAAGAACGTCACTGTGGAGCAGAAAAAGGAAACATGCATCCCAATGATATTGGAATTTACTCAGAAAGACAAATATAGAAAGCAAATTAGTGGTTGATAAATATTGAGAGGTCTTTAATGACTGAAGTCACATGTACTCAAATGTTATAAAACAGAGGCAAGCTGCCAGGAAGCCGATTGCTGGAAGGGTTTGTTGAGCTCTTATGAGATGATGTCACAGAAGCCTTTGGAAACATTAAAACATAGAAGTCACCACCCCACTTCCCCCTGAGAGAGATTATAAATGCCTCTGGAAGTTCAAGATACTAAAATGTCTTGATCTCTTAAAGATCTCCATTCCTGGAATAAGGATCCAGGGTGTTTTAATTGTTACCTGGTTAGTTGATGAAGATAATCCTTAAGTCTTAGAATGCTCTTGATCTTAACTCATTTCTCAAACTCTGTCAAGTTACAGAAAATGTTATTATAAAACTGCATAGACCTTGATTGCATCCTAACAAATAGTTAACAGCTGAGCTTAATGACTGAAGCTTTGATAAATTTAATTCACCATCATTACCTTTTCTTTTGTTTTTTTTTTATATTTGACATACATTATTGAATTTATGAGTATTTTTCCATTTTAAAGCAGACATTAAACAGGAATCTCATAGTTTCTGCAAGAGATAATTTTATTTTTTAGAAAAACCAGTATTTTGATAGTTTAAAATAATATGGATCTGTGGTTATTGAATTGTGCTGTTTTGCTGGTGCTTCCAGAGACAGTCTTATACTATGTGGAATGGGAACTGAAAGTTTGGATGACCTTACTTCAGCTGCTGAATTCAAGTAATGAAGTTTTGTTGATTTGAGTTTTTAGGTTAAATTTGGTATGTCAATACTGTTCTTGGCAGAATATATTTACTTACACAATCATTTAAAAACATTTTTAAAGGTCTATTATGCATCATTCTAGGTAATAGAAAACCATGGTCCTTTCTCTCAAATAGGGCATGGTCTAAAGAATACAGTGATTGACTACTTGTGAGATGACTAACCTGAATTCAGGATGATAGAGAATAGAGAAGGGAAGTTTTCCTAGAGAGGGTTGAATTGAGGAGCATGAATTGTCAGATAAAGATGGTTAGTCTTTGAGGCAAGAAATAGAATCAGCCAAGATGACTGTAGTCAGAGGCTTTAAACAGATGAAATCGAGGGTATTCTTTCTACTAATGCTACTAAAGCATAAAATAGATCAAAAGTGGCAATAGATGACTAGAGGCATGGGTAGAAGCCAGTTTATGGAGGGCTTTCTATGTCATGTTTGAGATCTTGGTCCTTGTTCTTATAAGTAATGGAAAGATGTAGAAGTGTCATAAGAAGGTGTAGACATATGGAGAATGAATTTGAGGGGGTTAGCTTGGAGCCAATTGGGAGGCTGCTAAAGTAATCTATTTTAAAGGTCATGCAGTAGTAGTAGGAAAGAAGTAGATATATTTGAACAATACTTTGATGATATCAGCAGGATAATTATTGAATGTGAAAAGATAAGGGTGAAGGAATAATTAAGAATAAATATTTATGGTGTGGGTGGTTAGGTAGATGGCAAAGCCTGTCACCTGTATTAAAAAGTCCTAGAGGCACTTGGATGGCTCAGTTGGTTGGGTGACTGACTCTTGGTTTCCACTCAGGCTGTGGTCTCATGGTCATGGACTGAGTCCAGCATCAGGCTCTGTGCTGAACACAGAGTCTGTTTCAGATCCTCATTCCCCCTGTCTCATACTTCTCCCCACTCTACTCAGTCTCTCTCCCCAAAATAAATAAATATGATCTTTTAAAAAATCCTAGAGAAGTTTAGAGATGAAGAGGATGGGCTGATGTTGAGACATTTTAATTTTAGAGAGGGTTTTGTCCATTCAGATGGCGGTATCTGGCAGATATTGGTATGTACATAGTCAATGCTCAAAGGAGCTTTTTAACCAGAAATACTAATTCGAAAATAATCTTCATATAGCTGGTGGTTAAAATAATAAAAATGTCTGAGATCTTCCTGTGAGCCCAAGAACACAGTTTTTGAAGTTTTACGTGGTCAGAGAAGGAAAAGTCCAATAAGGAGACAGACTAGAACTGGCAATAGGTTTTAGAAAGCTTAAACTGGAGAATAAAATGCCAACAAAGCCTACTAAGTAGAAAGTTTCATATGTTCCTCTTTCTAGAAAGAAAGAACCATCGGTTTTGTTTGTAACAGAAAAGTCTAGAACAGTAGAAAGAATACTTACCTATAAGAACAGTAATAAAGAAGTTATTAATATCCTAGTGAGATCTTGTCCAGGGTTGTGATGGTAAAGAATCCTTATCATTATGCATTAGGAACATTGGATGGTTGACATAGTGGAGACAGAAATATAAAGTAATCTTCTGAGAGGTTTACATGAGAAAAGACTGAGAAAGATTTCCTCTCTTCTCCCTCTCTCTCCAAATTTAAAACAAAAACAACTCTCCCCCAAACTCATACAGCAGTAGCTAATACCATCCTCTTCCTTCTCAGCCTACCTTCCATTTTCTTCTTTACACCCATCTCTCTGACACCCTGTTATTAAAATTGGTCTTACTGGATTACAGAGAAGTGAGGAAGAAAGTAGGAGAGCTGAAAAATGTACTAATAAATTAATACGTACTTTTCCTGTTAGCTAAAGTGTTACAAAGATAGAACGAGGAACAGCACTGTGATATCCAAGTGTTATTCTATGTTTGCAGATTTATATAGGGAATAAAGTAGCAAATGAAGAGAAATCTTATTAAAGAGTCTCTCAAGCTGTCCGTTTTTCTCTTTCATGTCTGTGGTTTTTTATAATAACGAAAGCTTGGGCTCTGGGGCCAGGCTGTTGGGTTTAAATGCTGGCTCTTCCTCTTATGAGATGTATGATTCTAAACAAGTTTTTTAGCCTCTCTATATCTACATTTCCTCATCTGTAACATGAGGGTGGTGATAATATCACTGAACTCACAGTTATTATGGGGATTAATGGAGATAATGTTGATAATATACAGTGAATCTTCATTTGTTTTGACTACTAATACAGAGAGAAGAAGAAAAAGGAAGTCGGAGCGAAGAGAATTTAAAATGTGTGTCAGTTTACTTTAGAAATAGTCTTGTGAAATAGAAAGCTATTTGAATTTTCCTCTACATTGAAACACTTAAAGCTAGGAGATCAGCAAACCGTCAGAGGTCTTTGACGACAGGTTCTCTGAAAATCAGATGGTGGTTGGTAGTCTCGGGTAGGGTTCAATTACACAACTGAATTCAGGGTGAAGTGAATTTTAAAGATGATTTCAATTAATAGATGGCTCTTAATAGTTAAATACAATATGAAAGTTAGAAACGGATATGAAAAAATAAAAAGATTATTGAGAAAGATATTAACAGAAACCTTAACCATTTGTTATATTATAAATCATGTTTTATAAAGACTTTAATTCAGTGTTACTTATGTTTAGTTGATAGAATTTTCATTTTTTATAAAAGGTAGTAGAAAATATATGGTCATATAGTGAGGGTCAGATCTAGCCCATGCTTTATATTTCAGATTAGATGACTGGTATCCCTACTGCTATAGCTATTTTATGTTTTTAAGTATTAAATAAAATTCTTAAAATTTGAATCTCTAATCCAAAGCTATAAAAGAGCATTAAATTCTATTTACATGACCAAAGCTTCTTACAGCTCTCTAACAAGTGACAAACAAGAATCTCTACTTTTGTGAATCTATTGATACTGCAGGCCATTTATTACCTACCATAATTGTCTTATATTGTTAATTAAGTTTCTTTGGTTTTTTACTTGACTCCTCAACTGATACATAAATTTCTTGAAAGCAATATTATTTAGCTTCTAAGTGTGACTTAATATGCTACCTTACACCTCAGTCAGGCTTGAATCATAAAGAAGACAAATAAAACTTTTACCTATAACTTCTATTTGTTTGATTATATTCTCTTTGATGGTAAGGACGTTATCATCATGGCTCAGCATTTAGGCCCGGCATAGTGCATACACAAAATAAATATATGAGGGATGTAGGAATAAGTCACTATTGAAATGTTTTGAAGAATCATAAAGTGGATAAAATTGGTTTCATGTTTCCAGCCTCCATTTCTCATATTCTCTCCCATTTCAGAGACATCTCACTAAGAATGTGGCTTGATTGTCTAGTACTTGGTCCTGGCCACTAGGCTATCACATACTAGGAATGGAGAGGGAAAAATCCCAGGGACAGGACACTGAAGGCTAAACACCCTTGGTTGATCCAGGCACTGCAGGCACTTGCACCAGAGAGAATCTGTGTATTTTTTCTTTTCAGGTCTGTTTCAATAAGTGGAGGTTGCTCTGGATTTCGGTTTCCAGAGAGGTGGAAGAGAGGTTTTATTTTGTTTTTATTAAACAGATAGAATGTCACAGAGTTCTGGGCCCTCCAGGATCTGCTGGTTGTGCTGCTTGAAAAATACTGGCAGAATGAACTCCACAACTAAAGGTAAAGAAGAGGTCATGTTGAAGAAGTGTGGAGTGTGGAGATGTGATTTGGAAAGGAAACAGATCATGGCCACTGTGTCAGAGAGGAAGCTTATGGTCTTGGAGAAGGGCAAGAGACAGATTAGAACACAGAGGAAGGCACTCAGAAAACGAATACACATAGTAATTAACTTGGAAAGTGAGAGGGTCCAAATTGTGTGACTTCTGGCAACCAGTGGAGTTCAAAGCCTAGAGTTTTAAAGGTCATCAGGTTTGACTGGGATAGAGCCCAGAGGTCATTACACTGCTCTTGGAGAGAAGGTAGGCAAGCAACCAATGGATATATGGTGTGGAAACAGCGATCTGAAGAGCATCTGGGACACATAGTGGGGAGGTTATTTGCTCATACTGGAATATGTCCCAGAAAGGAAGCATTCATAGAGAGTTCCCTCTGGGAACTGAAACTGGCAGGTACCATTTCCCTTCCATGCCCTTTAGCATAAGCAGAGAACTACCTGAGGGAACCAGTACAGCTTGGACATTTGCTACCTAATTTGTTTACACAAACTCCTGTCCCCCACACTCTTGTGGAACTGCTAATCCCAGTCCTGCTTACCTCAGGCCCAATGCAATGGACTCCCTCTCCAGAATAACAGCCCAATCTCTGCCCACACTGAATCTCCCAACCTGGGAATTTTGCAGAGCCTCAGTTCTGGCAGTAGAGGTGAGAGGTCTCATTTTACAAACAGGTTAGAGGACACCTAGTTAAAATTCACCACATTCAGGCCAGGGACCAAACACTTCTCACAACAGGCAAAGAGAAATTCTGCAGATGACTGACCTGAAGAATAAAGTGATAAGGACAAAACAGCAGAGCATACACAGCACACATTGGAGACACTTCCAGAAGTGCCCTGGGGAGCAGAGGATGCTACATAGTCAGGCACTATAGAACCTCTTCTTCATAAGCCTATTACCATCAAGTACACAAGACACATCACAGACTTTCCTAACACACAGAAACAGGCACAAACACTTACACAAATGAGAAGACAGAAATTTAACCAAAATTAAAAAAAAAAAAAAAAAGACAAGGCCATGGACAGAGATCCAAGTGAAACAGTTTTAATTAACATGCCTGATAGAAAATTTAAAGTAATTATCATAATGAAACTCAATGGACTTGAGAAAAGAGTGAAATACATAAGTGAGACCCTTAGGCAAAGATAAGGAATAACAGCAGAGATAAAGGGCTCAATAAACAATATGAGAAATACACTGATGGAAGGAAAGAACAACAAGCTAGAAGAAGCAGAGAAGTGAATTAGTGACCTGGAAGACAGAGTAATAGAAAGTAATCAAGTTGAAACCAAAGAATTATGCAAAAACAATAATAGACTTAAGGAACTCAGTGACACCATCAAATGTAACAACATTCATATTATAAGGAATTTTGGAAGAAAAAGAGAGAGGAAAGGGCCAGAAAATTTATTTGAAGAAATAATAGCTGAAAACTTCCCTAATCTGTCTCGGGAGGGAAACAGACATCCAGATGCAGGAGGCACATAGAACTTCTATCAAAATCAACAAAAGCAGATCCATACCAAGACATATCGTAATTAAACTGGCAAAATAGAGTGATAAGGAAAAAGTTTAAAAGCAGCATGATAAAAGAAGACAGTAACACAAGGGAAAACCTATAAGGCTAGCAGGGGATTTTTTCAGCAGAAACTTTCCAAGTTCGAAGAGAACAGCATGATACTTTCAAAGTGTTGAATGTGAAAAATCTGCAGCCAATAATACTCTATCCAGCAAGGTTACCATTCAGAATAGAAGAAGAGATAAAGAATTTCCCAGACAAGCAAAACCTAAAGGAGTTCATGATAAATAAAACAACACTGCAAGGAATATTAAAGGAGACTCTTTGAGTGGAAAAGAAAGAGGGTAATAGTATAAATATAAGAAACACAAAAGGAGTAAAATAAATATTTCTGTAAAAAAAATCAGTCAAGGAACTCACAAATTAAAAGGATGTGAAATATAACAACATATACCTAAAATGTAGGGAGGAGAGGAGTAAAGAATGGGTTCAAACTTAAATGATCACCAACTTAATATATACTGCTAAATGCAGAAGAGGTTATATACTACCTAATAGTGACTACATATCAAAAATAACTAATAAATATATGAAGAGTAAAGGGAAAGAAATCCAAGTATATGACTAAAGGAAATCAGGAAACCATGAAAGAAAGACAAGAAAGAATCAGAGAAAATCTTCAGAAACAACCACAAAAAAGATCATAAAATGCCAACAAGTATATGCATTCAATATTTATTTGAATGTAAATGGACTGAACCCTCTAATCAAAAGGCATAGGGTGACAGAATGGAAAAAATAAACAAGAACAATTTATATGCTGCCTATGAGAGACTCATCTTAGACCTGAAAGCACCTGAAAGTGAGAGGATAGAAAAACAGCTATCATGCAAATGGAGATCAAAAGAAAGCTGGAGCAGCAATACTCATATTGGACAAAATAGACTTTAAAACAAAGACTGTAAAGAGAGACAAAGAAGGGCACTATAATATAATAATAAGGAGGACAATCCAACAACTATAATAATTATAAATATTTACGCACCCAACATAGGAGCACCCCAAAACAGTTAATAACAAACATAAAAGAACTAATCGATAATAATACAATAAAGTAGGAGACTTTAACATTGCACTTAATAGACAAATCGTCTAAACAGAGCATCATCAAGGAAACAATGACTTTGAATGACACACCGGAACAGAGGGATTTAACAGATATATTCAGAACATTCCACCCCAAAACAGCAAAATGTACATTCTTTTCAAGTGCACATGGAACATTCTTTGGAATAGGTCACATATTAGCCCATAAATCCAGCCTCAACAAATTCAAGATCAAAGTCATATGATACATTTTTTTCTGACCACAATGCTATAAAGCTAGAAGTCAACTACAAGAAAAAATCTAGAAAGAACACAAACAAATAGAAATTAAATAAAATTCTTTTAAACAATGAATGAGTCAGCCAGGAAATAAAAGAAACAATTAAAAAGTACATGGAGGGGCCCCTGGGTGGCTCAGTGGGTTAAAGCCTCTGCTTTTGGCTCAGGTCATGATTCCAGGGACCTGGGATCGAGCCCTGCATTGGGCTCTCTGCTCAGCAGGGAGCCTGCTTCCCTTCCTCTCTTTCTGCCTGCCTCTCTGCCTACTTGTGATCTCTGTCAAATAAATAAAATCTTTAAAAAAAATCAGTCCATTTACATTTACAACCAACAAAGTACATGGAAACAAATTAAAAAACAAACAAACAAACAAACAAACAGTAATCCAAAACCTTTGGGATGCAACAAAAGTGGTTCTAAGAGGGAAGTTTGTAGCAGTACAGGCCGACCTCAAGAAGGAAGAAAAATCTCAAATACACAACCTAAACTTATACCTAAAGAAATTAGAAAAACAACAACAAACAAAACCTAAAACCAGAAGAAAGAAGAAAATAAAGTAGATCAGAACAGAAATAAATGATATAAAATCTAAAAAAAATAGAGCAGATCAATGAAACCAGGGACTGATTTTATGAAAAAAATCAATAAAATGGATAAACCTCTAACCAGACCTATCAAGAAAAAAGGAGAAACAACTCAAGTAAATAAAATCACAAATGAGAATAACAGCCAATGCCACAAAAATGGAAACAATTATAAGAGAATATTATGAAAAACTCTATGCCAACATATTGGACAACCTAGAAGGAATAGATAAATTCTTAGAAACATATAAACTACCAAAACTGAAACAGGAAAAAAGAGAAAATTTGAACAGACTGGTAACCAACAAAGAAATTTAATTAGTAGTCAAAAAACTCCCAATAAACAGAAGTCCAGGACCAGATGGTTTCACAAGGATATTCTACCAAATATTTAAAAAAGAATTAATACCTATTCTTAAACTATTCCAAAAAAAAAAAAAAAAAAACAGAAAAGGAAGGAAAATTTCCAAATTCATTTTATGAGGCCAACATTACCCAGATACCAAAACCAGATAAAGATACCACTAAAAAAAGAGGCCAATACTCTTGATAAACATAGATGCAATAATCCTCAACAAACAGTAGCAAAACAAATTCAACAATACATTAAATAAATTATTCATCGCAACCAAGTGTGATTTATTCCTGTGTTGTAAGGGTAGTCAATATTCACAAATCAATCAACATGATACATCATATCAATTAGATAAAGGATGAGAACCATATGATCACTTCAATAGATGCAGAAAATGCACTTGATGAAATACAATATCATCAAGTTGATGATATGTATTGATGAAACAAAACAAAACAAAACAAAATCCTCAAAAATGTAGGCTTAGAGGGAACATACTTCAACATAGTGAAGGCCATATGTGAAAAACTCACAGCTAATATCATCCTTAGTGGGGAAGAACTAAGAGCTTTTCTCCTAAGGTCAGGAACAAGACAAAGATGATCACTCTTACCAATTTTATTCAAAATAATACTGAGAGCCCTAGCCACAACAAGCAGACAATAAAAATAAATAAATAAATAAAAGGCATCCAAAATGGTAAGGAGGAAGTAAAACTTTCACTATTTGCAGATGACAAGATAACATATATACAGAAAACCCAAAAGACTCTACCAAAACACTGCTCATACTGATAAATGAACTCAATAAAGTTGCAGGATACAAAATCAATGTACATAAATCTGTTGCATTTCTATACACCAATAATGAAGCAGCAGAAAGAGAAATTAAGAAAACATTCCCATTCACAATTGCACCAAGGATAATAAGATATCAAGGAATAGTCCTAACCAAAGAAGTGAAAATTTTCTATTCTGAAAACTCTAAAAGTGCTGATAAAAAACTGATGAAGACACTAAGAACTGGAAAGACATTCCACTTCTTACAGATTAGAAAAACAAATATTGTTAAAATGTCTATCTAGCAATCTGTACTTCTAATGAAATTCCTATCAGAATACCAACAGCGTTTTTCACAGAACAAGAACCACCAATTCTAGAATTTGCCCAAATAGCCCAAGCCATCTTGAAAAAGAAAAGCAAAACCGGAGGCATCACAATTCTAGACTTTAGGTTAGGTGGTGGGTATTAAGGAGGGCCCATATTGCATAGAGCACTGGGTGTGGTATATAAACAATGAATTTTGGAATACTGAAAAAAAAATCAAATTTAATTTTAAAAAAATATGTAGTAATTGAAACAATATGGCATTGGCACAAAAAATAGGCAAAGAAAATCAATAGAACAAAATAAAAAACCCAGCCATGGATTCATAACTGTATGGTCAATTAATTTTTGACAAAGCAGGAAAGAATATCCAATGAGAAAAAGACAGTCTCTTCAACAATTAGTATTAGGAAAATTGGACAGCACCATGCAAAAGAAAGAAATGGGACCACTTATACCACACACAAAAATAAATACAAAATGTATGAAAGACCTAAGTGTGAGAATGGAAACCATAAAAATCCTAGAAGAGAACACAGGTAGTAACTTCTTTGATATCAAGCCATAGGAACATTTTTCTAGCTATGTCTCCTTAGGCAAGGGAGACAAAAACAACAATAAACTTTTGGGACTGTATCAAAATAAAAACTTCTGCATGGTGATGGAAACAATCAACAAAACTAAAAGGCAACCTACAGAGTGAGGGAAGGTATCTGAAAATGATACATCTGTTAAAGGCTTAGTTTCCAAAATATATAAAGAACTTATAAAACTCAACACCCAAAAAACAATCCAATTAAAAAATGGGCAGAAGACAGGAACAGACCTTTCCCAAATGAGGACATCCAGATGACCAACAGACACACGAAAAGATGTTTATCATCACTTAGCATAGGGGGAATGTAAATCAAAACTACAATGAGCTATCACCTCACATCTGTCAGAATGGCTAAAATCAACAACACAAGGAATAGCAGGTATTAGGATGTGGAGGAAAAGGAACCCTCATGCACTGTGGTAGGAATGCGAACTGGTACAGCCACTCTGGAAAACAGTATAGAGGTGCCTCGAAAAGTTAAAAATAGAACTACCTTATGATCCAGCAATTATACTCCTAAGTATTTACCCAAATGATACAAAAATGTAGATTTGAAGGGGTACATGTATCCTGGTATTCAATATCCATAGTCTAAACTATGGAAAGAGCTCAAGTGTCCAAGAACTGATGAATGGAAAAAGAAGATGTGGTCTATCTTTCTAGCTAGCTCTCTAGCTATCTAGAATGCAATATTACTCAGCCATCAAAAAGAATGAAATCCTGCCATTTGCCGTGATGTGGATGGACCTGAGTGTGTTATACTAAGTGAAATAAGTCAGTCAGAGATGGATGATGGGTTTTAAAGAAGGCACTTTTTATGATGAGCACTGGGTGTTATGTATAAACAATGAATCACTAAATGCTAATCCTCAAACCAATATTACACTATAAATTAATCAACTAGAATTTAAATACAAATTTGGAAGAAAAAAGAAACAGACTGTTAGTGGTAGAGAACACTGATGGTTACCAGAGAGGAGAGACATAGGGGCATGTGAAGATGATGCTTTTCACTGCAATGTTGCTAGCTATTAATTTAAATAATAATATAAATGATGATCACTTTTTAACAGATAATGATGAATGTATTTGCAAATATATGTAAAAAATAATTTTGGAATACTTGTCAGAAGTGTACCACATCCTCTCAAATGATCATTTGATTTTTAGATGTCACTAATAGCAATAACTGATATTTATTTTACAGTAGTATACTAAGTAGTAATTAATTTCACACAACAGCCCGAGAGGTAGGCCTTATATATCTCAAAACTTTATGGATGAAGAAACTAAGTCAAAGTTGAGTAAAAGTCACCTATATAGAGAGTAGTGTAGGGAACCCAACAAACTCTATGTTACCTCTCAAAGGCACTAAAGATAGTCCATTATCTAGATCTTTAAATAATATATGAATTAAATATTATTTTAATAAGGACTGTGATAAACTTAATAGTTCAACTCAAAACTTCAAAATTCATAGTTTTTCTATGTACTTAATGTAATTATATTTTTAATCCAGGATTTCATCATTTACATTTACCATTTAATAGAAGTTAATTTTCAAAAGAACCTCCAGAGAGAATGGTCATTTAAAAACCTAACTTTAAAAAAATTTTTTTTTTAATTAAGTGAAATATAATTCATGGATATTTATTGTTCTAAACAGTACTAGCCTTGGGCAGCAATCATACATTCTTAACTTAAAAGGTTGACTTAAGCTTTAAGGGAAAAATAAAATGACCATTGTTCATGATTGTTAATTTGATTAAAACTTTTGAAAAATTGGTTTCATCATGAGCCAGACAACAAATTGACTTATAGAAATATATTGGCTCCATTTAATATATAAAAAATAAAACCATGTGTATAGTGTTTTGTTTTTCTAAACCACAGTCTTTTAGAGGGCTCAGATTTACAGAGGAACCCTGATGAGTAGCATGTGTTGAATTTAGAAACCAGGGCTTGGAAAATTTTGCTACATACACAAACTCTTTCATATGCATCAGGAGCTGTGTGTACTTATCTTTCACATTATTGTCACAAATAGACACAGAAGCATGCTGTCTTAATCTTTAGTCCCTATGGTATTATGAGGTCTTTTTACTGGGTGAGAGTGATTAGGGGCAAATTGGGTCTGCTATGTCTGATGTATTTTCTTTGTCTTTTGCTCTTCATTTTTTTGCTTACCCACTGCACAAAACCCAGTGGAAAAGCATCGGCAGATGACACAGGAGCAGCAATGACAACTGAGTGCTTCGTTGTCATGGCCTCCAAACTCTTCCACTGGCCAAATTCCTTCAAAATTCTCCAACTCTCTGGCCACATTCAGGGGCAGCTCTCAGGGGACAATATGTAAATAAGAACTTTCAAACCAGCAGATCACAAACCAAATTCAAATACTAACATGTTTTGATTTGTTTGGTTTTTGTTGTTTGGGTCTTTACCATGTGCTTTATTTTAATTATATTTATTCATTTACTCTTAGATCTTATATACAGAAAATTGGATGACAATACTCCCAATCCATAGTATGTTATTATCATATGTCCATGTAGGATTCCTCTTGATTTTTTAAATTGGTATTTACCACTTATTTCTCATAGTTAATTCTGTCTCCCATAACCAACGCAGGAATCTAATGTGTCTGAGTTATGTTATTTAATATACATGAAATCTTACAGAAAATTTTGTGGTTTTCTATGTAAATGGTTTTTAATTTGTATCAATCGTTCTATGCCATAACTCTTGTTCCCTTCCTTTTTTTTTTTTTGTTATCAGAGCTGTAGCTATTAAGAATAATAATTCTAGGGCGCCTGGGTGGCTCAGTGGGTTAAGCCGCTGCCTTCGGCTCAGGTCATGATCTCAGAGTCTTGGGATCGAGTCCCACATTGGGCTCTCTGCTCAGCAGAGAGCCTGCTTCCCTCTCTCTCTCTCTGCCTGCCTCTCCATCTAATTGTGATTTCTCTCTGTCAAATAAATAAATAAAATCTTAAAAAAAAAGAATAATAATTCTAATCTGTGTTCCTATGTGCCATAATCTATTTTTTATAAATGTTGAATCCATTGAATCTTTATAAATGTTGAATATGCTGTTCTAATTCACAAATTAGAAGATTTTATATGCAAGTACAGATTATTGGCTTTTTTTGAGTCTACATTTCTGAATGGCAAACAATCATAGGAGCTATAATGATTGCTGCTTTTAGAAGGAGCATATGCTTTTTATTTTTCCACTGGACCCCAGTCACTCATTACTTGTCTCCTGTAAGCATTTCAATTTGCAGTCTCTAGAAACTATGAAACTTAAGCATGACTCATGGGATATTGTGACCTGTTAAGCTCTTATATTTTCCTTCCCTTCTCTCCTCTCTTATACCCATTATAGGTCTCCAGTTAAACCTCTAACTACCAGTATCTTTTTCTGTTATTAACAACTTTTTCTGCAAGGCAAAGAGCATTTCTATGATTGCTTTCTATGTTCGCATTTGTGTATAATTCAGCTTTTCTTTCCATGAGTCCCTTCTACTACTGTTCTTTTCCTTTAAAGATTTTTTTGTTTTAGAGTGACAGAGAGAGAGAGAGAATGAGAGAGAATCTCAAACAGACTCAAGGGGCTCAATATCATGACCCTGAGATCATGACCTGAGCTGAGAAACCAAGAGTTGGATGCTTAACCTAACTGTGCCACCCAGACACCCCTCTTATACTACGTCCTATGAGAACGTGTGTTTCTTTACCTTTACTTTAACTCTAATGTATGTCCTTTGTCCTTATTTATGAGATGTGATTCTGTAGGTATCATTTGCATAGGACTTCCTGCTCTATCACTGCTTCTAAAACCAGAATCCTCTACACGCTCACACATATCTCCTCTCTGGAGTACTGTATGTTCTACCTCTTCTCTTCATTCATTCCTTCAGTCAGTCACAAATGTTTTTTGAGCTGCTAAGTGCTAGAAACCTTGTTCCAGTTTCTGGGAATACAGAAATGAACAACAAAAATACCCTCAAAGAAAAACATCTATTTCCAACCTCATGATTCAGAGAATATATCAGTAGTTGAGAAGAAGTGTCAGCCCAAATACCATCACTTTCCCATACTCTTTTTTTTTTTTTTAAGATTTTATTTATTTATTTGACACAGAGAGAGAGAGAGAAACACACACACAGTGAAAGAGGGAACACAAGCAGGGGGAGTGGGAGAGGGAGAAGTAGGCTTCCCGCAGAGCAGGGAGCCTGATGCCGGGCTCAATTCCAAGACCCTGAGATCATGACCTGAGCTGAAGACAGATGCCCAACGACTGAGCCACCCAGGAGCCCCCACTTTCCCATACTCTTAAAAGGTAATAACAACTGGTTCAAAAATGTTTGAATGCACTTTTTGACTTTTGTCATTTTCATCTACTGTTCAAAAATGGGTAGAGGATTTGAACAGATATTTTTCCAAAGAAGACATAAAGATGGCCAACAGGCACAAGAAAAGATACTCAATATCACAAACCATAAGGGAAATGTAAATAAAGACCACAATGGGATATTACCTCAAACCTGTCAGATTGGCCATTATTAAAAAGACAAAAAATAACAAGTATTGGTGAGGATTTGGAGAAAAAAGGAACTCCTGTACATTTCTCATGGAGATGTAAATTGGTGTCGCCATTGTGGAAAATAGTATGGAGTTTCCTCAAAACATTGAGAATCAAACTACCATACTTTCCAGTAATTCCATGTGTTTAAGTATCTGAAGAAAACAAAACACCGGTTTGAAAAAAAATATGCATCATTATGCTCATTGTAACACTATTTATAATATCCAAAATATGGAAATAGCCTAAGTGTCCATCAACAGATAAATTGATAAAATATGATTTAGCATATATATACATAATGAAATATTACTCAGCCATAAAACAGAATGAAATTTTGCCACTTGCAACATCATCAATGGACCTATAGGGTATCATGCTAAGTGAAATAAGTCAGACAGAGAAAGACAAATACTGTATGATTTCACTTAAATGTGGAATCTAAAAACCAAAACAAACGCACAAACAACATGAAAATAGAAACAGACTCATAGATACAGGAAACATGCCATTGGTTACCAAGGTAGGAATAGTTAGGCAGCAGGCTAAATAAGTGGAGAATATTAAGAAATACAAACTTCCAGTTATAAAATAAATAAGTCATGAAGATGTAATGTACAACATAGGAAATATGGTCAATAATATTATAATAACTATGTGTGGTGACAGACGGTAATCAGACTTATGTGGGGATCATTTCGTAATGTATAAACATACTGAATCACTCTGAAGCACACTAGAAACTAATAGGAAATTGTATGTCAATTATACTTCAATTAAAAAAAAGATAGGTTGAAAAGCCACTTACATCTCTACGTTTATTAGGATCCTTAATTAGATTGGAGAATGGTAGGTTTAGACTTAGTTTCCAGTTATTTTACTCCAGTTTACTAGTAAGCTAGCAAAAAAGCAGTGAAATTAACAAACAGACTAAGGATAAGTGTGAAAACTTCTCCTAATGTCTCCTATTTCTTCATGGAGCAGCACCTGATGTCGGCTGGCTATTGCAGCCAATATGGATTGAGAAATCTAACAAGTTAGAGGATCCAAGACTGGCAAAACCGTATTTTAAAACACCAGGCTAGGAGAGAAGGTTCCTTGCTGTGCCCCCATTACCTACCTTTCTGTTCTGTTTCCCGTGTGTCACTAGACTCACAGCAGGCATTGGCCATGCTGAGCACAGAAAACAGGACATTTCTCATCATCAGAACCTTCCATTTTCTCTAGGTGATAGGAAATTTGACTTGGAAGTGTTTGAACTGAAAAGAGAAGGTTGCTGATGAGGAGGCTGTAAAGGAGTGCATGGAATAGTGTGGCTCTTTGCTGAAGTGGATTAGAAAGAACACAGAGGAGAGGGTTATCTGAGCATTTGCTTTTTGCATGTGGCAATGTAATCCCTAGCCTTTGTCATGCATGTTTGGAAGCAGAGGATTTCCTTTTAAAGTCTTTTGTCACAAAACAATCTCTTCTCTTTATCTGACTCCATATCTGGTTTGTAAAAGTCCAAGGCAACTTTCAAGGTAACAATAGGATATAGAAAATATAGAATATATATATTCTATATATAGAATACAGAAACATGTTATACACCTATGGAAAATTTTTATATACCCATATTAGTTTGGATGTTGATGGTTTATTTGGTTACTACTATAGTTTTAATTGGTATGTTTGATATACATAATATATTTCTAATATTTTGAAGTTAATTTCTTTGTATTGTGAGAGTGATTTAAAGCAAGAAAATAAAAAAAATCAATTCAATAATACCATGCATGTCTATGAAATGTGCATGTTCTCAGTTTGTAACTAAATTTTGCTGAGTTATTTTATTTATAAAAATAAAGTTTTGGGGCGCCTGGGTGGCTCAGTGGGTTAAACCTCTCCCTTTGGCTCAGATCATGGTCTCAGGGTCCTGGGATCAAGACCTGCATCAGGTTCTCTGCTTAGAGGGGAGCCTGTCTCTCTCTCTCCACCTGTTTCTCTCTCTGCCTACTTGTGATCTCTCTCTGTCAAATAAATAAAATCTTAAAAAAAAATAAAGTTTTGTTCATGCTAGTTGCAAAGAGACAGTGTACATAATGAAATTGCTTTTTATTCAGTGAAGACACATTTACTGACTGCCTTCTATTGTTGGGCACTAGACATATTGCTGCACATATTCTGTTTAGACTAACATGAGTAAAATTGACGATGAGATTATTATTTTCATTTTAGATATTAGAAAAAAACTAACAAATAATACATAACCTAAAAGAGATTATATAGACCATACATGGCTGAACTGTAGTTAATGATATTAAATAAAACCCACCCTCCAACATACACACTCACTTTGAAGACTAAGCCAACTGCTCAGAACTTGGCAATGAATCTATCTAATTCCAGATCTCATATTTTCTTCACTTTAATAATGATAGTGTTAGGAGAAAGAGACAACTTGCTTTGATTCTTTTCCCTAGGGTTGAAATGGCTGGGTAGGCTTAGCTATCTTGATTTGAGAGGCACGAGGAGGAAAGCTTGCTGAGACCCAGAGAAGCTCCAGTCCAAATCCTCATCTAAAAGGCCACAATTTAAGATATATTCCTTTAGGTCTTTCCTGAGGACTTCTAGGTCTTTTCAAGTCCCTTTGTAACATCAATATTCCTAGAGTATTATGCTTTTAGACAATATCAATAAAACAGTAGAGCATTTGTTCATCCAGACCATTTCTAGGATGACAGATACCAGAAAGTACCATCCATAAGGATTAGGACAAAGGGTGCAGTTCAGGTTTTCCCATCAGAAGGTAAGCAATAGGTAATGCTAAGAGAGCCATACAAATGGTGGCAAATCATAAATTGCACTTATTCACAGTTTTATTTGCTTAGAACATAGGCATCATTTCTTAAGAAAATACTAGGTTTTAATTTGATATTGTCAATTTGCCACAGATATCATTTACAGTACCCTACAACATCTTGCTTTAAACAAGTTGTTTTAAACAAAACATACCTGCCTTGAATATGTCAGTTGTGTTCTCTTCCAGTGATGTATGTTATCTCAAGGTCAAATGAACCCCAGCAGGGAGACGACAAATACATAACGTTATAAATGACCTCAGGAGAACAGAAAAGAGAATATTAATCAATTTTAAGCACTCTGAGACAGCAGGAGACTATTTTGGCTAGATTGCATGACACTTTTAATGGCATGACTATTTGACAGCTCTTTCATTCCAGGAAAAAAAAAGTTGGACAAAGAGTCACGGAGGTCATAAGTCAAATCAAAGTCTCAAAGGAGAAATCAAACCCCAGAAGTACTCTGTAGAAATATGTCCAATATATAGGCATATTACAGTGTCTCATGTTTGAGTTTAAAGTGTTACATAACCAGCTATTGGGTATCATAATTTCAGTTGACCAAGGACCATGATGATTGGGTAAAAAGAAAGATAAAACTAGAAACATAGCTCCAAGCATCTAGTTAATCAGAGACAGCAAAACCAAGCAATAATTACATTATAGTTCTTTTTATTTCTTCATCAATAGTAATAAATACAATGATTAGTATTCTCTACTGATAGCAAATGCAACTTGCTATTTATAATATCTATTCATTCATTTATTCCTTCAACAAACAAACAAAAATATAAGCTCTAGTATAAGCTAAGGACCGTCAAAGTCACAAGGGTAATCAAAGTATCCGAGGATGAGAGAGATGAGATTGAAAGCCAGACAAGAAATGGAAGATTTAGTCCCTGGAGAAGGACACAATGTGCAGATCAAACGGAGAGAAGTAACTGAGCATCAGGTGTGTTAAGGGTAAATCCCAAACAGGTGGAATTGTAAGTCTGGAGCTTCCTCTGGGAAAACTCAGCATGTTTGGTTGCACTTTTGGGGTCTTTCCTGATGTGGTTACTGGACTTCCTGTATTTGTACAAGTTATATAACATCCGACATCAAGGCAGTATACATTAAAGTTTTTCTAATGTGACTTTAGCCATCGTATATCTAGTCTGCATGTTAACCCTAGTACTTATTAAGTGCTGATGAGAAATGCTGATCATTTTAACAATGTAAATTGGATCATATTCACATTCCTGCTGGCAAATGCTTCAAAGGTTTCCCATTTTCCTTGAAGAAAATTCAAACTCTTTAGCATAACCTTTTAGGCCTTATGTGATCTAGTCCCTGACTGCCTCTCCAACTTCATTCTCTATCATTCACTCCAACTTTCCTTCTCCACAGGCATTAACCCTCACGTTAGTGTCTCCAACATGCCAGGGACTTTGCTCTACCAGAAATTGCGACTCCCATGCCCACCCCTCTCCATGTAATCAACAGCTATTCATCTTTGCAATCTGAGTTCCAATGTCCCTTCTTCGAAGAAGCCTCTTCCGATGATCAAGTCTACCATAAATTACTAATTAGTCCCTCATTATTTTCTTTCACTGAAAATTGCTCTATTTCTTCATAGCACTTATGGCGAATTAAAATTGTACTGTAGTATATGATAAAATTATATTTTACAATACTTAGAGTGTTTTAAACTCTATGAACACAGGGACTGTGTTTTCATTTACAATATAATTCATGACTATAAGAAGTACTTGACAAATATTTGTTGAAAGAGGGAATGAAGGACAAAGGAACATGGGTAATTATTATATAATATATGCAAGGTTTTGGAACCAAGGTATTATTTTGAACTTAGGGTCTCTAGGGAGCAATAGATATAGCTTTTGGTGGTAAACACCTGAGCTAGATGACCTCCAGTTGTCCTCGGCACCCTTGGCGTCCTAGGCATTCAGGAAAGCTGTGTCTGGTCCTGGGTGTGTGAACCTGTCCGTTTACTTCTTTGGGCTTCAGTTTCCCTAATGGTTAAATGAGTGGTTAAACTTGATAGCTTTTGTGATTTCTGTATTAAAAAAATTAAAGAAAATCATATCTCCACGTAGGAATTTTTAGAAAATAATCCTATGAGGCACTAAGGATTTCAGTGCCTAGCAGCCTCTAGCTGTATCAAGTTGCTGTCTGAAAGTTAAAGACTTAGGTTCACTTACTCACTTTTCACCCATTCCTTTCACCTAAAGTGCATATCTGATTTCTCTGAGCAGAGACTAGAAACATGTGTGGGCAAGTACTCAAAAAAAGCAAGCATTTAACTTTCTAAGCACCCTTATCACTCCAACATCTAGGTTTGGCACGGAATCACAGAACCCAACACAACAGCTGCCTTCACTATCATGTGTGCAGACTGAATAAGAGATTTCTGCCTTACAAGAGGCTATTTCAGAAAGTCAAACATACAGCTGCTCTATCTTCATATGTCACTCCTTCAAGGAAATCATTTTATAGACTATTCTGGACTTTTTTTCTTTTTTTGGTCTGTACTCACATACTGTAAGTGGATAAAATCCCAAACATACGTTCCCGTACTTTCCAAATGTGTTTGTTACTGTTAATGTTAAGTCTTTTGCTTCATTCTGCTAAAGGACAGAACTGCCATTTTTCAAAGCATCAGTCTTGTAAAGTACCTGCCAAATTGTTTGGCATGGTTATACAACTACTGTTGATAAAGTTCAATCCATAGCCAGGAAATAACAGCCTTCAACTAAGGTGCTCAAATGTGAGTCTGAGAGTAAATCTATTACTGAGCTTACCTATAATTTAACATAAAGAAACTTTCTAAGTTGAAACATGGCTTGCACTAAGATCCACAAGATGTCACGGACTCATTTTCTAACCTGGGAGAAGGGAACTTTGTTTTTAGTTTTTCCTCTCTTGACAAAGACAAACAATATTATCAGACCCATGTCTTGAGCTCAGAAATATTAATTATATCTGTGAATTGTTGGGAAAAGCCCTGATCTGACAGATAGATACTTAATGAATACAGAGCTGAAAAAGCACTATGGATATGCTAATGGATGCCTAATAATTATACTTAAAGTGAGACAGTTTCACAAATTACTATATTAGTTATGAGTTGAATTTGAGTAAATAGAACTGGAGGTACAACTGGTCTTCTGTAAGACCCATGACTTTGGTTTATTGTTCCTTTTGTCTGGAATACCCTTTGTTTTTGCTCTTTCCCATATGAATATCAAACTTCAACAGGAATGTCACCTGCTTTGTAAAGCCTCTCTTGACTTTACTTCCCTCAAGCAAATTGACCCCTTTCACAACTCCTTTCTGTGTTTCCTCTAGGCCTGGAACATATTCCTGCTGTAAATTTTAGCTGTTTTATGTCATTGATTCCTTTTTGGCATTAAGTTGCATGAAAGAAGCTATCATCTTATTCAATTTTGTTTACCTTTGACTTAACTTACTGCTATACGTTGGGACTAAAGAAGATGAAAAAAAAGTATAGGCCCCACTTGCTAGGAGTGTTCAGTGTGATCAGACTCCTAATAAATGTGGATATTTGACACCTGGTATTAATAGGTTGCCAAAGATTAAAAATTATTTTCAGTGGAAATTGGCCTTGGGGTGTAGGAAAAAATTAAAAAGTAAAAAGGGTTTTGTTTCCCTTCTGCTTCTCATTCTATATCTTTCTTCCACTCCTCAGCTTCTCAGTCTTCATGTGGCCTTTAGGGATTCAAAATCCTCACAGGAGGTATCAACACTTTATCTGCCCTCTCCAGCAAAGTCTCATGTCCTGCCATCTTCTTTCTCATTTTCTCCTCACTTCAATCCCTCCCCAGTGAACATTTATAAACATTTATACCTGAACAAAGTAATGTATATTACACAGTGAGGTCTAAGTTATGGATGGCTTTTCAGGTATCAATAAGAAGATGTTCTAATTAAGAGATGGGTGGGTTTATAAGGAGATATTATTTTTTATTTTGTCCTTGTTCTACCAAACAAAAACCCATCTTCTTAACTCTCTTTATTTTAGTTCCATGATAGGGTAATGAATCCCTTATATGAGACTCTCATCCCTCTTACATCCAATTTTTTGAATGGTAAGAATATACTTTCTGGGATTTGCTATACAATGTAACCGGAGATGACTAATTTAATATTTACTGTTGTCTATATTTGGCACTAATGTCTATGTTCTTTATTATACCCTTGATACTTTTATATATTCTAATGACCTCTATATATTTTTGAACAAGCCTATTTAATGTATAATTTATAAGTTTTATTAGCGTAGCTTGTATGGGTTGCAAAGAATCTTCTGTATTATACTGAGAATTTAAAGGATTAATTTACCTCCTGAGCCTACTTTATTTATTTTGGCCAATTCATGAATTATATTTTCTACCAGGAATGTAACAAAGAAAAAAAAAGAATGATTTATTAATGTGTTATTGAAAGACAAGTAAAAAGATATAAAAGCCATTTATCATTCATCTTTGAAGTTAGGTCTTAGGTTCCACTGTAGGGATGTAACTATAGACTGGTTATCCTCTACCCTGCAAAGGTCAGTGATTGCCATTGGGTCAATTACCCTTAGGGACTGTCATAATTCACTGCTGTGGGATCCCCAAATAGTTGATTACTCATTCCATGAAGTCATGAAGTCTTAGCTGACTATAATATTATTTAACCAAACCAGTTATGGCTCATAGGCCTATAATACCACCCCTCCTCCTCAGTGACAGCCTTTATATGCAACCTATGCTTCAGCCACCCTCTAAAACTTGCCCATAAAATGGAGATTGTTTTCCACCTTAATCCATTGCTCCCATTTTGTTGCTGCTTTCCCTCCTAAGATAAATTTTAAGAGATAGTTATACCAGATCATTATCAAAATATACTACTTGTTCTTAAGTCAGGAAGACAGGCAAACATCAAAACAGTGTATAGTGAATTGATTTGGCTGCTTAATATTCCATGCATTCAATAATGTGATTTATTTTAGTGATCCCATAGTGCTGGATAGTCAGTTTCTTTCTAAATATTCACTGTTACAACTAATGTTCAGTAAAAATTTAAATATTTAAAACCTACTATGATCTGACTTTTGTTCTTATTTTGTCGATGACTTAAATGTAGTTTACTCACAAGGTACTAATTGGAATACTAATTGAAAATGACCTTGGTTAGAAGCTGGGGATACCCTTATCCAGTTATCCATTTGCCACCAACTTGGCAACTGAAAAGATACTCTGAGGCCAAGAGAAAATAATCTTGATTTACTTATTTCAATTCATTTTACCAGCTTTCTTATTGTCCTAACATAGCCTTTCAAAGTTTTTCTTAGCAGATAGTGATAAATCTATGAGCAGAACTATCTTTTTTTTTTTTTAAGATTATTTGTTTATTTTTCAGAGAGAGAGAGAGAGAGAGATCACAAGTAGGCCAAGAGGCAGGCAGAGGCAGAGGGAGAAGCAGGTTCCCTGACGAGCAAGGAGCCTGATGTGGGACTCGATCCCAGGATGCTGGGATCATGACCTGAGCCGAAGGCAGCCACTTAACCAACTGAGCCACCCAGGCGTCCCAAGCAGAACTATCATTTCAATCATCTGTGTAACTGTAAGAGATCGGTAAATAGGGTGTCTGCCACATGTTGGTAAGAAACAAAGGAGGGGTGCCTGGGTGGCTCAGTCGGTCAAGTGTCTGCCTTCAGCTCAAGTCATGATCCCAGTGTCTTGGGATCAAGCCCCACATTGGGCTCCTTGCTGGGCAGGGAGCCTGCTTCTCCCTCTTCCTCTGCCTGCTCCTCTCCCTGCTTGAGCTCTCTCTGTCTCTGTCAAATAAAGAAATAAAATCTAAAAAGAAGAAAAAAAAAAGAAAAAGGAAATATTGATTATAAAAAAGAAAAAAAATGATAGCCACACATAAGAAAAGAGAACCATTTTGTGTCTGGGTATCCACTCATCTACATCGTGTATTGCCTTGACAGTTATTTAGAGACGACTTTTCTTCCCTTGAAAAAGACCATATGGTTTAGCATACAAACTTCCAGAAGGTCAGAAAACATAGCATTTCTGTGGAATACTGCTTTGCACAGGGCTACTTGTGTTGGAGCCAGGAAGCCTGTTTTTAAGGACCCAAGGGGACTATGGGCCTTTTCTGCTGGATTAAGCTCCTGGTATCACTTTCACTATGTTTCTGGCTTTAGTAGAATCTGGAACAGACTGCAGGCTAGAGTGTGTTGGCATGTGTATACAGCTCTACCATCTGTTTTGCTTCTTCAATTCATCAATTTCCTCTACTTATGATCTTGTCCATCACTTAGTCCAGTTATGAAAAATACGTACTCTGAGTATTTTGTCTTTAATTACTTTTATAGATCTTTTCAAAGGAAATTGTACAATATTATGTAATGATAAGCTAAAATGTAATTACAAAAAAAACCACAACAAACCAGTAAATCATTAAAAGTAAATATTTAAGCCCCAACTAATTAACAAGTCAATGGAAGTTGTGGTCTTGGCAGCCTAATGAACAGTTAAGAAAAGCTGGGCATCACTCTTTGACAAAGGCAGGGTCTGCTACTGCTCTGTTGTGTTTATTTTTTGTTAATTACTTTAGACTTCTGTAAAAACTTATGAAGCTCTTTCATCTACACCTATTATTTGAAATATTTAAATGTTAATATGGATCATATCTATCTCTTACGGAAGCTGGAAAATAGTAGCTCCCTTGAGAGAAGAACCATTACAATCACTTTTCAGACTTTTGGCCAAGATGGAGTGAGAAAAGAACCTCTATCATTTATAATATCTAAAATAATTGGTGAAGCCTGAAAACATTTTGACATTTCAGGAGGGATATATTTATGTTAACATAGTAATTATATTTCTGTCATAGATGGCACAAACGTAAATGCCACTCTGCCAGGGAATTTTCCTAAACCCCTTCAATCCATTGCAAATGACTGCCAGATGGGTAGTATTATCATTCGTTCACAGGGAAAAAATAAATCTGGGACAAAGAGTCAGCTAGAAGAATCAAAAAGAGTGAAAGAGAGAAACTGCAATTATAAAAGAAAGGGTACATAAACATATTCAGGATCCTGCAAGTGTCCACAGAAGTTCTCCTATCATAGTAAAAGAGTATTTTAGAAGAATATTAATACATCACCCACAGAACTGCCTGATGAAGAAATCGTAACCTGTCAAACGTAATGTAATCTAATTAGTCTGCAGCAGAATTAGAAATACAACCTAAAAATTCCTGACAAAAATGATCAGTTACCAGAAGCTGTTCCCCTTCATATCATTTAGTTTTATTACAAAGAATGCCTTGTGGCCACAAAAAGTTAAACTAAATTACAAGGTGATGAAAATTCTGAAGGCAGTTAAATTTGTATTTTCCATTCCTCATAGAAGAAAGAAAGGAAAGGAGAAAAATTGCGTTTAAATCCCTTAATTATTCCGACTATTCAGTAATGGTTTTAAATAAGAGTGCAAAATCTGGCTTTAAACTTGAAGGCAACTGCATGATACAGTTAAGAATTTTTCCTTCTGCTTCCGACCAACAGTTTCTCTACCTGTTGACATTTGTTGCCACAATGTAAATAATAAATTGTCGTTTTGTTTGATAAGATGAAGTTTATTAGATTCAAAACCAACTTACTCTACTCCTCCCCAGTCTGCCTGCCATTCCCTCCCTGTCTTATTTGGCACCAGTCCACAGAAGGTGAAAGAGCACGGAGGACTGTGCGTGAGATGTTTTTAGCAGATCATATCTCAACACGGAGCACGATTTCCATTCATGTTCCACTGACTAGAACTCAATAAGTTGACCGCACATGGCCGCAATAATAGTTAAATACATGTACAAGACAGAAAGCAAAATGTTAGTCTCTGAGTTAGGTGGCATTGGTATGCTCCTCTAAAACCTGGGGAACCTTTAGATTGAAGTAGAGGGAAAATATCAGCAACCAGAGCTGGTTTGGAAATGACAGTAGTTTTCAGTGGGGAGGTCAAAAGCATGGTTTCATTATCCATATAATAAATTGCTTGTGATCTGCTAAGGTATGACTCATTTGGGGGCCCAAGTATAATGCAATGTCTTTGGAAACAGATGTTTAGGAGTCTGGAATAGTCATGGATAGAGGCCCATTCAATTGGGATCCCTTTCTGCCTTGACTGGTTTTATCGGACAAGGTATGTGTACAGAGACTGCTAATGCTCTCTGTATTAGCCTTAGATATTTATGAATCTGTCTCTTCCACTGGACTGAAAATTCCAGAAGAGCCAGGAGTGTATCTTATTAATTTCTGTATTTTGGGAACCTTACATCTCAAGAAATAAAACTCACCTTTGTAGGTCTTTGTAAACTAAATTGAACTGTTTCTGGGGTGTATCTTACATATTGTCATGTGGCCTCTGACAGGCATGAAACAAATTATTGTTCATAAGATTTCTTCATTTTTAGTAAAATATTACATAATTTTTATTACAGAATTGTTTATAGAATTTGGATCTCAATATCAAAGCTCATTCAGATTTTATAAAAATATGTTACCACATTTAAGAGGGAAAATGGTATTACTATTCTGCTCTATTAATTATCTTACATAAGTAAACATAATACACAAACGAATCCTAAAAATGTGCAAAGGGAAAAAACAGAATTTTCAAGTGGAAAAATAGTAACAAAGAGGATATCTCAGGGGCATCTGGGTAGCTCAGTGGGTTAAAGCCTCTGCCTTCGGCTCAGGTCATGATCCCAGGGTCCTGGGATCGAGCCCCACATCGGGCTCTCTGCTGAGCAGAGAGCCTGCTTCCTCCTCTCTCTCTCTCTCTGCCTGCCTCTCTGCCTACTTGTGATCTCTGTCTGTCAAATAAATAAATAAAATCTTTAAAAAAAAAAAAAAAAGATTTAAAGCCTCTGCCTTTGGCTCAGGTCATGATCCCAGGGTCCTGGGATTGAGCCTCTCTGCTCAGCAGTGAGTCGGCTTCCTCCTCTCTCTCTGCCTACTTGTGATCTCCGTCTGTCAAATAAATAAGTAAAATCTTTAAAAAAAAAAAATAAAAAAGAGAGGATATCTCAAAATCTAGAATTCCAGTGAAGAAATGCAAAATATTAAAAGTGTCCAAGAGGTATAGTTGCATTGACCATCTTTTTTACTAAAATATTTTAATACTGAAATTTTACTTGTTAGCCCTGTTCTAATTTTATTATAGAAGAAATTTTACAGAAATTCCCTTTGAAGCCAATTTTACTGTAAACTTGTTCTGGATACGACTGGTAATCATCTATGAATTCCTGTTGAGGTTTCTTGATTTTGTAGGTGAGTAGGCAATGAAGGTTGATATAACACTTTGAGTATATTCTCATAACTATCACATAAAAAGCTGTGGATCTGTATCCCATTTTTAGATGGAGTTACTCTGCGGTGGCACAATCTACCTCAGTCCAGAGTCGCGTTTCATTTTGGTCCAGGGAACTTTCCACTGAGTTCCAGTGAGTCGATTATACATCTCCAAATTTGCAGATTGAGGGTTTCACCCTCTTCAAAATATCACAATCGGTTTACACCCGGGCAATTACTCCTTCAGTTTCTTTCCCCATCCCTCAAAAATACAAAAAATGTAGTCTTCCGCCTAAGGTACAAAAAGGGGTTAGGAATCCTTACAAATCCCAACTTTATTTCTCCTCTTTTCTCCAAAGTTGATTTCCTATCTCTGCTTTTGTCTTAAATCCATAAAAACCTGGGTCATCTGCAAATACGTTCTAAGAATTCTTAAGGACCTTCTAGACTTTTCAAGGTTCCTGGATAACTCTGTGAAGATCACTTAGTACTTAAGCAAAATGTATATCAATGCAACATTTCTTTCCTCTTCCCCTTCCTTTCTCCTCTTTTTTTCTTGTTTTTTATTTAGTGTACTATTATTTGGTTTAAATTTTAACCAACTGTATTTGTTCATTTATCTCATCAAGAAAATTCATTTTTAATGACTTAGATAAATTTTAAAAGAGCGAAAGCAATGCAGTGGGAAGTCTGCCTTATATTCCTGTTTTCCATTTGATAGTTCCCAGCCCTCAATGACATTCTGCACTTTTTATTATTTTCCATTTCATTTATTAATATAAACCTGACCTACAGACTTTGACATATAAAAAGACTACCACTATGCCCTTCAAACTTTATTCTTAGTAAAGTGGCAGGGAGATTTACTTGGATATATTGTAATATTTTCATAAAGAAAAGAAATTGGAGAGATTTATTGTATGTGTGACAGCAGATACACTAGTAATAAATGTAAGATATATTGAATCCTTGACAAAAATTTTAATTTAATATAAAAAGTTATTCTTTATATAACTTATTTCAACATTGGGTCATCATGGAAGTGACTGTCTAAGAGTAAAAATGGAACTGTTATCAAATCCATGCAATCCATATCAAACTAGAGTTGATATCTAATCCATTCTTTTCCTTGAAGCAAAGCTATAATTGGAACATACATGCAAATCAAATGATGGGAAAAGACCATTATTGTGATATTTGAATACTTTCCGGGTACATGGAACAGCATAAAAATCCTCAGTGAGCAATATAATTTAGAAGGACAGAATTTTGTTCTTAAAGAATTTTTGAGTTTAAGAAATGTCTTACTATTATAAAAATATTTTATTCTCTCTACCGAGAAAGATTTGCAAACTCAGCAGCAGAAGAAAAAGGAAGTGGAAGAAAAGGAGGAAGGGGAGGAAGGAGAAGATGAATTTCTATTTTTATAGCACTTATTTGAAATCAGGAAGTTCTGGTTGGAAAACCCAAATCCAACATTTACTAACTAAGTATAATTTAAACTTCATCCTCAGCATCCTCATCTATACAGGAGAGGAAGAAGCATACTATCCACTGAGCATGGAATCCCATACAAGGCTCAATTCCAGGACCTTGAGACCATGTTTTGAGCTGAAATCAAGAATTGGTTGCTTAATCGACTGAGCCACTCACGTGCCCCTATACTACCTATTTTATTTTATTTTATTTTTTTAAAGATTTTATTTATTTTATTTGACAGAGAGAGAGATCACAAGTAGGCAGAGAGGCAGGCAGAGAGAGAGAGGAGGAAGCAGGCTCCCTGCTGAGCAGAGAGCCCGATGCGGGGCTCGATCCCAGGACACTGGGATCGTGACCTGAGCTGAAGGCAGAGGCTTAATCCACTGAGCCACCCAGGCGCCCCACTATACTACCTATTTTAAAATGGAAAAGTGCTTTGCAAACTATAAAATGTTAAAAACAGTTGTTCTTAGTTTGAAATTTCAATTGTATTCTTTCCTACTTATTTTAGTAAGTTAATGATTCAATCAGAATCGTTGGGGGGCATTGGGGAGCACCTAGGTGGTTCAGTCATTAAGCATCTTTCTTCAGCTCAGGTCATGATCCCAAAGGCTCCCTGCTGAGTGGGAAACCTGTTTCTCCCTCCCTTACTCCCCCTGCTCATATTCCCTCTCCCTCTATGTCTCTCTTTGCCAACTAAACAAATAAAATCTTAAAAAAAAAATAGAAAGAAATATAGCATTGAAATCATGGTCATATTAACTGTACACATGGCATCTTTGTGCCAAGTTCTAGAGAGGTACTCCTCCCAGTAGATGTTAGCATTGATGGCATCTTTGTTAGATGTAGATGCCTTATTCCCAGAGAGCTCTGCATTATTTTACAGGTTGAGATGGCCCAAACTTTGTTCTCTAGACATCTTATTGCCTGTGCTATTTGTGCAAGACAAAACCTGCAGGATTGTGGTCTGGATCTTGGATGAAAGACTTTATGGAAACAATCTTGTCTAGCTCTTTTTCTCTAGAGAACACACATAGAGTATGGAACTCATTCATTATGCAGCAAATTCCATTTGTTTCTGGCCTGCTGCATATCCACTTTAACTTCTAAACATTAATCCCAGATTCCTTTCTCTCAGTCCATAGGATATATTTCCATATGGCAACTCCTAAATAGTTGGAAACTACCATCGAATTTCCCCTAGGATATTGTGTAGTGGAGCCAGTTGGTGGTTGGTGTCCTCCTAATTTCTAATGGAGCTTTTGATTTTGCTCATCTAATCCCTCCCTCATATATCATTATGTCTTAGAGGAATATGACTTCTTCCTAGTTCTAGGGAGTCCTGGAAGAGTAGGACTAATCCCACTTTTTGCCAATGATGTTTCAAAGAATAGTAATAAGACACAATTCTGACCAATGCAGTCATAAAAGAAATATTCTAGAAAAAGTTTTCATTCTCTCTTTCTCTCAGTAGTGAGCCATAGGAAGAGAAATTCTTTGTTTGATGCCTTGATTACTTTACTTTAATTCTGAACTTGTTTTATTATGTAGGAAATTGCAATTTCTTACTTTTTACACCAATCTCAGTTGGAATTGCTAGGACTGGAACCCAAGGTACTGTAACTGATGAGCACATACTTTGCAGGTGAAACAAATTCAGTGTGTTTTGTCTTAACACTTTATTCATATGCTTTTTTCTAAGCTTGGATTGTCCAGGTTTCTTTCCTCAGGACACTTTTAACTTGTGGAAGCCAAGGAATGAGTGCTGTAGCTCCTTATGAAAGGTCCATTTCAGACTGCTGACTCATGTTGATCTATGTCAACTCAAAGTCCTAAGATGCTTTTGCACTTACTCTTAGGATAACACATCTCCTTTACCCTGTAACAGGGCAGGTGTTTGTGTAATAAAGTGAATAATTTAAATATTTATCGTTATTAAATTATATCTGGTTGGAGTCAGTCCATCATCTTACTCTGTTATAATACTATGGAAATACTTCCTGGAAAACTATGCACTTGCTGTCTCTTACCCCTTCAGCCATTCTTCAATACATTAAGTATGTCCTCCATTTCTTTGTTGATAAAACCATCGATTCAGAAAGGCTTGGGAGGAAACCTCTGCACTGAGTTATTTAAAAAATTTTCTTCTGATCAACATAGTGCTACTACTAAGTTTTTTTTCATAAACTTGCACAACCACTTAAAAATCTGCCACAGGATACGATTTAGTGCATTATCTTTCCTGTATTCCATAAATGCTGCCTTGCTTTCCTCTGATTAAAAACACTTTTTAAAAGCAGTCGTATTTTAGTTTAGTTTTTAGTTTTTTAATATATTTTAAATTTTGAAATATAATATTTTCATCAGTCACGGTTCATTTTTAATGAATACGGGCTAATCTTCACTGACCAGCTAATTCTTTTCTTGACCCTTTGATAGACCACCTACAATTTTTTCTAGAATGGTCATAACATAAATAGCAACATCAAATTTCCCATTGTTTTGGGAGCTTGAAAAATCATTTATCTGACCCAAGTCTTTAGATAACAGAAAACTGTTCCACTATTCAGTATAGTAATCTCATTGGCATGCTGATATTAGTTCCCTGAAGGGTAATTAATCTTGGCTAGGGGACTAAACCTCATGTAGAGCATCTAGATGCCTCTCAGGTGTTGATGGCCTTTAATACTTTCATACTCATGTTTGTTCTGTCTTTTCCATTCTGAAGAATAACCTTTTTTGATATAACAGATAATTGAGTATAGTGATAAAAAGCACGAGTTCTGGAGCTAACCTACTCGAGCTCAAATCCTGGCTCTGCTGGCTACTAACTGTTTGTCTATAGACAAGTCACATAACCTCTTTAAACTCCAAATTCCCCATTTGTGAGAAAAGGGATGCTAATATACACATTATGGTGTTGCATTTAGATTTAAATGAGATAATCTGCCAAAAGTACCTGGTCTGATATCTAGTACATGGATGTAGATTCAGCAGTGTAGTTTTTACAGAGAGGATACAGAAGATATATGGGCTAGGGTATTCTAGTTGTTATAACTAATATCACTGCTTTTAAGTAATAGGTCTGGGTTTTCTTATTCTTCTTGTACCAAGCAAATATTTTTCGTGAGTTGTAGCTAATTATTGGCACTACTTTTCTTTTGTTCTTAGGGGCCTTATTCAGGTGAATTTCTCTGTCCATCTTCGTTTAGGTTTGTAGACATGGCAGTTCATTTTGCTGTCCTCTCTGTAGAGCTCTCTCTCTTCTCTTTAAAGGGGCATTTGCAGCTAATAGTCATAGTCCTATTTGTTAGCATTAACTTTTTCTTCTTGAATCAGGTCATGGTATCAGCCCCTAACTTTGTGAAATGTGCTTTCCTAAATTAGGATTTACTACATGCTCAGTGTCCCCCTTACTTCTAAGTTAACATCTTATTTGCCCTAGGTTTCTATCTCTTCTGGGATATGAAACAATTTCTTATGGTTGGTCTAGAGTGCCTTTGTAACTCAAAACATCCATCTGTGACAAGCAAAATTGCCTACCAGACACTTTAAGAATTTATCAGATGTGAACTTTAGCCAAATTAAAACTGTATTTTTCCAGAAATACTCTATCTGTAGTAACTCTCTTCCTGTTGAGGAACAAAATTCTTATACCACTCTGTTCTTGGCTCATTGAGTGTCACCTCTTCAAGTTCTATAGAGGTCCAGTGTTTGTATCCCTATTGTCATAGAATTAGAAGCTGGACTTCTATTTGTTTATTTTTCCCTTCTTTTGCTCCATTATTTAGCTATGTGGGACCATAATATATGATTGCAATTATCTTTTTACTTTCTGTTTTCTCCTATCAAGTAAGTCCTCATTTATTTTATTTTTTATCATTTTTTAAATTTTTTATAAACATATAATGTATTATTAGCCCCAGGGATACAAGTCTGTGAATCGCCAGGTTTACATACTTCACAGCACTCACCATAGCACATACCCTCCCCAATGTCCATAACCCCACGTCCCTCTCCCTACCCCCACCCCACAACCCTCAGTCATTTACTTTTTATGTCATAAAATGTCCTGTATTTCTCTCTAATATATTGTCTCCATTCTCCATCCAAGGTTGTGCCAGGGCTACATTAAACTAAAGTAGAGAAAAGAGTAAAATAGTCTTACCATTCTGCATTTCTGTTTAACAGGGAGCTCTTAGCTCTCTCCTTGACTTTGTATGAAGGTTTGGTGTTAAATCTTGAGCAGTTCCATGAAAATGCAATCACACCAGCACTTTCATTTCAGTTATTATTTTAAAAAAGATAAACCTTTTTGACATATAAATTTCTATTCTTAATGTATTTCTTTGAAGCCATGTCTCCTGTTGATTGTTTTTTCCTCTTCTTAGGTGAGATCATAAGGCTGATCTATTCTGCCATGGGAAGGGCTGGAGTGTAGAGGAATTCCCTTCCCCTACCTTGATAGATTTTCAGAATTGTGCTCTGCTGTTCTAGCATGTTTTTCCCTGAAGATAGGCCTTTATTATGGAAAAGGCTTTGGCTGTGTTTCATAGTGTTTACTGTTTTCTTTCCCCAACCAGCGCCAATGAGAACCTGGTGGGATTCTGGGTAAAATTTGATGGAAGAGCTGAGGCCCTCTTAAGACTGAGGCTCCTACACATGCTTCACTTTCATTCTAGTCTATTACTCTTAGCCTCCATTGAGTGTTCAAAATGGCAATTTACTTGTTCTTGCCATTTACGGCTTTAGTGGCTTCTCTGAAGGTAAGCAAGTAACTTCTTTGTATATTCAATGGGTTTAGACAAATGCACAATGACCTGTATTCAGCATTATAGTATCATACAGAATATCTTCTATGCCCTAAATATCCTCTGTGCTCAAACTATTCATCCCAACGTCTTCCAGCACTTGGAAACCAGTGACCTTTTGATGTCTCCATAATTTTGTCTTTTCTGAACTTCATGTAGTTGCAATCATATACTACATAGCCTTCTGAGATTGGCTACTTTCACTTAGTGATTGTATTTAAGGTTTTACCATGTCTTTTCACAGTTTGATAGTTCACTTCTTTCTAACACTGAATAATATTCCATTGTCTGGATGTACTACAGTTTATCCATCCATTCACCTATGGAAAGGACATCTTATTTGCTTCTAAGCTTTGACAATTATGAATAAATCTGTTATAAATATTTAAGTACAGATATTTCTGGTGACATGAAATTTTAACTCCTTTGGGAAAATACCTAGGAACATGATTGTTGTATTGTATGAGTATGTTTATTTTGTAAGAAACTGCCAAATTGTTTTCCAGAAGGGCTGTACCATTTTATGTTCCCACCAGCAACAAGGCTCTATATCCTTGTCAACATTTGGTGTTGTCAGTGCTCTGGATCTTAGCCATTCTAATAGATACACAGTGGTACGTCATTATTTTAATTTGCATTTCCCTGATTAAATGTGGTGTGGAGCGCCCTTTCATATGCTTATTTGCCATCTGTATATCTTATTTGTTGAGGTGTCTGTTAAAGTCTTTGGCTTATTTTATTTTTTAAAATTTGGGTTGTTTTCATATTGTTGAGTTTTAGTTCTTTGTATATTTTTGATCAGTTATTTATTAGATGTGCCTTTTGCAAATATTTTCTCCCCGTCTGTGGCTTCTCTTCTCATTCTCTTACCATTATCTTTTAAAAGCAGACATTTTAATTTTTAATGAAGTCTCACTTACTAATTATTTTTTCTTGGACCTTGCCTTTTGTGTTGTATCTAAAGTCATTGCTGGGGTACCTAGGTGGCTCAGTTGGTTAAGCATCTGACTCTTGATTTCAGCTTAGGTCATGTTCTCAGGGCCATAGGTTTGAGCCTTGTGTCAGGCTCCTTGCTCAGCAGGGAATCCACTGGAGATGCTCTCTCTTCCTCACCCTCTGCCCCTCCTCTCCACTCTCTCTCTAAAATAAATAAATAAATCTTTAAAAAAAAACAAAAAACAAAAAAAACAGGCTTTGCCATATCCAAGATCATCCAGGTTTTCTCCTATGTTTTCTTTTAGGAAAAAACATTTTTATGTTTTTATATTTGGATCTGTGATCCATTTTGCATTATTTTTTTGAAGGGTATAAGGTCTGTACCTCCTCTATTCTTTCTCTCTCTCTCTCGCTCTCTTTTTTTTTTTTTTTTCATGTGGATGGCCAGTTGTTTCACATCATTTATTGAAAAGACTGTCTTTGCTCCATTGTACTGCTTGTGCTCTTTTGTCAAAAATCAGTTGACTGTATTGATGTGAACCTACTTTTGGATTCTATTCTGTTCCCTTGATCTATTTGTGTTTTCTTTCACCAATACTACACTCTCTTTCTTACTACAGTTTTATAGTAAGTCTTGAAGTAGGTAGTTTCAGTCCTCCAGCTTTGTTCTCTTTCAGTATTGTGTTGGCTATTCTGGGTCTTTTGCCTCTCTATACAAATTTTAGAATCAGTTTGTTGATATCCACAAAATAACTTCCTGGAATTTTTATTGGGACTTCATTGAATCTATAGGTTAAGTTTGGAAGAACTGATGTATGGATAATGTGGATTTATTTTTAACTGTTAAACTGATCTTTCATGTTTGATATAAACCAACTTTTCATGATCTATTATCATTTTTATATACTGTTTAATTTGATTAGCTAAAATTTGGTTATTTTTAAATCTATTTTCATTGGTGATAGTAGTTTGCGGTTTTCTTTCCTGTTAATGTCTTTGTCTAGGTTTGTTGTTATAGAATTGCTGACTTCAATGCATAATTTGGTAAAATCCTCTCCTTTTCAAGTATCTGAAGCTAATTATGTAGAATTGATATTATTTCTTCCTTAAGTGATGGGTAGAATTTCTCTTTGAAAAAATATGGGAGTTTTCTTAGTGGGGAATGTTTTGAACCTACAAATTAAATTTCTTTAATATGTACAATGCTATTCAGTTTTTATTTCTTTCTTCTTTTTTTCTTGATGAGCTTGGTAATTTTTATCTTTCAAAACATTTGTCCACTTAATCTAAATTTTTAAATTTACTGGCCGAAAGTAGTATGCAAATATTTTAAAACTCTCTTTTAATATCTATAGAGTCTATTGTGATGTCACATCTCTAATTTCTGATAATGGTATTTTCCTCTGTAGAGGTCTGGCTAGAGATTTTTGTTGATCTCATTTTCTTTATTGTATTTCTGCTTGTTTTATTGATTTGTATTTTCATCTTGATTAATTTCTTTTTTCTGCTCTCTTAGGCTTAATTTTTTCTTCTTTTTCTAGTTTCTTAAGGTAAAAGTTAAGTCTATTGTGTTGTGACCTTTCTCTTTTCTAATATGGCAAGTTTTATATATATATATATATTTCTCTTTAATCACTCTTTCAACTGCATCCTACAAATTTTCATTTGTCATATTTTCATTTTTTAGTTAAAATATGTCCCAATTTCCCTTTTCATTTATAGACACTTAGTTTGAAGTGTGTTACTTCATTTTCAAATATTTGGGAATTTTCCAGATACTTTTCTGTTGTCAGTTTCTAAATTAATTCTATTATGATCAATAAACATGGTTTATATGTCTTGAGTCCTTTTACATTTACTGAAATTCGTGCTATGGCCAATATATGTTCATCTTGTTAAATAATTTTTAAAGGACAATTATGAATTACTGCAATTAGTGTTTTGTAGCTGCTTTCCTCTTTTTCTGCTCTCTCCCAAAAGATAAGGAAAATGTTTCAGTTTCTTTTTATTTTTTTATTTGTTTATTTTGTATTTTAAAAAATCACTCTGTTGTGATAGGATTCTTTTTTATCCTGAAAACTTATTTTGGATTATACTATCCTCATGATACCTGTGGATTTTTTTGAGTTAACATATCTTTTTTTTTTTTATAATTTTTTTTTTTAAGATTTTATTTATTTATCAGAGAGAGAGAGGGAGAGAGCAGGCACAGGCAGACAGAATGGCAGGCAGAGGCAGAGGGAGAAGCAGGCTCCCCACCGAGCAAGGAGCCCGATGTGGGTTAACATATCTTATCTCTCTTAAAATTTGGATATATGCTTTCTTTTTGAAGCTTGATGTCACATCTGTTTTTATACCATTTTATGGTGGGTCCCAGTGCTACACAATCTTTTTAGAAGTATAATTCAGGTATGGCATTATCTTAGTTAATAATCCCTTCAGCTCTATAGCAAACGTTTTTACTTGGAAATTTGAACCTGATGTTATTCTCTTACCATTATTTTTAAATTCTTCCCTTATGTATTTATCACTTCACTGATATATAACCCTCCCAGGATTAATATAACTTTATTTCTTCAAGAAAAATATATTTAAAATGGACTTTAAGGTGTTAGGACTATTTTAAGGAATGTATTTTTATAGATAACTATTTTTTACCTAAATTAATTTTTAATATTAATAGCATAACTTACGAGGACATTCTTAAAACAAGAGAGATCCTGCCATTTCAGAGAATTCTTTTTCTTGTGAAACTATACACATACAGATTTGGGAGGGGAAAAAAAAAGGTTTGTAAATATTGCATGCAATTCACGCTAAAGCTTTTATATGAACCTAAGATGAGCCTATTATTATTTTTCATTGTCTATTAAGAGTCCTATATCTTTGATATCTGATATTCATGTCTTCTCTTCTTCTACATCAATGCTAGTAAAACCACTACAAACCAGGTGTGCATGAATACAATTACTATAGATATGTGTGGATGTATATTACCTTTAAAAACACAAAGACAAAATTCAAAGTTTAAAGGGTGCTGCATTCACTTTTGAAAGTGAGGGTGAGTCATGCTTTTGATTTTATCTCTAGGATCCAGAGAATCGCCAGAGGCAATGCTATTTAAGAAAAGAAGAAAAGCATCTTCAAAAAGGTTTTCAGACTCTATTCTTATTTTTTCTTTTCTCATGGTTTTATTTCATTCCCCAGCCAAAACTTTCTATGGCACTTGAAAACTAATATCACTAAAACATTTGAACATATAGTACTGTTTTAGTGTCTTTTATCTCCAAATTAGAGAAATAAAGGTATAGAAGCAATTACTTTAGGTTACTCTATTTAATTCTGCCTATCAGAAATGCAATATAAATGTTGTCTTGAATCCCATAAAATTTAAAGGACCAGGGAAATTTTTTTCATGTATCTGCAACTTTAAAAATTTATGCAAGAGATATATTTTCATTAGAAATAAGCAAAATACAGCAAGTATTTTCTCTAATTACATCATTAGCCATGATTACTGTTAATGTTTTTGCTTTGTAAACTGTTACATATTGATAAATGGATCCATTTATTTAAGTAGCTAATTCTACTTAATTTAACAAAGTTCCAATATATATATTTTCCTCCTCTTTCCCTAACATAATACATCGTACCATTAGCAAAGATTGTTGCTTCTACCTTCGAAAGGTACCTGGTACCAGACGAATTCCCTATATTGCCCCACATCCTACTCTAAATCACTGTCATCTATCAATAATACAGAGGCCTTCTAGCTGCTTTACTCTTCCATTCTTGACCTTTACAGACTATTCTTCACATGACAAGAAACTGATCATTTAAAGACATAAATCAAGTCACGTAGCTCTTTTACTTTCCTCCCTCCAGTGGCTTTTCATTAGACTCAGAGTAAAGACAACAATACAATGGCCTGGAAGAGCTTGAATGATTAACTGCTCAGCATTTCCATGACTTCAGATCTATCCAACTTTGCCTTACTCCCCTCCAGCTTCACAGGCTTCCTTGTTATTAAAAAAATACCATGCATGATCCTGCTGAAGAAGCTTTTTTTTCCAGCTGCTCCCTCTGTGTGAAGTGATCTTTGCTCAGAGGCACACATGGCTGAATACCTCGCTTCCTTCCTGTCTCTGCTGCAATGTTTTGTTTTTTATATCAGAGAGACTTTCTCAGACCATCCCCTATAAATTAGGACCCTTCCCCCATCCTCCTTCCCATGCTATCTCTTTGTAGCATTTATCACTCCTGATTGATACATACCTCCTTGTTTCTGTTTGTCTTTTCATGTTGTCTTGCTCACTTTTGCTGTTCTGCACCTGGAACCTTGTCTGGCACATAATGGGCACTTGGTGATTATTTGTTAAGTTGATTGAACAATTACAGATAAAACAACTGTGAGTTCTGGTTTTGGTAAATATAAAGATATTTACAAGAAAAAAGCAATGAATTGTTTTCATCAGAACTATTTCAGAACTGTCAGGAATCCCTGGGAACTTTCCTGGAAACTCCAGGAAAATAACCAATCCACAACTTAAAAAAGTTAGCTCAAATTCAGTTATCTGGATTATGGAATCTATTTTCTTATAGAAACAGTGTAATAAAGGCAACAAGGTTTGAAGCCAGGACACCAAATTCCTGTTATAACTCATGTAATAGCTGAAAGGGTATGGTAGCTCTGAGCACCCTCTTATCCCCAGGCCCAATTTTCATAGCGTTCTTGAATCATATCCCACAGCTTTTCTGGATCCTGAGTTCACCTATTGAGCAGTGAAGTAGGATTAAGATTTTAGCGGTTGGAAGCAGGGTCTCTTGACTGAAGAATACCTAAGTGAGCTTTGAGGAAAGGTATACTAGTCTGCTTGGGCTGCCAACAAAATACCATGGGCTAGGTGGCATGGTCAACCAAAATTTCTTACATTTCTGGAGCCAGAAGGCCCAGGTGAAGGTGCCAGCAGGGTTGGTGTCTGGTGATAACTCTCTCCTTGGGTTGCAGATGATCACCTTTTCACTGTGTCCTCGTGTGGCCTTTCCTTTGCACTCCTGCAGAAAGAGAAAGATCTCTGATGTCTCTTCCTTTTCTTAGAAAGGCACCACTCCTGGGGCGCCTGGGTGGCTCAGTGGGTTAAGCCACTGCCTTCGGCTCAGGTCATGATCTCAGGGTCCTGGGATCGAGTCCCACATCGGGCTCTCTGCTTAGCGGGGAGCCTGCTTTCTCCTCTCTCTCTCTGCCTGCCTCTCTGCCTACTTGTGATCTCTCTCTGTCAAATAAATAAATAAAATCTTAAAAAAAAAAAAAAAAAAAGAAAGGCACCACTCCTATCAGAATGAAATACCACTCTTATGACCTCACTTAACCTTTATTTTCTCTTTCTGGGCCCTATTTTCAAATACAACATATTAGGTGTTAAGGCTTCAATATCTGAATTTTGGGAGGGAATATCATTCCATATATAACGAAAAGCTTTTGCACGAGAAAGTGGGGAGTGGTCTGAGAAAGCAGCCTCACAGCTGAACACAGGGAAGTGGTCTGCCTGGATAAGGGTACCTGCTGCAGATGGCCATCTTGGTGCATGGAGCCCTCAGGAGAAGTTTGGTAAATCTCCTACCACCTGTGCTTATTTCCCTAGCGATTGCAAATCTAAGCAGCTGCTGTTTATCAACCCTCCCTCCTCTCAGCTGGCAAATCTTGACAAGGACAGGCTGTTTATCCTGTTTATTAGGGACAATCTAAGCTTGCAAAATTTTTCAAGTATAGTTACTCCAGGCTATCAACACCAGAAACGCTTGGGGAGAATGTTAGAAATGTAGTCCCTAGAGACCTAACCCAGACGTACTGCATCAGAGTTTCTAGGACTGGGGCCCTACAATTAGCTGCCAAAACAGTTATCCCCTAGCATCACTTATGCACACCAGAGTTCAATAACCACTGAACATCTTTTGACAAATTACTGTTTTGCTATATTGCAGTTTTAAAGATTTTTTTTTTTTAATTTATTTGACAGACAGAGATCACAAGTAGGCAGAGAAACAGGCAGAGGGAGAGGAGGAAGCAGGCTCCCTGCTGAGCAGAGAGCCCAATGCGGGGCTTGATCCCAGGACCCTGGGATCATGACCTGAGCCGAAGGCAGAGGCTTTAACCCACTGAGCCACCCAGGCGCCCCTATATTGCAGTTTTAATTGTCTTCCTCCCACCTTCCCTCCCTTTCTTCCCACCTTCCTATCCTCATCATATCCTTTACTCCTTCATTTCCCCCCCACAAGAAGCCCTAAGCCAAGACTTTAAATTATGTATGTATTTTATTAGAAAAATGAGTTTATTAACATATCCACAATAATGGTCAGAGCATAAGAAAGTGAATACATTGCAGCAATGTGAGGAGATGTTGAACAGCCACCTAAGGAAGGAAAAACACACTTTAAAACAGGGGTTACAGATCATAAGATCTCTTAAGGGAGAAAGAGGTGATCCAGGCTGGGTCAGGATTTCTGTTCAGAAGATGCTAGTCTCAACATTAATTAAGAGGCAGGCTGTTCCTCTGTTGGAAAGAGGGTAAAAAGCTTGGGAGGGAAAGATGGAACAGATATGTTTGATGTATGTTCCATTAGCCTGATTTTTTTTTTCATTTATTTAGTTCTTGTTTGTGTTTATAAGCCATTACACAGGAGGGAGTCTCAGTAGAGGCAAGAGCCTCCAGCTGGCTCGTATGAAGAACTCGTTTGTTGAAAAGAGCTCCCAAGCCTCAGGAGGGTCTGATCAGTTCCTTAAAAGGAATATTTTCTTTTTTCTTTCCTCTAGGACTAGTGGAACCAACCACCTTAGATAAAGCAAGTAATAATTTCCAGCCAGAAAGAGAAACTGGTTTGGAAAAGATTCTAATCAGTTCAAACGGAGTCCCTCTGATTGCTAGAATTCCTAGGTATTCGGTGTGATCCCAGAACAGATCATCTGGTTGACAGGCTATTCAAATCTTGCATTATTACACATGGATTTGACACACGGATTTTATCCAAGCCCCTTAACCTCTTAAGCATAATTTGGAAAATGGGATGAGTTGGGAGCAGAAGCAATATTTTCTGCTCTTTTTTTCCCCCCCGACCCAGAAAGTGATTAGGTTATCTAAGGGAGACTCTCCTTGCCCGGTCACCTAGCTTTATGACCTCAATCCCACTTATTAAGTGCAGCCCAGGGAGCTTGTCTGAATGCTGTCAGCTTATGGTTTATCCCAGAAGATTCATTACAAAGCACCATAACTGGCTAAGACTAAACTCCAGGCAAACCATAATTACACAGCTGAGGTCAAGAGAGAATTACATAGCGAAGCACATTGCCCCAGGTCTTCCAAGCTTCCCAAGTCACTGATGCGGGGGATTCAAGTGGGTCAGTGACTCTTGGCATGACCTTCAATTGGTTTGTATCTCTGTACTGACTTTTCTCCCTAATCCAACATGTCCTATATGTTGCTATTTGGGTTATATTCCTAAAGAATTATTTGATTAATGACTCTCTTCTTCCCTAGAAATTGAATTTTCAGTATTTTTTTTTTCTTTTTAGTTATATCCAATTATCTAAAAACTGGGCCTAAAAATCTGATTCACAGACCAGTAGTAGCAGCATTACTTGGGTATTTGTTAGAAATGCAAATTCTCAGGCCTCATTTCAATTGTGCAAAATCAGAACTTACAGAAATTAGGGTCCAGTGATTGCAGTAAAGCTCCAGGTGATTTTACTGTACTAAAATTTCAGAAACTCTGCTCTAAACCTTAATAACCCACCTGTCTGGATTTACTGTATTCCACTTCCTCTCAAATTTGACTATGGTTCTCTAAATGACTACTGTATTTGTTATCCTCTATTTGTTTATGGGATTTCCTTAGATCGAAATACAGTTTTTCTACCTATGCCACTTGGATCTTATTTATCCTTTAAGGTCCAGCTCACATGATAGTCTTTCCCCAGTGCACTATTTACATTTGGGACTGGAGATAATTTACATTGCGGGGACTACCCTGAGTATTCTAGGAAGTTTCACAGCACCACCAGCCTCAATGCACTCCCTTGAGGACCAAAATTGTATCCAGACATTGTCAGATCTTGAGAAGGGGAGAAAATCTCCATTGGTCGAGAATCAGTAGTACACCCTGTCATTCTATCATTTATTTCATATCTCAAAGCCACACTCAGTTTCTTCATTCTCTGTGTTTCTGGAGCAACTGGGCTTTTATTATTTTGCTAAATCAGAATTATATTTTTAATAATAAGAACAGTTTTTATATGGAAATATATAGAAGTCTTTAGTATATGCAAAAGTATTCAAAAAACTATGAAATGGTATGAATATGTAAGACATGGACTTCATCTTTTGTTGGTACTTGTTTGTGCCATTCATTCATTCAAAAAACTGAGCCCTTTACATTGTAGTTGCTACGTAGTTTGGCAAATAAGGTTCCCTAGAGCAGAATGGATAGACTAGGACTAGTTAAGAGCTGTTACTCGACCTTCTTTTGGTAAAAGACAGATAACAGGAATGGGGAAAAACCCAACACATGTTTGGGGGATGAAATTCAGTCAAGTAGGCAGACCATAGTGGCTGGGGTGTGGGGCACTGTGATGGTTAATTTTATTATTAGCTGGAAGAATGTTTTTGGAAGGGATTACATTTAAATGGGTGAGCTTTGATTAAGCAGATTGCCCTCTGTAAAGTTATAAGGTCCAAAGAGAACAAAAAGACTGGCCTTCCTGAGGAAGAGTGAATTTTCTAGCAGACTGAATCCGGAGGGAAACTGCACCATCTACTCTCCTGGGTCTCCAGCCTACTGTCCCACACTACAGAGTATGGACTCTCTAGCCTTCGTAGTCATATGAGTCAATCCTTTATAATACATCTAATAAAATCTATCTATCTATTTATCTATCTATCATCTATCCATCATCTATCTATCTATCTATCTACCTATCATCTATCTGTCTCTATTGGATCTGTTTCTCTGAAAAACCCAGATTAACACAAGCATCCAAGAAAAGTTGGTCAATGAGGCTGGCAGAAAGCATCAAATTGTCAAATATTGATTGATGGATGAGGTTCTGTTGAGAGGCTAGTGGGATAGGTCATAGGGATTTCAAAAACAGGAGGCTTTTAGAAATCCAGGCAATTAATTAACATCAGAGTGGTCTTTCAGTATGTAGATTATCCAACAACCCTCATTCATGGGTAAAGAAACTGGCAAATAAGGTACGGATCTAAACATTTGTCAGGCTAGTAATCTGGGTCAGGAAACACATGATAGATTAAGGCTTGGATCCCTGAAGAACAAGGTAGGTAAAAGAAACTTTTAAAAATTATGTGAGACTGGGTATATCATAATTGTGATGAGAATTGCTAAGTAATAAGCCTAATAGAGTTTTTTTACAGAGTGGACACAGGAGTCAGAGAATCATAAAAGTTGAATTAATTGCCTAGTGTATGATGATTTATCTGTGGTAGCCCTCACACTCTTTTTCAGAGGAGATAATTGTTAGTGGCTAACTACCTGTTCCTCTTTACTGAAAATGGTTTTGCAATTTCTAAAGTCCACACTGACAAAGCTCTCTTTTTGGAGGGAAAAGACCAGAAAACCCACACTTTTATTTGTTTAAAATACTTTATGCAATTAATGTATTCTAGTTCTTGATTTAAAAGGAAAAGATCAGCTTCCATATGGTAGCCTAATGTATTTTCAAGGATCATTATAAATATCATAGAACTCAATTATAAGTAGGCATATTGAACTCAGTTCATAAAGATATTGATCTTTTGAGAACTTTGAACTATTAACAATATGTTCTGAAGTACTGTTCTTATTTGTAACAAGAAATTACTTCCAGCCTCAGAAGGCCTTCTGTGTTCAGAATGATATCAACAAAAAAACCAATGGATGTACCCATTCTATTTGCTATCATTGTTCCTGGGGCCTACCTACCTTGTTGCCTTTCTTTTTAAATAGAGAGTGCTAGCATCATCACCTTTTCCCTGCCATCGCAGGACTTAAGAGTGGTTTCCAGACCAAAAAGGGCTATGGAAGCAGTAAAAACCACAGATTCCTGAGCCATATCCTCTTGAAGATTCTGACTCAGTGGGTCTGAAATGGGCCTAAGGATTTACATTTTTGCATTGCACTAGTCACACCAAGTAATTGTAATGTTAAGTGAGAATTATGAATGTAAGCAATAGTCCCAGCTCCTCAAATACTAATAAAGTGTAGCCAACAAAAACATTAAAAACTTTGGTGGAAACATATTGTAGATAGAGAAAAGGACTGCAATGGGGAAAACAATTTTACTGCTAAATTCAGTCTCTTTGCTACTTTCCTTCTCCTTTAAGACCTTCCCTTCTCTTTTCTTTCTTCTTTCAGAGCCCCCTCAATTGCTACCACTGTTTGGGAAGCCTTTAGTTAGTAGTCAAAGAAGATGACATCACTTCAATGATTCTCAATTGTCACTTCAAGTATTCATTTTTGGTGCCAATACATATTTAACTAAAGTTGATACCAAAATATACTTTGAATTGTTTAGTTTATTTAAGGGAAAGGTAAAATTCCCATTTTTCAAAAAAAAACGACATCTCATATATGTAATCGTTCAACTTGCTTGATGCTTTGCAAGAACGATTTGTATATCACTACTGCACAAATTTAACATACTTAGGTTTAATGAGTCAGAGGAAAATATTTCAGTGTAAGTAAGTAAGCCACAATGATAACTTGCTAGAAAAGAGGAGGAAGATTCCTGAAAACTCTGTGCTCTTAATAGAAGTGTGCTACAAGGCCAAAGAAGAGATAACACTTCCAAGAAAAACAATTAGCAGCAGGCAAAATCAGAAAGGCACTAACAAAGGAAAAATCACAAATACAGAGACATACATAGTAGACTGAGGAATTTTAAGGGCAGTTTGTATACCTATATAGAAACATCTAGAGATGCAGTGAGTACTCCTAAGCAAAGCAATTAATTCACTAGGCTTGAGAGAAGATGGTGGGTACTAATAGAAATAAGGGTGTAAATGTTGGATTTTTAAAAGCAATAAAAATACCTTCTGTATTAGTATGCTGGAACTGTTGCAATGACATATCACATATGGGATGTCTTTAAGAATAGTTCCAGAGGGGGCGCCTGGGTGGCTCAGTGGGTAAAAGCCTCTGCCTTCAGCTCAGGTCATGATCCCAGGGTCCTGGGATCGAGCTCCGCGTTGGGCTCTCTGCTCAGCAGGGAGCCTGCTTCCTCCTTCTCTCTCTCTCTGCCTGCCTCTCAGCCTACTTGTGATCTCTGCCTGTCAAATAAATAAATAAAATCTTAAAAAAAAAAAAAAAAAGAATAGTTCTGGAGGCTGGAAGTCCATAATCAAGGTGTTGGCAGGGTTAATTCTGTCTGAGTCCTCTCTCCTTGGCTCATGATGTCTTCACATCATCTTCCCTCTGTGTGTGTCTATGTCCTAATGTCCTCTTAAAAGGACACCAGGGATGCCTGGGTGGCTCAGAGGGTTAAGCCTCTGCCTTTGGTTTAGGTCATGATCTCAGGCTCTGGGGATCAAGCCCCACATCAGGCTCTCTGCTCAGCAAGGAGCCTGTTTCCCTTCCTCTCTCTCTGCCTGCCCCTCTGCCTACTTGTGATCTCGGTCTATCAAATAAATAAATAAAATCTTAAAAAAAAAAAAAAAAGGACACCAGTCATATTGGAGTAAGGCTCACCCTAGTCACCTAATTTTAATGTAATTACCTATGTAAAGACCCTATATTCAAACATGGTTACATTCTGAGGTATTGGGCTTAGAATTTCAACATATGAATTTGTGTGGGGGGCTACAATTCAGCCCACAATAGTCTGTTATGATGGTGCATGTTTTAGTATCATCAAAATATGTTCCACCTATGTAAAAATAGCTATGAACCTGGGGTCTTAGAAGAATTTTGACTCTTCAGTTTGGGAGTGTCAGAATAGCTATCAAAATTACTCCAGTTTTAGCTTTCACCCACCCCATCCTGCTCCTGTCACTTTGTCTAACAGAAATCTTGGCATAATAGCAGTTTGGTTCCCACAGATAGATTTCAGGGCAGGGATAGCATACACGAGTTAATTTACTGCAGTCAAGCATTAGACAGCCCAGTAATGCTAGAAGATTAATTTCTTGCCAACAAACTCAAAAAGTGCTATCATGATGACTTGTCTTATGGGGCATGATAAAAGTTCATGGTCATGTACACTTGTGCTATTCACTGTCAGAGGGGGGTAGAAGGAAGTAGAATGTAAACCATCTTGAACTCTGCAAGGGACTCTGGAGACTTTCACTGAGGTTTTCTCATGTGCCAGGTAATGTGCAAACTTGTGACACAAAAGTATCCCACTTAATCCATGCTGTAACCTTTTAAAGTTGACACTTTATGGATGAGTGAACTCAAGTTTTAGCAACATGTCCAAGGTCATACAGATTTTTAAAACAGTTTTATTAAAGTAAAATGACATACAATAGACTATATGTGTCCAAAGTATATAATCTGTATGTATCTGAAGTATATAATCTAATATATTTTGACATGTATATATGTCTCTGAAACCACTAGCATAATCAAGTGTTACTGAACACTTTACCCCCAAAGTTCCCTTATGCTCCTCTGTCATCCCTCCCTCCTTTATTCCCCTGCAACCACTAATCCTTGCCATATCCCCAGGCAAGCATTTATCTGTGCTCTGTCACTATATTAGTATGCATATCCTAGAATTTCTTCCAAATAGAATTATACGGTATGGATTATTTTTTATATTGTTTGGCTTCTTTCACTTAAGATAACTATTTTGAAATTAATTCCTGTTATGCCATATATAAATAGTTTATTCCTTTTTATTGCAGTATAACATTCCATTGTATAGATACACCATAATTTGTATATTCACTCATCTGTTGAACACTTGTGTTGTTTCCAGTTTGGGGTTGTTACATATACAGCTGGTATAAACATTTTTTTTTTAAAATTTTTTATTTTTTATAAATATATATTTTTATCCCCAGGGGTACAGGTCTGTGAATCACCAGGTTTACACACTTCACAGCACTCACCCAAGCACATACCCTCCCCAATGTCCATAATCCCACCCCCTTCTCCCAAACCCCCTCCCCCCAGCAACCCTCAGTTTGTTTTGTGAGATTAAGAGTCACTTATGGTTTGTCTCCCTCCCAATCCCATCTTGTTTCATTGATTCTTCTCCTACCCACTTAAGCCCCCATGTTGCATCACCACTTCCTCATATCAGGGAGATCATATGATAGTTGTCTTTCTCTGCTTGACTTATTTCGCTAAGCATGATACGCTCTAGTTCCATCCATGTTGTCGCAAATGGCAAGATTTCATTTCTTTTGATGGCTGCATAGTATTCCATTGTGTATATATACCACATCTTCTTGATCCATTCATCTGTTGATGGACATCTAGGTTCTTTCCATAGTTTGGCTATTGTGGACATTGCTGCTATAAACATTCGGGTGCATGTGCCCCTTTGGATCACTACATTTGTATCTTTAGGGTAAATACCCAATAGTGCAATTGCTGGGTATAAACATTTTTTATAGAAGACTTTGTATGGATATATGGTTTTACATCCTTTGAGAAAATACCTAGAAGTGGAATGGCTGGATTATATGGTAGGTATTATATAGTTCGGTATTGCTTTTGTGACTGATCTGACAGTTTCTATGGTTAATTAGAGTGTTCAGACCATTTACACTTAATGTGGTTATTGATATTATTAGATTTATGTCTATGATCTTGCTATTTGTTTTCTGTATTTGTCTCATCTGAACTTTGTTCCCATTCCTTCTTTTTCTGTCTTCTTTTGGAATAATTGAGTATTCTTTATGATTTAATTTTACCTCCTTTGATGTCTTATTATTTATACCAGGACAAGAGTAAGATTTACTTCATTTCTTCCCCATGTGTCTTGTTTTGCCTGATGCCCTGTGTCATGAAAACTATTTTTTTCATATGCTTTGTTTGGTTTTTACAGTTGTTTCAGGTAGGACAGGAAACCCAGACCCTGTTATTCTATTTTGGCTGGAAGATTCTTATGTCTATCTGTTAAATAGATTTTAAGCAGCAGATTAGAACTGGAAGCTGTCTCTCTTATCCATTACATTATATTGACAATGAGAGCTAAGGAAACAGATGTCTCTCGGGTCACCTTTCTGTAGATTTTAGTCACCCAAGATTGACTCTTAGAGTTTATTACTGTCCTTTATGTATATAAGTGTGTGTGTGTGTGTGTGTGTGTGTGTGTGTTTATATACAGAATTTTTTTTTCCCCTCATCTGCTGTAAGAACAGCCCTGGTTAATTCTTGAATGTGATTAATAAATAAGTGATAGGTATATTAAAATGAAAACCAAACAGAGATCAGGCTTGAAAGTCCCCTGAGCAGACAAAAAGAGCTTAGTCATACAAACAAAGATTAAATTAATATATTTTGCAAGACTAGTTTAACCTGGGTCACTTCTTGCTTATACCTCTGAAAATCATAAGCAAAACTGGAAACTGTTTCCCAAGGTTGATAGTTGATATGAGGTAACCATTGACCAATTCCCTATCAGTTAGAAAAACTCTAATACTATAACCAAACACTGTGAAGAATAAACAGTCACTGTGTTCTCGGTACATAAGCTGCTTTATAAAATAAATCTCTGAGCCTCATTCCATGTTTTGGCTTGAGTGCTCCTAGTTTTCCAACTGTCTTTGGTGTGTGCACAATAAACATTTACTGATTACTATTTTGCTGAGTCACTGGCTTTAATTCTGTGATTTCTGAACTTCTGACAGGTGTTTGTTAGGAATTCCTGTCATTTTATGACTCTCATAAGGGTCTAATTAATGCAAAGAAAATAAGAATAAAAGTTATTATAAAATGGGAGTTACCTAATCATCTGAAAAAATTCCTAAAGAGGAATGCTATGTAAGAAATTGATTAAAAGTTAAGAGTTATCAGACACACTGTGACTGCAAAAATATCTGTAACAAATCAGAATTTATTATGTAAACACTTGTAATAATTCTTAATCTGAGATATAATTCTTTTCAGGATATTTAATTTTCACTGAATTTTATTTTATTTAATTAATTAACATTTATTAGTAACATGTAATGTATTATTTATATCAGGGGTACAAGTATGTGATTTATCAGTCTTACATAATAACACAGTATTAGCCACAACAAATTTTCTCCTCATTGTCCACCACCCAGCCACTCTATCCTCCCTACCACCCCTCACTTCCAGCAGCCCTCAGTTTGTTTCCTGAGATTGAGAGTCTCTTATGGTTTTTTTTTCCCTCTCTGGCTTCATCTTATTTCATTTTTATCTCTTTCCCCTATGAAGCTCTGTCTTGTTTCTCAAATTTTACATATCAATGGGATCATATTATAATTGTCTTTCTCTTATTGACTTATTTCACTTAGTATAATACCCTCTAACTACATTAACGTCATTGCAAATGGCAAGATTTCATTTTTGATGGCTGCATAATATTCCATTGTGTGGAATCCTCTTTAACCATTCATCTGTTGATGGACATCTGGGCTCTTTCCATGGTTTGGCTATTGTGGACATTGCCGCTATAAGCATTGGGATGTCTGTTCCCTTTTGGTTCACTATATTTGTATCTTTGGGGTATATATCTGATAGTGTAATTGCTGGGTTGTAGGGTAGCTCTATTTTCAACTTTTTGAAAAATCTCCATATGTTTTCCAGAGTGGCTGCACTAGCTTGCATTCCCACCAGCAGTGTAGGAGGGTTCCCCTATCTCTTCATCCTTGCCAACATCTGTCATTTCCTGACTTTTTAAGTTTAGTCATTTTGACTGTATGAGATGATATCTGATTGTGGTTTTGATTTGTATTTCCTTGATGCTGAGTTATGTTGAACACTTTTTCATGAGTCTGTTGGCCATTTGAATGTCTTCTTTGGAGAAATGTCTGTTCATGTCTTCTGCCCATTTCTTGATTAGATTATTTGTTCTTTGGTTATTGAGTTTGATAAGTTCTAATAGATTTTGGATACTAGTCCTTTATCTGATAGGTCATTTGCAAGTATCTTCTCTCATTCTGTTGGCTGTCTTTTGGTTTTGTTAACTGCTTCCTTTGCTGTGCAAACGTTTTTATCTTGATGAAATCCCAATAGCTTGTATGCCTTTGTTTCCCTTGCCTTTGGAGATGTGTCTTAAGAAGTTGCTGTGGCCAAGGTCATTGAGGTTGCTGTGTGTGTTCTCTAGGGTTTTGATGGATTCCTGTACACATTTAGGTCTTTCATCCATTTTGAGTCTATTTTAGTCTGTGGTGTAAGAAAATGGTCTAGTTTCATTCTTCTGCATGGGGCTGTCCAATTTTCCGAAGGCCATTTGTTGAAGAGACTGTCTTTTTTCCATTGGATATTCTTTCCTGCTTTGTTGAAGATTAGTTGACCATAGAGTTGAGGGTCCATTTCTGAGTTCTCTATTCTGTTATGATTGCACTCAAAACCACAAGATACATAGAAATAAATCTTACCAAAGAGGTAAAGGATCAGTACTCAGAAAACTGTAGAATACTCATGAAAGAAATTGAGGAAGACACAAAGAAATGGAAAAATATTCCATGCTCATGGACTGGAAGAACAAATATTGTTAAAGTGTCTATTCTACCTAGAGCAATCTACACATTCAATGCAATCCCTTTCAAAATATCATCAACTTTTTTTTCACAGAACTGGGACAAATAATCCCCAAATTTGTATGGAACTAGAAAAGACACCAAATAGCCAGGGGAACGTTGAAAAAGAAAACCAAAGCTAGTGGCATCACAATTCTGGACTTCAAGCTCTATTACAGAGCTATAATCATCAGTACAGTATGGTACTAGCACAAAAACAGACACAGATCAAGAGATATAAATTTTATCTGACAGACTTGAACATTTATTTTTATTCTTCATTGAAGGGTTAAGAGAGCTCCTCTTTTCCAAGGGGAAAAACGCAGCTATATTAAGAATTCTCTCTTCACTTTACTTCCACATATCTCTATAAGTGCTTTAAAAAAATGATAAGTTGCTCTATTTCCATAGAAACCCAACTATAGATATATTGAGCACAGACTATCATCTGTAGTCACTCAGATTTTTACATGACCATAGAGCTGGGAAGCTTTTACAAATACTTTTACCTCTACAAGGAGATCACTCTTATTTAAAGGAATGATGAAAAGATAGATAAGCTTGATATTATAGCCATCACTGATTCCTTCACAAAAGTTGCTAAGGACTTATCTTTGAAAAACCTATATCTTTACCTCCATTAGAATAATTGAAACATTTAGTTTCAGAAAAACAAAGGACAAAAAAAAAAAAAAGACCAACTAATGAGCAAATGTTCATGCGACAAAGTACACATTTACACTCTTTGAAAGACCTGCATGACCACAATACAGTTATATGGTGAACAGGGTTTGTAATGAAAGAAGAACTTAGCTGTTGGTCCTTCACTAGATTTTAACCTTAGGCAATCACTGAGCATCTTTAAACCTCAATGTTGACAAGCGGATAAAATGAAGTAACAGATATGAAGGCATTTTCAAAGTTGTTAATCATGACAGAAGAGAAAGGAATTTTATTAGAAATTATCTTTTTCTCACTTAAGTTATAGTAATTTTATGGTAAAAATAAGACTCACTACCCAGATGTCTCATTCATCTCCTCCAGTAAATTTTGCATTTTTAAAACCCTAATTAAGTGTGTGCATGTGTCTCTCTGTCTTTATAAATCAAAAGATGTATTTATTGGTGGGTTGATGGTGGACTTCAACTCAAGTTAATTCTGTAAAAAATTGTTTTGAACTGACCTCCTTCCTTTCCTATTGGCCATGCATACATACTTCCTCTTCCATGCCTTTATGCTTGTTGTTATGACTTTTTGTAACAGTCTGTACTCTTCCCACTTTTCAGCTCCCTTTATGAAGATTTTACCTACCCTACAAAACTGATTGAAATCCCATTTCTTTAGTAAAAATGGTTTTTACATTTCTGGTTAATGGTAAGTTTTTCCTTCTTTGCATTCCTTACAAGCTTAACCTCCATGCAATTCAATTTTGCACAGTATTTATTTGCTACTTCTTTTTTTTTCTCTCCAAGTAGATTACCCAGACAATTCTCTTGAGAAGCATATATCAGCTACTGCACGACACCACTCAGAAGTCCCATAGACACTTTAAACTTAGTGAGACCACATAAAGTTTCCAAATCTACTTTTCATCTTTATTCCCTTTTCCAATGGCACATGTCCAGCTAGTTTTGCAAGCCAAGAAACCTCAGAGATATGCTTGATATCTCCATGACTTTTATCTCTCCATTTCAAGATAAAAGGTGATAATTTTTAACATGTCATGCAAAGTGCTTTATGACCTGACCTCTGCTTCTCTCCACAAATCTTTCTTGACTTCATATCCTTTCTACTTACTGCTATAACACTGTTTTCCCTTGCAGATCAAACTCTTCAAAATATTATTCTTTCCCTTCATCTTTACTTTCTCGTCTCTCACTCAAGCATCTTTTTTTTCCAAATTGATTTCCATATCTAAGATACAACTGAAACAGCCCTTGACAAGATATAATTGTCATGTTAGCAAATCTACCAGATGCTTTTCAGTTCTGATTTTATTTGCATTCTAATCAGATTCAATGGATCACTGCACCCTTTCTGAGATATTATCCGACTCTGACCTCCATGGCACTTCACCCTGGATTTCTTTACACCTCACTTAGTTGTTCCTTCTCTATTTCTTCTCCCAACTCATCTTTTCTGGAAGATTCCCAAGTCTCTTTTCAAGGCCCTTTTTGGTTTTTATCCAATATTTGCATCCCGCCCCTCCCCCGGGGGGGTTTAACCAATTCTTGCCTCTTTTGTTTAAAGATTTCATTTATTTATTTATTTGAGAGAAAGAGCACAGGTAGGCAGAGTGGGGGGCAAGGAGAAGAGAGAGAAGGAGAAGCAGATTCCCCACTGAGCAGGAAGCCCTAAGTAGAACTGAATCCCAGGACCCTGAGATCATGACCTGAGCCAAAGGCAGACACTTAACCGACAGAGCCACTCAGGAGCCCCTAATCCATTCCCTTTTATAATCTTACTGTCATTAATGATTAATGATTTCCAAGTTTACTTCTTCAGGATACAATATTCTTTGAGTTCTCTGCCTACCCATCCAAACAATCTATTCAACATTTCTACCTGAATATCTTAAACACGGGTCTTGGGATTGAGCCCTGCATTGGGCTCCTTGTTCAACAGGGAATATGCTTTTCCCTCTGCCTACAGCTCCCCCTGCTTGTCCTCTCTCTCTTTCTGATAAATAAATAAAATCTTAAAAAACAAAAAATAAAAATCCTCTGTGATTTCCAGTGTGCTCTTAGAATCATGCCAAAGCCTTAATATAATCTCTAAGACTTTACATGGGATGCTGAATTCTCTTACTCACTTGTTTCCTCTTCTCTTAGCTAACTCCTGCTCATTCTAAATTAATTACCTTATTTTAATAATTCCACACTGCTTTAGCTACCCTCTTAATTAGATATCTTTAAAATACCTTGTATTTTTTCCTTTGTTGCACTTATCATCATTATTAACAATTGTTGATTTCTATAATTACTTATATAAATTTTATTTGACCTGATGTGTTTTAAATTTCATAAAGTCAGGGATTCTATGATTCACCACCATATCTCCAGCATTAGCAAACGTGCTGGCCCACAGTCACTTCTTAATATACATTTCTTGAATGAATTAATAAATTCACAGATGTATAACTCTCATCTCCTGCCATTTCTACCTCTCACTCTCAAGCCCAGCCGCACATATAAATTTGCTAATTCTGGACTATATCATGTTTCCTCTAACCTTGGCACCTTTGTACCAACTATCTTCTGTGTGTGGATGCTCCTGTAACCTTCATTGGCTTATTGACTCCATATTTCAACACCCAGCCCAACTGTCAATCCGTGAGGAAGCTTTCACTGACTGTCCATCAACTGGACCTTGTGATCCCCTCACCCTACAACATCCACATTGTGATGTGATTCTGCCACCAGAGCATCACACTGCTAACTTCAGCCCTAGTCACTTCCACTGTTTTGTGTTTATTTACCTGAGCTTTGTTTTTTATTTTTTTTTCTCTCCTGAGCTCGGCATCGAGCCCTGCATTGGGCTCCCTGCTCAGTGGGAAGATTACTTCTCCCTCTTCCACTCCCCCTGCTTGTGTTCCCTCTCTCTCTGTCAAAATCTTTTTAAAGAAATGTTTTAAAACTAGAAACCTAATTCGATTGCTAAGACGAGAGTAGCATGCTCCTTTCTTCTTTGTTATTAGAAGATGTCACATCTTTTGTGCCCTGTATGCCCAGAGACATAGTACCCGAAGAAATCCACCTGCAATATACAAACTGTAATGGCTTTAATCAGAACAGCAAGAAATATTTATATATATTTATATATTATATATAATATATATTATATAGAATAGAAGTATTCATTTGGCCTGAAAATATTTTTATATATTTATATTTATATAGAATATAAATATTTATATAGAATAGAGCTTTTCATTTGGCCTGAAAATATGCATATCAACATTATCCTTTCTTGGTATCAATTTTAAAATCACCCAGACATCTTCAGAATGATCACTTTTTTAAAAGAGTTCAACAAGTGAGATATTGTTTATTCTCAAGAACTGTGATAGATTTTACTGAGGGGGTAACAAAATCTATCAGTTTAGCACAGGGAATTATATGACTAAGATTAAACTAATGCACTGAATAAGTTACATACTGAATACGAATGTATAAATATAACTTGGAATGAGTATACACTGAGTTGTCCGGTGAGATCCAAGTGAAGGCTTCCGTACAAGAAGTACTACATAATAAAAGGGAAGATCCATACTGGAGCTTGAGGCTTCCGTGTAGAGAATGACCTTTCACCTTTATTTCTTAGGCAAGGGAGAGAACTTTGGGCAAGGGTGGTTACAAGATAAAAGTCAAGTCATTCTACAGCCCTGAGCAACCTTCAAGTTCAACAATGACTTTCTGTTCTGCTCTGAAGCAAGATGCTTTTAATTCAAAGGGCTCTGGAAACCTCATGAAGCACTTGGTAAGGATGATCATATCAAACTGATTTCAAAATTCAGAAGTGCCACCCTGGGATTAATAGCTCTCCTTCAGTCTTAATCTCTAGTAAGATCCCAGCAGTCTCTGCTTCTTGAAATAGATGTACACTCGAGGTGAAAATGAATGACAGGGCAAAGAGTTCACATGTTACACAGCAGAAGAGGTGGAGAAGTGAAAGCAAGGAGTCAAGGTTAAGGGATGCGAGTGCTGTCAACCTACTCACAATGAGAAGAGGGAAGATAAAACACAGTATATAATGACATAAAGGGATATTAAGTAGAGGCTGGGGAGACATTATTTCTTCCAGACAAGGGGAAAGGAATAGTATGTAATGGTCATGTGCTGCATTAGGGAATATTTAGGTCAAGCACAGAGAAAATTTCAACTTAAAGAGCATTTAAACAAGTATTCACTGGAGGATTGAGAAGCTATCGTTCTACTACATTTCCAAGACAGAAGCTTGGCATTTTTTCCTTAAGAAAGATTAAATAATAATCCACTACATGCTGAACTGACTATGAGTGTCTTTAAAGAAAAAAAAAAAAAGACTTATTTGGCTATATTTTATTATCGGTGGGATGTCTGAAGAAAGGAAGACACACACTACATAGAGCACAGTTTTATGAACTTTCTCACAATATGATTTAGATTGTGTCATCACTAATTAAAACAGAATTCGGAAAGCAGAGAGTGTGACATTGTGGAGCTTCAGTCAGCAAGAACAGAAAAGTAGCACAAATGCCCAGTGAAAACATTAAAAACCGAGTAAATATAAGCCTTATAATTTTCAGTGACTGCTGATCTAATTTGATAGGTTCTTTTCATTCACTCGTGGTTGGATTGAATCTCAGTATGTAACTTGGGTATAGAAGACAGATCCCTTTATTTTCAATAACCACTTAATTTCTGACTTTGAATTTCAATGAACAATTGCAAAATTTTAACCTCATTTTCCCTGGGGTTTTTTCTCTTCCTCAAGGTTGGGCCACAACCCAGTTTTTGAGGCTTTATGCTTTGCCTCTAGTGGTAGGTCACCAGGTCACGCTGGGGGTTACTCAACGTCCATTCTTCTGGTCTGCATGTGTTGTTGTTCCTGTTGGCCTGACAGGATGAGATTCTTAGCTACTTCTACTTACAGAGAAGTGAGGAAGTAAGGAGAGAGACTGAGGAAAACAGTCTAAATGCATAGCCTTTGTGAAGTATGTGAGAGAGGAGGATTATAGCTCTACTGAGAAACTGAAAAAAGGTCAAAATACCTAGCACACAGAGAGTAAGAAGGAGAGGGACAGAATTACAGACAGATCTGTCACTCGGCCTGTGTGCTTACCCCTCTTGCTGATTCTGCTTGTTAATTACATTGCAAGAACACTGAGCTTAGTCCTGCATTTCAGAGAACCACAGCCCAAAATAATTTATTTCTAGGGATGGTGGGAGAGGTTAAGTTTCCATCCACCCTTGCTTCTCCAAGACACATTTTGTATTCTCAAGAATCCCCATTTTTTCTTTTCATAATCATTAAAAGACTTTTCTAAGGGTTTAGATGTACCACATACCTTCTCAGAGTCAATATGACGAAGATCCACTCTGGCAGGAAGAGAAGAGATAAATACGTAAGAAAAAAATTGTATTTCAATATCTCCAAATATTGTCCAGTACTCATTTAACAGCAGTGATTTAGTGCTAACAATGTGTCAGGCACTGTGCTATGAATTCAGAGATAAGCAAGGCATTTACTTGACATGGAATTTCTCATGGTCTTGTGGGAGAATATAAAGAAGTGAAAGGAGCATTATAGGGAATGAATTTATACTTGTTTATACTCACAGTATATTTTTTTGTAGTCTCATTTAGATTTATGAATTTGGGGACTAAATAAAATAAAACAAATAGAAACCTCTCAGACCTTAATTTCACAGAATCATAAATGGCAAATGGGATTGGGTCTCAGAAGTCACTTGGTCTATTCCTTACATAATTTCCAAATGCCCTCAATATCTTCCATACATGATCATCTATATCTATATATCTATATCTATATCTATAATCATTGCTTGAAGATTCATTTTTGGGTAAGTCCATTCAATTTTTAACAGATTCTATTCCTTAGAAATGTTTGTCTAATAAAATAAAAACTATACTTCTTATAATTCTACTCTGTGGCCCTTACTCTGCCCTCTGGCGCCAAACAAAATAAGTTCAGTCATTTTGACACTGCAAAAGTCTTATAATTAATTATGGAGTTATGTTTGACACTAACATATTTCTCAAGAATTGGGTGCTTAACTAGATGGCCCCCAAATGCAGAAATTTATCATGATGATTTGCCTAGTAATGCCTCATAATTAATGTTTAGGAAATTGGATGTAATTTATTATTCTTTTTTGCATATTACTACATCCACATAAAATGCATTTTGATGGATGCTTTGAATTAATATCATTAACATATTCACAAGTGAAAGAGCAGCTTTATTTTTAGCCAGAGATTCACTATCATATTTGCAATATCTATGCTTTTCAAAACCTAAGTGTATTTTGTTTACCGTATTGGGATGTATAAAGACTCTAATATGTATTTTTTTAAATTTTAAGAGAAAAATGCACTAAAGTGTTTCATCTTTAAAAAATGTTAAAGAGGGGCACCTGGGTGGCTCAGTGGGTTAAGCCTCTGCCTTCGGCTCAGGTCATGATCTCAGAGTCCTGGGATGGAGCCCCACATTGGGCTCTCTGCTCTGCAGGGAGCCTGGTTTCCTTTCTCTCTCTCCTCCTGTCTCTCTACCTACTTTGATCTCTGTCTGTTAAATAAATAAATAAAATCTTAAAAAAAAAAGTGTTAAAGAAAGAAGTCAACTAAACTGCTTAGTCAGGGACGCTTAAGGTGGTGATATATCTGATATAATCATCAGGGCACAGGACATAGGGAGCAGCCCTAAACTTTGCTGTGCTAGAAACACAAATTTGCTAATTAATCCAAAATTGAATAACACCTGGAAATGGACTTTCATTAACCAAACACAATATGTGCAATAACATATGTATGGTTCAGAGACCATAGTCCAAAAAAATTGTTTTCTAGAAAGGATGGGCTTGGTTAAGCCCCCCTGAGCCGCTTGCTTCTCTAAGACACCTTTTGTATCCCAAGAACCCCCTTTCTCCTCTTGACTTCCTCTACAACCTTTAAAAAATACTATTAAGGGCCTGCATGATTCCACATACCTCCTTGGAGTCACTGTAATAGAAATCCAACTTTTAAATGGCAGAAAAGAAAAGAGGGAAATTGGATTTTTATAATGTTAGAGAATCTCAATGCTTAGTAGGGTACTGCCTTTTCCCTCTTAGGGCACCTAGAAGGCCAAACAACAACCAGAATCCAGCTTAATTCAAGAAAACCATTTATTCATGATCTTATAAGCTCCTTGCGGAAAACTGAGGTAAACACTCATGACTTCTCCTTGTTATTTATTAAATTATTCCTCTCTAGTGTTTTATGTCTACCAGATACAGTCACTGGATTCTTTGAACAATCCTGGACTATACATTTATGGATTATTACCATTTATTTATTTTTGTGTTCTCCATGAGAACTGCCTCCCTACTTTAACTCGTCATAATATTAAGCAGGTAACAACACTGCTTCTTTTTCTCATGGTTAAATTGTAGTCTTGAGAATATATTCTGGTCACCTTAATTAGATTGAAGCACTTCGGGTTTTTATTAGACACAAGAGATAGCTTGATGGCTTTGCAAAAGGCTTGCTGGGTCTCATTAACACCCCTTTCAAATACCGTCTTAGAGATGGCTGAGCCTGTTCATTTTATATTGATTTTATTAGGTTATATTTCAAAGAGTGAGCTTTCTGACCTGACCTTGTCACTAAATTATATATACAATGGCACAGTCTTTCTGGAAATTCTAGTAAGAATCAACAATAATTGTTAAAAGCCTAGATGATCATTGAAAAATTTCTGAAATAAGTGAAGTTTATATTTAGACTAATCAGACTTATTATTCCCATTCTTTCTTTTACATTTTTTCTTGAAATCCCATCAAAGATGTATGTATTTATCTTGAGATCCACATAACCAATGAAGTAGTAATAATCAGCATTTTAAAAGTGGCATGATTAAAGCGAAATAAGTCAATCGGAGAAAGACAACTATCATATGATCTCCCTGATATGAGGAAGTGGAGATGCAATGTGGGGGGGTTTGGGGGGTAGGAAAAGAAAAAATGAAAGAAGGTGGGATTGGGAGGGAGACAAACTGTAAGAGACTCAATCTCAAAAAACAGACTGAGGGTTGCTGGGGGGAGTGGGGATGGCAGAGGGGGGTGGGGATATGGACATTGGGGAGGGTATGTGCTATGGTGAGTGCTGTGAAGTGTGTAGACCTGGCGATTCACAGACCTGTACCCCTGGGGATAAAAATAAATAAATAAATATATATATATATATATATATATATATATATTTTTAAAGGGGCATGATGAAGATGATCAAATGCTGTAATATACATTATTTCCTTTGATCATTACAGCACTAGTAGGTGGTGACATTTAGTGACTTTTACTTTTAGACTAGAGTAGTGGTTCCTAGAATGGGATGCGCATACCAGCAGCAACAATATCACCCAGGAGGTTGATAGAAACGGAAAACTGCAGCGTCATCCAGATGTGCTGAATCAGAAATTCTGTTTTTGTTTGTTTTGATATCAAAATGCTTTTCCTCAACGTGATGTATTCAAATCTTTGGGCAGGGCACCTGGGTGTCTCCGTCCTTAAGCATCTGCCTTCCGCTCAGGCCATGATCCCAGGACTCTGGGATCAAGTCCCACATTGGATTCTCTGCTCAGCAGTGAGTCTAATTGTTCCTCGGCCACTCCCCCTGGTTTGTGCTTTCTCTTGTTCACTCTTTCTCAAATAAATAAATAAAATCTTTAAAAAAACAAAAATCTTTGGAGCATAGGGGTGAAAGTTTCCCCATCAATTTATCTTCCCATATATAGAGGATATTTATTGTATTTGCTGCTTAGCATTCATTTACCACCTACTTTCCCCAGTTTCCTTCTGTGAGATATCCCTGTCCTCATTTGCCTACCTTCCAAAACAGTCCTGCCCACTAGCTTAGGGGTAAGTTATCTAACCTCAGTTAGTCCATTATATTCCCCCAACACAGTGATGAGTACAGGCATGGCACATGTGGCCAAATAAAATCCAGTGCATAAGGAATTTTGTTGGATTGTATTCCTAAATATATATGTTAGGAAAATTTTCTTACATATCTGTAAGAGGCCATATATAAAGATGTTTATTACAGCAATGTGCTTTATTCACTGATGTACTGGTGCATTGTAAGGGCCCATAATATTTGTGAATAAATGAGTTATTTGTGGCATAAGTTATTTGGGGGCAGCTTGCATATCTATCACTGAGAGAGATAGGGAAAATACAGGAGATGTGCCCTTGGGGTATTATATAGCAGATAGACTAAATGGGTACATGCATAATAGTAACATAATGGGAAGTGAAAAACATAGTGGTTAGCAAAAAATAGGATACATAAAATCCACTCAGTTCAGTTAAAATGCACTTACACAAAATAGTACATATTTTGCAAGAACACAATAAAATAAAAAAGTATACACTAAACAAATCAACAGGAATGGCCTGAGTAGTGATGGCTGGATATCAGATTGACCGGGGGTTACTTTTTACTATTACTAGTAGTATTAATTTCCAAGTTACTCTGTTAGCCCTCTGTGATTCACATTTTCTTCCTCAATTAAATTATTGAATGAAATTAATGACTTTAACGTCAGTTTGAAGCTAAGGACTTCCAAATCTGAATTTGAATCCTCCTGAGATCCAAACCTGAATTTCCTGTTAGCAGAAAGGCTGAATACTTTAACTCCTGGGATCCTCTGAAAATCTCTCTCTCTTGATAAGGCAGTGGCCTTACCAAGGATCCAGTTTCAATAGTTATACATACTCATCATTTTTCATTCTTCCAACTTCTTCCACCTTCTCTACCTCCTGTCACCTGACCTAATGTATCAGTAGCCTGGTACAAAAGATTGTCCTCGATTCTATTTCTTTATGAGACTGTCCTTTTGTCCACTCCTCACTACCATTGTATTAATTTAAACCTAACATTTTTTGTCTAGATTACTGCATTAGTCGTCTAACAATCTCTCCCTGTTTATAATCTTTAAACTTCCTAATTCATCCTTTGTATGGTTATTGGGATATTTTTTCCCCCTAAATCACAGATTAGATCATGTCATATGTCACTCGTAGTCTCAAGTATATTCAGGGGTTTCCTGCTGTCTACAGAAGTCTGTACACTCTCTTGCAGTATTCCAAATTATTTCCTGAAATGGCCCAAAAGGAAACTCATCTTCCACCTCATCCTTTCATGAACTGTAGAATTCGATCATATTAAGTGTATTGTCATCCTGTAAAAGATGGTCAAAGTCCAAGACTATGACTATAACTTTTAAAATATTATTTCTTGGGCTAGCCTGTTGTTCTTCCTTTTGTTTATAGAAACCCCCTCACTCTTTAAGGTGCAAATCAAGTACATGGTTTCCTTTACGGCTTCTCCAAACCATCCAGTCACAAAGAATAACTTCTTCACTTACAATCCTATAGCACATCTTTTCTGCTCCCCTTAGTACTTACTCAAGTTAACCTTGTAATATGAGTTCTCTTTTTCACATATATCCTCACCCTAGACTCATGAGAACTGGGTTCTTTTTTTTTTTTTTTTTAAAGATTTTATTTATTTATTTGACAGACAGAGATCACAAGTAGGCAGAGAGGTAGGCAGAGAGAGGAAGGGAAGCAGGCTCCCTGCCAAGCAGAGAGCCGGGCTTGATCCCAGGACTCTGGGATCATGACCTGAGCTGAAGGCAGAGGCTTTAACCCACTGAGCCACTCAGGCGCCCTGAGAACTGTTTCTATGATCTTTTCTGATACAGATTCTGTCTTATACACTTTCAGTTTCCAATTTTAAGAACAATACTTGGCAAATAGTTACCCTATAAATAACTAATTAAATTTAACGTTTATAAATGTTGGTTAGACTTTCCTGGGTTGTGGGTCCATTGAGAGTATGAAAAAAGCTATAAACCTGTATTCTCAAAAAAATGTATAGACACAGAATTTTGCATATAATTTCATGAGATTTGTGGTATTTGGACTAGCATTCTCAATATTTATTTTAAACCCCGTCCAGTGTACACAGACTAGAAAATTTAAAATTTTTTCTGAGGTTTCCTTTGAAGTATTCATGTCCGGTTTTAGAATTCCATTTTCCAAAATATACCACCTACTATTCCTCCTTCTTGTAGCTATCTTCAGGATGATACTGGCCTTGCTTCAAGATTTTAGCTTCTGGATATCTTGTCATTCCTTTGAACACAGTACATTTTATAACTTACGTCATTTCAATATCTGTGTAGATACTTCTTTCATATGTTTGGTTTCTCTGTTTCTTGGACTTTTGTTCTCCAAAGATCTTTTCCCTGGACTTGCCTCAGTCCCTTATAATTAAGGTCATACCCCAGATTGTTTCACCAGCAAACCATGTACTCACTCTATGTTCTTGATTTCAAACACCCCACTCCGTCCACTACCTCTTTTATTTGTAGCTCACTGCTTCTATTATCCCAATTGTGAGAACATTATATGACTGAGACATAAAATTCAATGATCCTATCAACTTACCATTGTAACTGTCTGGTTCATCTTTCTGAGCACACCCCTGTTTATGACTTCAACTATCTTGCTTCCCTATTTCTCTTTTATACTCACTTGGAAAAGCACTAGTGCTGCTCAAGTCAAATTCTCATACTCTGGCACCACTTGAGAAGTCAAAATGGTTGCAGAAAATCAAGCCACCATGCTTTGTTTTACTTACATTCATGACCATTAGCTTCAACCGTACTCTTTGTGCTGCCTTGCAATTCTACATTTCACCATCTATTAATTCCCTTCCTAACCTAGATGGGGTATTATATGCCTTCTTTCTTCAAACCTCAGAAAACACCACCTCTGCCCCCTCCTGTTCTTACTCATTATTCGCTGAGAAATATGGGCAATCAATAAAGATTTTCCAAACACCACCATTTACCTGTGTTGTTTCCTGTTAGTTTGAATATATTTTACTTGCATCCTATGACTGTTTGACTTCTTAACGTATCCTTTTACTTCCCCCCCTTATATTTAGCATAATCAATGTTTTACTCTCTACTGAATCATTGCATCAGAACATAAACATGCTACAATGTCCCCTATTTTAAAGCTCATAATATCTCTTTTAAAAACCCACATCTCTTTCAGTTATAGCCCCTTCAAAGAGTTCTCTATATTTGTTGTCTCCTACCTCCTCTCCTTCCATTCTCTCTTGAATCTGCTCTAATTAAGTTTTTTTTTTTTTAAGATTTTATTCATTTATTTGACAGAGATCACAAGTAGGCAGAGAGGCAGGCAGAGAAAGAAGGGGAAGCACGCTCCCCGCTGAGCAGAGAGCCCGATGTGGGGCTCGATCCTAGGATCCTGGGATCATGACCTGAGCCGAAAGCAGAGGCTTTAACCCACTGAGCCACCCAGGCGCCCCTCTAATTAAGTTTTCATTCTGGTAATTCTCCTGCCTCAGTTGTCTAGACTACCAGTGATTTCAACATCACTTTATCTAAAGGTTGCTAGTTCCATGTTCTTGTTTGTGACTTGTCAACAACACCTCATGTCTTCTTTTTTTTTTTTAAAGATTTTATTTGTTTATTTGACAGACAGAGATTACAAGTAGACAGAGAGGCAGGCAGAGAGAGAGAGAGAGAGAGGGAAGCAGGCTCCCTGCTGAGCAGAGAGCCCGATGCGGGACTCGATCCCAGGACTCTGGGATCATGACCTGAGCCGAAGGCAGCGGCTTAACCCACTGAGCCACCCAGGCGCCCCCCCCACCTCATGTCTTCTTGAAACATATTCTTTATTTAGTGTTCAGAAAATTACTCACTCTTAGTGTCTTTCTTTGTCTCACTTGCTAAATTCTTCTCCATTCCCATAGCATGAAACTTTACAGTATCTTAGTGTTCAACCCCTGAATCTCTTCTCTATGCACATGTACTTCTGGGGAATATTATCTAGTTCATGTTTTTCAAAACTTTCTATATGTTGATAAATTCCAAATTTTTATCTCCCTATCCTGCTTGAACTCCAAAAGTGTATCCAACCACTAACTCTACCTCTCTACTGGAAGTGGGTAAGCTTCTCAAATTTAACATGTCAAAATGGAACTCAGTATTTCCTCTATAGCAAACACATTCTATCTCCTGTCTTCATCATCAAAATTATTGGCAATTTAATTCTTTTAATTTTTCAGGTTAAAAATGTTGGTGTCATCCTTGACCTACCTCTTTCTCTTACATATGCTGACAAAAAAATCCTTTAGACTCTACCTTTGAAATACATTCAGACACTGGCACTTTACTACTTTTCATAACCATTATCTTGGTCCAATGCATTATAACTTGTTGACTGGATTAGCCTAGGCTTTTTGCTTGTTCTAGTCCTCTGCTGACTCTACTACTATATTCTCCATAAAGCAGACAGAAAGATTATTCAAAACTCTGTCAGATCATGTCACTCCTTTACTTAGAGCCCCCCCAGTGTTTTTCTATTCCATGCAGAAAAACAGCCTAAATTCTTAGAATGGTTTAAAAGGTTTAAAAGGCCACCCAGACAAAACCCAGCCCACCCATACCTCATGTTCTTCCACTCACTCCTGCTCACTCTGATCATCATCAGCTAAATTTTATTACTATTTCTTGAACATACCAAGATCCCACCTTGAGGCTTTGAACACCTTCTCTCTTCCTAGAATCCTCTTCTCCCAAATAGCTTAATGGCTTATTCCCTTACCTTGGTTCAGATATCTCTGCTCAGATGTTAACACAATTGCCGTGCATTATTGAAATTTTCCCTCAGAGAGGCACATGGAATGGTAATCTCTCCTTTTTAAACACCATCTTTCCCTCTTGTACTACTTTATTTTTTTCAAAACCAGTTTTTACTATATGGCATAGTAGGTAAAGAAATTTCTCCTTGTTAATTTTCTGCCTCTATAAGAAAGAGATTTACTCATATTGTTCACTGCTGTGTCCCCAGCACCCTGAGTAGTGAGTAAGTATATGGTAGGTATTTTAAGAATAAATAAATGAATGAATAAGTGAGATACAGATTCGAAAAATTTTAATTAGGAACTGTGTCATGTTAAGAGAGGAAGATGTACCATCCTTATTTTTCCTGACTTGTATCATGACAGAAGTGATATGGTTTTATGCCCAATAGCAAAAACAGCATTCAGAGTCTTTAGTATTTTTTAAAAGTGTCCTTATAGGATTCCAGAGCATGAAAAGTATTCTTTAAGACTTAGTCCATAGCCTATTCCTCTATGATTTTGCATTCATCTAATTTCCTTTTTACTATTAAATTGTTTTTATTATATATCTTTATTACTTTATAATAATAATAATATTAAATTATTAAATGAAACCCCTCCTACTTGGACTGACTAGAATGAATTCTGTGAAATTCTAGTGAAATTTAAGTGATATAATAATTGCTTCATGAAGTGGTTGCAGGTAATCAACATTCAAAAAACGCATATCTTTGCTTGGTTATGTGATCAAGGTCCAATTATTATTAGAAGATGGGCTCTATTTGCATGACAAGTGATACATTCCCATAACCAGTGGTAAAACAGCTATTGAAATTATCTCTTACATTGATCCTAGAATGAACTCCTATTGAAGACAAAGTTATTCAGATTGAGTGACTATTTGGATAATCCAATAATGCTAGTTCAAGCATAAAAGGACTGTGTGAGTGGAATGGCTAACTCTAACTGCAATATAGAGCTTCGGATCCTTTAAAATATCACCAGGGAACCAAAGAATCTCTATGGCTGTTTTAAGATAGTATCTTACCTTTTATATCAGCAGAGTTGAAATAGCAAAACATCAGAAGCTTTTTGGTTTCCCAGTGTTACACAAAATAAACGAAAGATGGCCTCTGTATATTGGCCCTCTGTTGCTTACTTGTTCATTAGCAAGAAGAATGAGTTTTGTTAGCTCAAAAGTCTGTCATCATGAATCTCAACTTATTACACATCCAATTGTTTTAATCAGAGCCACAATGAACATATTTTCGGCTATAAAGAGCCTGTTTGCTTTCCATACCGCATGAAACTATACCCAACATCTCCTAACCATAGTTATGTCTTCAAGGTGTAAAAGATGCCACGCTGCTGCCGCCCTTCAAAGCTCTCTGACCCAGACTCCCAGCTGGACTGTTAAGTGACATTGTCTAGACACACAAACCTTCTCCTTTTCTGATCTCACTCTCCCCTGGGAGTTTTTTTTATCCTCCTATCTTTCTGAATAGTGGTCCCTGTGCCATAGCCTCTGGAGTTTCATGACTTCTCCCACATGCAAGTCTGCCAAAGTGTTATCTAGATAAAGCTCATTCTGTATTACTGTCACCTTATTATAATTTCTTTTCATCAGCCCCCCAAATCTCTCATGCTCACTGTACCAGGATAGCTGAGCTGCACTGTAGGTAGAATTAACAGCCATATAGGATCTCTTCAGTGAAAAGCAAGGCAATGCTTGGAAATGAGAAGAACTTGAATTGTTGGTCAGTGACATTTTGTGAACTGAATAACCGAGTTCCTTGAACCCCTTAGCTCTAATCTGACTCCTGGGCCAGCAAAAGCAAGCTTTCCTTCTGTGGTTCATGTGTCTGGTTCTTTCTTCCATGATAACCCAGTAAATGGCTCACATGCAATAGTAATCTTACAAGGGAATGCCATTCTTCTCATTTCAATACATCTACTTCCACTCTTTGCTCAAGTCCAGTAAGTGGAGTTGGATTTCAGCATGCCCTAGGGAGCCAATTACAAAGTAAACCAGGAGAAAAACAAAAACAAAAACAAAAATAAACAAACCAGGTAAACCAGGAGAAATAAACCTTCCATATCAAAGTAATTGCAAGGTATTTTTAATGTATAAAGCAAAAATGGGATATTTATGGAAATGTACTCTGAGATTCCAGATAAGAATGGGAAAGATGTCATTTTTAGATTGGCTTGGTATTGTTAATATGGGTTTATATAACTAGAATTTACTTGATTTTGAGTTCTAGTTTGAGCAGCTGGGAGTGCTTCTAAATATTTTCTCACTGAATTGATTAAAACCTGGACTCAATATTGGCCTATGATGAAATAAATTGGGATGTCAGAATTTCCTTAGTATAACACAGAAAAAAACAACGAAGTCCTAGGGAAATAGGATTGCTGAAATGGATTATTTTTATAAGCAACCAGCTCAGTCATCTCTTAATAATGTCTTCTGAGAGGGTCTATTTTATACTCCCCTAACCACAGAATTGAGAAATATATCAGTGTAGATAAATACGTTACCCAAAACCCTGTAGTGTCTGTTCACTGTGAGACACACATGAAGGTAGTAGTGACATTGAAATAGACTCTCCGATTTCAGTGGGATTATGGAATTACTGGGTGACAGAGGCAAAATAGCAGCACTTAATAAAAAGGGACAAGATGGTAATAGTTGCTTTAATAGGCAGCAGAGCCAAGGTGATTATAAAAGTGCTTTGATCTTCAGTTATGTTGGTGGTAACTAATTGCACATGGCATTTCTAGAACTGGAATAGATGAGCAGCCTGTTAATTCCTTACTTGATCTATATTAACAGAGGGAAGCAAAATTTATCCATGTTAGGAAGGTCAAAGTGGAAGGCTTTGCACTGGATAGATTGTCAGAAGTAGAGATCTATGATGATTCACGGACAGGGAGGAATTTCTTGGCCTAGATGGTCAGGGATTTGGAGAGAAGTTTTTAAGATTGGTGACAAGAAGCTTCAGGGAAGAGGTTATAGATGGAACTTGAAATAGGACCAGATGGAAGATTATTTGTTTTCCAAGTAAATCACCATCAATGGACATCTATTCTGATTATTCCCATTCAGGTAAACCATAATTCACACTCTGGAATCTACTGTCTTTCTTCAGCCATTCCAGTTCATGCAAACTGGGCTCATGAACAAAGTGAGCATAATGGCAGAGGCTCAACATTTCCTCTTACTGATGTTTTTATCTGACTGCTTATACTGCAGTGTGCCAGGTATGGCATTAACAGTGGTGAGCCCCTAGTACAGCAACATATTTTAGGCTGACTAACCAGTCAGCTTGAGGCAGGTGAACCTATCTCATTACATAAGGGGTAGATATTTTTCATCCTCAAATGGACTCATAATCTACAAATAGGTAGAATTACTGAATGCATCTGTCAAATACCACAAAATATTCAGTAATTTACTATATGAGGATAATTTATATCATTCCCACAAATCTAATGAGGATTATTATATGGGTCAAAGTTATCACTTTATTTAACATTAAATCACAGTCTAAGAACTAGAGTGAATAGAGATTGAACGTTGCTTGAAGCACTGGAACATGCTTGCTGAGGACTATTCTTTAATTCTTTGTAATGAAGTTTGTGATCTGTAATAGTCAGAATAATGTGAGTTATGCTGCCATAAAATACAACCCCAAATCTCAGTGCCTTAAAATAATCAAGGTTTATTTCTTGCTCATGCTACTTGACAATTGCACATTGCCAGGTACCCATCATGGGTTCACAGGTATGCAGGCTAAATTGAACTGTCTACATTTTGAATATTGCCTAGTTTTCCAGAGGGAAAAGATCACACTAGAGAGTCTCACTGAAGTCCAAAAGTGACATTCTTCACTTTTGTTCATGTGTTATGTGCCAGACTAGTTATATGGCTGTAGACAACCATAAACAAGAAGTATAATCTTATAATAAATCTCAGGCAAGGAAGACCAGAACAGTGCTGCTAATGACCAAAGTATCTTTTTTTAAATTAAATTTAATTTAATATTTTTCCAGTGTTGCAAAATTCATTGTTTATGCACCACACCCAGTGCTCCATGCAATACGTGCCCTCCTTAATACCCACCACCAGGCTCACCCAACCCCCTCACCCCCCTCCCCTCCAAAACCCTTAGTTTGTTTCTCAGAGTCCACAGTCTCTCATGGGTTGTCCACCCCTCCGATTTCTCCCAACTCACTTTTCCTTTCCATCTCCCCATGTCCTCCATGTTATTCCTTATGTTCCATAAGTAAGTAAAACCATATGATAATTGACTCTCTCTGTTTGACTTTTTTCACTCAGCATAATCTCTTCCAGTCCCATCCATGTTGATACAAAAGTTGGGTATTCACCCTTTCTGATGGATGCTTAATACTCCATTGTATATATGGACCATATCCTCTTTATCCATTCATCTGTTGAAGGGCATCTTGGCTCTTCCCTAGTTGGGTGACTATGGCCATTGCTGCTATGAACACTGGGGTACAGATAGTCTTTCTTTTTGCTACATCTGTATCTTTGGAATAAATACCCAGTAGTGCAATTGCAGGGTCATAGGGTAGCTCTATTTTTAATTTATTAAGGAATCTCCAACTGTTTTCCAAAGTTGCATTCCACCAACTTGCATTCCCACCAACAGGGTAAGAGGGTTCCTCTTTCTCCACATCCTCTCCAACACTTGTTTACTGTCTTGTTGATTTTGGCCATTCTAGCTGGTGTAAGGTGGTATCTCATTGTGGTTTTGATCTGAATTTCCCCAATGGCTAATGATGATGAATACTTTTTCATGTGTCTGTTAGCTGTTTGTGTGTCTTCATTGGAGAAGTGTCTGTTCATGTCTTCTACCCGTTTTTTTTTTTTTTTTTTTAACGTGATTATCTGTTTTGTGTGTGTTGAGTTTGAGGAGTTCTTTATAGATCTTGGATATCAGTCCTTTGTCGGTAGTATCATTTTTGAAAATATTCTCCCATTCCATGGGTTGCCTCTTGTTTTGTTGACTGTTTCCTTTGCTGTGCAGAAACTTTTGATCTTGATGAAGTCCAAAAAGTTTATTTTTACTTTTGTTTCCTTTGCCTTTGGAGATACGTCTTGAAAGAAGTTGCTGTGACTGATGTCAAAGAGGTTACAGCCTATGTTCTCCTCTAGGATTTTGATAGATTTTTGCCTCACGTTGAGACAATCAAAGTATCTATTCTTGAATTCTGTCAAACTTTTCTCAAGACATTAATATTATTTTGGGAAGATATCTGATAGATGCTTTCAAACTTTGAGGACTGACATAATCATTTATTCTATATTCTAAGGGTTTAAGGATTTTCTTAGGGTTTTACTGCCTTACTTGATCGCCCCCCCCCCCCATTTCTCTGTTTTTCTTTCTCTTTTGTCTTGGTTAGGCACTCCCCAGACTAAAAAATTCAGTGCAAAAGCATAGGCTGACTTACAATAGATAAAGGACTGTTTCTGTTGGTAAAGGTCAAGGGCTTAAAGAAGATGATTCTTCAATGTACTTTATTGGAGAATGAAGAGTATTTCTTAAAATTTAATTCTATTCCAGCTCTGTCAAAGTACTTCAAGAATAATGAATTAGAAGATGTGGTAATAGAGTGACTGTGCAGGAAAATGTGGCCTCCATTATCCACTTAGCAATAGTTGAAACGGAGATGTGGATATTAGAACCTGGTTTTGTATATTGCATTACAAAAATGCTAGCCAGGCCACCTCAGTTATTTCAAAATTCCATGGATCTCTTTGCTTCCATCTGACATCCAGATGGACAGGAAGGGCTGTGCAGATGGGGTGGTAAATGAGGATTATTTTGTAGTCTGTTTCTTGTGGGGTAAGGGAGGGGACATATTCCTAAGGAATACTATCCTGCCATAGCTGCTAGAATGCCTAGATACTATAAAGCAAACTAGATTAAGGACATTCTACCTACATATAATTTCATTAATATTAACTTTCTTATTAATATTGTTGTTTGAAAAGCCTTTAACTTAACATTATATATAATTGATGACTTAACTGTTATTAATTGTTTATAATACACATAACACATCACGATGGTCAAACACATTTCAATTTGAGGTAGAAGTTCTCCACAAACTTCATCAAATCTAAGAACTTCATAGATGTGCTGCAAAGGTGATCACATATTGGGGAATTGTGTTTACTGAGTTGTAACAGGGAAAAAGGCTAGATATGTTTTCACTATTAAGAAAAGAACAATGGGAATTAAAAGAATGCAAAGTTATACATGAAACAGGTTGGAAGTGAATGACGTTATTTTCCCCAAGAGATCTTAAAAGCAATGGATTCCAAACTGTTAAAATGGGTTCCTTTTCCCTGAATATGTATACTAGATGGAATCTTGAAACCCTGAACCCTGGTATGACTCAGTCATATACTTCTAGACTTATGCAGAATCTCTCATCTAATGAACTCAAGCACATCCTTTATTTTATTAATGTTTCTCACAATATTCTCAGTAACCACAAAGGGGGACGTCTGATCTTCAAGTCAAATGCAGAGAAACCTGAGACAACACGAGAGCTAGTGACATGACCAAGACCATGAGAGCACCACCTGAAACTAAAATAGAATTAATATCTTCTTCCCTACCAGCAATCTTCCCTTAGATCACATTGTTTGTACAGTTCCCAAGTGACTCACTCTGTTGATAAAATGAAATAATGCTGAATTTCATATAATTATGCTAGCCAAGCAAGATTTAATGACTATATGTTAACTGACCTTCCAGAGATGTGACAGACATGTCATTAACATTCTTTAGCAAATTACTAAGCAGCGATTCAAAAAGAGTGTAACCTGAAATGTTGTACTTTGGAGTTGATACTATGAATTCTGTAGTACAATTTTCACTTTCTGTTTCCCAGAAGATTACTGACATGAGAAGGAAGAGAATTGCCAAAACAGTCTGCAAACTGATTAAAACAATAGTTCTAATGAAAAAAGTCTGAAAAGAAAATTGACTCTTAAAGTCAAACTAATGCTCAAACTAATAAGTAAAAACAATTTGTAATTAATGCTTTTCATGGTGTACACTGAATATTGTACTTTTTTTTTTTTTTTTTTTGAGAAAGAGAGAGAGAACATATACTGGAGTAGGGGAAGGACTGAAGGATAGAAAGAATCCTCAAGCAGACCACCTGCTGAGTGGAAAGCCCAATGTGGGACTTGATCTCATGACTCTGAGATCATGACCTGAGCAAAAACAAAAAGTCCAACACTTAACCCACTGGGCCAACCATGCACCCCTTAATATTGTGCTCTTAATGTAGGTAGAAAATTGGTTTTCCTTGCTAGACTTGGAATTGCTTCTATAAAAACTACCTGTTTGATAGTGAGAAATAGGATTATTTGAATCTTTACCCACATTAAGTCACACATGTAAGTTTAGTGAATGGCCTGACAGTGGACTGTGTCTGATCATCAGATGAAATGTGTGGACACATTTGGATAGATTTTAAATTATCAGTAGTTTGTGATTATGCAGTAGGGTGAATTATAGGTAGACCTATGGAATTCTACCATTCACTGGAGATCTTAATTCAATGAAAAAAGTCATTAAACCTGGAATGGTTTGTAAGGAATCTGCACAGAAAAAAGGCATTTGTTATCATAAATATACAAGCTTCGGCTAATTTCATATGTATTATGGTGAACAAATAAATATTTTATGTTTATTACACCACTAAAAAGCAGTTGGTAAGTGCTTCTGAATGTGGGTGGCATCTCTAAGCCTGTAAAAGTAAACTGAAATTAATAAACTTTAAGCTTAAATTAATGAACTTTGAGCTGAAATTAGTAATTTCACATATTCATAGAAAGACCAAAAAAGTTATCCATGCCATTTTAATGGCAGCAAAATGCCTGAAAGGCAATGTGGTGAAACAGAAAAAAATACAGAAACAGAAGACAGGAAACTGGAATTCTACTTGGCTGGGCATGTGACCTGCCCCCTGCATAGAGTGTTGATAACAAGCCTAACAATTGTAAGTGAAAATAACAAATGTATAAAATATGTCTATGAAGTTCTTAGATTTGATGAAGTTTGTGGAGAATTTCTACCTCAAACTGAAACATGTTTGACCATCATGGTGTGTTAGGTGTGTAATAAACAATAAATACCAGTTAATAATAATAAATGTATAAAATACAATGATTATGTCAGAAAAATTTAGTTTCCCATTAGTACGTGTAATTTTATCATAATTATTTAGATTGATGTTTATTTGTAATTTTCTCTGAATTATAATTACAATTGTTTTTATCTGTTTTCAAAAGTATTCTCCAAAAGAAACATTGTTTTCCAACAGTTGATGGCTTTATATCGATTTATCTCAAAAGACACTATTTGGAAGATATAGAATATTAGGTAAGTCAGTACTTAGATAAGTCACTGTCTCCCATAGGAGACAGCCTCCTGTTGAGGAGAAACTATTCTTGATTTTGATTTATTTTGTTTTATGTTGATTTTAGTTAATAGATGTTAACTATGGGGAAGTACTATGGGAATTTGGACTGGCATTTAGTAAATTGTTCTCAATAAGTGTTTTTAAATTTTCAATTATAAATAAAAGTTTCTGATTGATGAAGCACGAGTAGGTAGTCATACAATTTATGGGTCATGTCACTTATTCATTTATCTGGAAGTGACTGATTTATTCATCCAAGGAGTTGTTTCCAAGTCATGCAACTGCTTTGAGAACATGACTGATTTATAATCTCAGGAAATGGTGAATGGTTCATGCATTTGATTTATAAGATGCATTATTGACTTATAATTCCTCTGGCTGAGGCAGAAGTCAGTGCCTTACACTTGGGATATAAATATCTGTTTTTTAAATAAAACAAGACTGATTTATTTTACTTATTTGTGTATATAGACATTAAATTCTAGCTATAGTCATGCTTTAAATTTGTTTGATTCTCCAATGGGTCGCTTCTCTAAGGTACAGATTGTGTAATCAACAGTTTAGTTTATGGAAACATCTATTGCATGTAGCACTACATTCTCTCAGAACAAGTTATGACCAAGATGAGTCTTTGCTTATTTTATTTTATTTTATTTTTTTAGGTCCCAATACACAAGTCTTTGCCTGTTTTGCCCGACACCTTATTCTGTGTTCTCATCATCTTTCTTTTTCTAGCAAATACCACAATAGTTGGCACTCTGGGGTCATAGATATCACTTCAGGGTCAAAGGCTGGCTTTATGGTGATCTTGTGAAAGTTATTGCTACACATTGGATTGTCTTCTGCAGGCAGTTGTCCCAGTTCCTTGGGAGACACATGTTTAGCAAGTAGTACAGAGAGAGCTGGAAATGGATGGGTCAGTGACAGAGTAAGAGGACCAAGCTGCAGACGTTTACTCAAGACAGCAATAGGAATCTGGGCCAAGAATTTAAAAAAACCCAAATCTGAATTTTGTTTCCAAAATTCTTGGAACGAAGAGTATCTGAACTCACTCATGACTAAAGCACAGCATATGTAGCAACTTAGAATTTACATTGTGATCAGATCATTGGAAGATGGGTATTGACAATTCTGAGAAATAATAGGGGTTAATACCTATTGAGTGCTTACTGTATGCAGACATTGTTCTAGGTGCTATGCATAAATTAACTCAATTCTCACACAGTCTTTTGAGTTATATACCAATAAGACCATTTTAACAGGACAGACACCTAGAAATGTTACATATACTACCCAAGTTCACACAACGAGAAAGTAACAGAGCTGGGAATCAAAAACATCTCTGCTTTTCCTCCTAAGGACGGAGAAGGTGGGAAGCAGGACTCAGAGCCAGGAAAGAGAGTCTGAAAGAAAGAACAAAGGTGAGAATTTCAGAATACCAGAATTTCAGCAAAATATGTTGTTGTTTAAGGTGGAGGTTAATTCTTTGGCGAGAGTGGTGGAAAGCTTGAATTGTGCTCCAGAAGCTTGGATTGTGCTCCAGAAAATCAATTAGAACTAAGGAAAAGAACTGTAGACTGTGACTGAGATATGGGAAATTGACATCAGGCTAGGAGTGAGAGGGCCAGAGAAGAATTTCAGTATCAGAGTTCATTCAGAAGATGACTCACTTCTGTACTGAAGAGCACCAAGGACTGTACCTGGAATAAAGTTGACTCAATAATACTTTATTGAATAAACACTTTTGAAAGAAAAAGATGGGGGGAGAGAGACTACAAAGTATTCCAGGTATTTTGAAGTCCTATGAAATTTGTGAATATACGTATACACTTTGTATGCCTGTGGATTGGCTGAGGAAGCTAGGAAAAGTAGAGGAAATTAGTTAGGCAAATATCTACCATAAATTATTTGAAAAATACACATATTATAATGTTCTTGTCATAAACCTAGTAGATAAATGTTAGCTTTTTAAATTTATCATTTAAATTGTGAAATCAATTTATTATTATACTAAAAATAAATGTCAATATTTAAATACAGAACTTTCCTCTTCCCATCATAGAATAGCTGGGCTTGGACTTAACCTCTAATCATAAACAGCTAGAAAAGGACCAAATATATGAAACATCTGTATTCAGACATTGGACATCAGGGAGAACAGATCTCTGGTCACTGTGATAAGGGAAACATATGTGAGTTAAACTTTGTCTGAAGGCTTTATCTAGATCTCAAGCCAAGCACAGTGTCCCTATGGAATTACAGAGACAGAGATTGGAGACCAAGATGATTTGAAGTTGCAGGACAAATTACAAGATAGGTGGGAGCTAGGCAGAGAAATAATCATTTTGAATCTTTGCCAAATTCTGTCTGAGCATGAGTAGGATGTTTCTTAACATCTATTAACTAAAATCAACATAAAACAAAATAAATCAAAATCAAAAACAGTTTCTCCTCAACAGGAGGCTGTCTCCTCAACAAATAGGCATGATTCTTCACTTGGTTCCCATACCCAAGCCAATTTTCAGATCTGGAACCCATTGACTGAAGAGATGGCTGGGACTCTGGGAGCGAAGCCACTGAAAGACTACGGCAAATGTGTACCACCATAATTCCTCTAATCCCTCTCCAGAGGGACCTATGACCATTTACTTGGGTGCTTGTCTACTTTGGGGAGGATTATTGGGCACAGAGTCTAAATTGACACTGATATCCAGAGATTAAAAGCATCATCATAGTATCCCTTCAGATTGGGGGCTTTTGGTCCCAAGTGATCGAATTATGACTCAAGTCCATCTTGAATTGCAGTGGGCCCACTGTAATTCTCTCCCTAGTTTCTAAGTATATATTGGAATTTCCATTATTTGGCAATTGGAGTAACACCAATATTAAGTTGCTGGTTTCTGGAGTAAATTCTAACATATGTAGTGTGGAAGACATAGTTGTGGTCACGGTCATTTTCAAGTAAGTGATAGTCTTCAGTCACTTCCCAAGATCTATCTGTTTTCTGCATGGGCCGGGCTAACCAATTAAATAGAGATATGACTGGGGCCACCAGTCCTGCCTTCTTTCATATTTAATGGTAACACCAATCTCTGCCACAACACTACCCTCACCCTGGGATACAATGCTGTTTTTGAGAACTACATTACATCACCATCATGCTGACTGGACAAGAAAAGTAGGAGGTGGTGGTGGCCATCATAAGACACTTCAGAGCGTGGGAGATAGAGCCTACATGGATTTAGGGACTGGCCACTTCAGTGAAAGTTTTAAGGGCTATGCCGAAATATCTCCTCCAGAGTAAAGGAAAAACTCTTATATTTTGTATCTCCTACTACAAAATAGCCTGATAGGCTTCTTTGGGTTCTGGAAGCAACCTCTTCCATACCTAGAAATGTTAACCCAACCCATAAACCAGGTAGCATGGGCAGCTATTAGCTTTGTGGGAGCCACAAGGAGATCCAGGCTGCTATGCAATCACCTTACTGCCTGGGCTATACAACCTGCAGACCTTACACTGTTGAAAGTATCCATGGTAGGAAAAGAAGCAGCATGAAATTATGGCATTCTCTAGTGGAAGGGGCATAAGGCTGGCCTCTAGAATCCTAGAGCTATCCACAGTGTTCATGTTTATAGGACCTGAGTAGAGACGGAAATTTGAATAGGGAAAATCAGATGATACATTGTTAAGAGACAAGTCTCCATGGGTCTCCCGCACTTCTGGATATTAAAAGCAGAGACACCAACTCTCTTCGCTCTGGACTACCTTTTCAAGGAGGTTTTTATAGCAATGAGCCTTTGGAAAATAGAGAGCTCTCTCTCTCATACAAAAGACAGATTTGTTTATTGTCTAACATAATGAAGATAATATTTCCTTTGAAGGCAAATGTCAGGCAGAATCACTACTCATTACAAAATACTTAGATGGTTCAAGCTCAGAATCCCTCTCTGGTAATGCAATCCACTGCCATATGTGGTGTGACCTGGCCTTCTTCACGTTTCCCTGTGAAAACTGGGGTTCAGGAAGCCAGGACAAATGTTGATATTCTGGCTACTGATATTTCTGTGAAGAACAACATCTTTTGCCTCTTACCCAGGAATCTCACATATTCTGCCAGAACCTGTGAGGCTGCAGCAGGATAACTTGCTAGTATACATATAGAGTGAAATCTCATTTTCTCCCCAATTTTTGACAACCTTAACATCTAAATACTCATTTGTTGTTTATTCTTGAGTACATTATTCAATATTGACTCATAATATGTGCTTCAAGTTTTAAGGATCTCTGTGGTTTTTATAAACCACTCATGTTTAATTAGGCCATCTTTTAGGGCATGAGACCTTTAAGCTCACGTCATCTTGATAGTAGAGATTTTTATGTTATTTTTTCACACATCTCTTGGTTACATTCATTCCTCTCCTTGCTAAGAATCGTAAAAAGTAAGGTTTCACACCACATTGGTCATGAAAATGTGTTACTAAGACTAGAAATTGGGAGTTTTATTTCTCTTGCTCTGGGGAAGACCTTTTCTGTTCAGGGCTTGCATGCCCTTGACTCTCATTTTTTTTCTGTCATTCCTGCCAAATAAAGAAGAATTCATGAAAAATATGAATTAATGTAATCAATGTCTATTAGGTTTGAATTTTGCTGAGGATTTTAGCAAAGCTATCTTGTTGTACACTTACTGGAAACGAACAGATAATTTGAAATACTATCTCACATTTTATGAATTTTAATATACTGTTATGTACCTTATATTTAATTCTATTTTATCTTAATAAGTATTGATGTAAACTGAAATGTAGATAAGAAGGGATAGTGAGAATAAAGAACAGAGTTTTCTGGTAGAACAAAAACACTAATACTTCAGAGTAATACTTAAAACTAAAATTCCTTTTTTTTTTTACCAAAGAGAAATGAAATGTTATGGTCTCAGAAAGACTTCACATGAATGTCTGTAGCTGCATTATTCATAATAGCCCCACATTAGAAACAATCAAATATCTGTCCATAGGTGAATGGATAAACAAATTGTGGTATGACCATACAATGTAATAGAATCAGCAATAAAACCAAATATAATACTGACACATACCACAACATGGAAAAATCTCAAAATTATTACATTGCATGATAGAAGGCAGATAAAAAATTTGTACATGATTATTTCATTCCTGTGAATCTCTAGAACAGGCAGAACTAATCTGTGATAACTGAAAGCAGACCACTAGTTGTCTGTGGATTTGGAGAGGTAATTACAAAGGGACAAGAGTGACCTTTCTGAAATGATGCAAATGTTCTATAACTTGATTGTGGCGGTTGTCTCAAGTTTATATGTGCTTTTCAAATCATCAAACTATATACTTAAAATAGATACAGCTCATTGTAGGTAAATTATACCTTAATAAAACTCTTCCAGAAGAAAACTGCTAGGATTATGAGAAAAACTAATGATGTTAACTTCCTTTATTCAAAATGTCCCATACTTGGAATTCGAAATATATTTTGTCTTTTGCAAGAAAAGATTCTGAGATGGGTTTTGAACAGCATTGTCATAACTATGATGGAAGGAAGAAGGTAGGTTGACAGCAACTGAATTTCAATGAATTGAATCGTGTGCTTAAGGACCAAGACTATTTAGTGATGCAAACAACATTTCTATGTAATTATTTCTACTTTGTAAATTTACATTTTTATAATAAAAATTTTGTTTTTACATTAAAAGTCTTAGTGCCCTCCTTCAGAAACAGGATAGCCACCAATGTTTGCCCAGGTTGTACGCTGCCCAACTCCAGGCAGCACCACTCATACACACTACAATGTAATTTTACCACAATTTTACTTGGTCTTAAAAGTCCATTCCAAGTATCCTTAAGATAAAGACTGTCTCTGTTATTTCCTCCCTTAGGGCACATTGGAGTCAAATGCTTTTATAGGCTTTCTTAAAGTATGGCCCAAGACGTTTTGCAAGAAAGCTCTCAGCTCACTTGTTACCTGAGGGGCATTCCACTTGTTCTTCCAATGTCTGGTGTTTCTTTTTTGTCATTTACTAAACTGAAGAAAAGGAGAGCTCTGCTCTGACTTATTTCACATCATCTTTTCTTGCAATTTTTACAATATGAAGGGAGAGATGTCTCTTTATTGCATGTGACTCATTTATTTTAAAGTCCTTTACTCCTTTCTGGTCAATAACTCAGTTCTGCATATAATGTTTAAATTCGTTAGATCCTAAGTAGCTGTAGATTCCCTGAGCATTTTACATCTGGGTCTCTGAGGGAGACCGTAGCACCAATGTTCTGTTCCCACTGGACATACTGATTCAATCTCATTTAGTGTAAAAGGATAAAGGCAATTTTCCCACATATATATTAATGTAAAGCAAACCAAAATGTATTTTTGAAATTTCAAGATTTCATATGATAATCAATTCCCCTGGTACTGTCTCAAATGGTAATGGATAATGTTACATATTTTTTTTAAACAATTTTTTTTTAAGATTTTATTTATTTATTTGACAGAGAGAAATCACAAGTAGATGGAGAGGCAGGCAGAGAGAGAGAGAGAGGGAAGCAGGCTCCCTGCTGAGCAGAGAGCCCGACGTGGGACTCGATCCCAGGACCCTGAGATCACGACCTGAGCCGAAGGCAGCGGCTTAACCCACTGAGCCACCCAGGCGCCCCTAATGTTACATATTTTGTGGGTTTGTTTTTTTTTTAATATATAGTAGGTCACAGTTTAGCAAACCTCTTCTTAAAGGACTAAAGAGTGTTTTTAGCTTGTGGGCTGTATGATCTCTGTTGCAACTAATCAGTTCTGTCACCCAAGCTGGATAGCAACCATATATACTATTTAAAGAAATGGAAGTGCTCAGGTTCCAATAAAACTTATTTATAAAAATAGGTGGTTGACCCATGGGCCATACATAGTTCACAGACCACTGGATTAAATAATATTTAAATTCCCCTAATAGTCTAACATATTCTGACTCTACTTTAAAGAAATAGTAAATATTCTATAAAATTGCTCTCTGGTTTGATAACAAAGTTCCTTATTTAAAAACTGGAACTAGAACTCTACATTTCATGACAGATCATTTAGCATTTAAGGTTGTTTTAGAAACAAAAATTTTAATTTGTTTATCTCTCTCAATACGTGCACTCTCAGGAGATGTATTAAACATATTTCTTGATAGGAATTAAGAATGGGTATATTCAGATTAAATGAACTTGAAGAGCAAGGTGTATTTTAGGAGGGCTTTGATAAAGAGCCATGTTATATTATAAAGGTAAGATGCTATCATGAGTAATTTATGAAACAAGAATTTAATACTTAAGCATGTCAAGTTTAGGGCAAAACCCACTTGACATTGTCACAGCATATAAGTAACCTTTCCAGCATGGTATTTCCTTGATAAAGTATTATGAAAATATATTCTGTTCTTTATAAAATGCAAATTCATTTCAAAGTACATTAAACTTGAATAAATAAATTTTTAATGAAACAGAGAGTTGTTTTTCAAATTCACTATTCTCCAACAGACTCTAAATGGCTTCATTTCTCTGCGCTTCTCATTTTTTCACAAGGTCTAGGACAACTATTCTATGATTGTTAAATTCTGGGCAGCTTCTTGTATCTCTCACGTAGTTTGAAAAAGGAATTAATGAGCAACAAGCCTGTAAGTTACTTGCTCAACTTCTCCTCTTAAGACAACTCATCAGAGATCACTCACAAGCAGCTGTGCTCTGTAAGTCAGAAACGGGAGGTCATGTGTGGTGACTAAAGTATGACTCTCACTCAGTATTCATGAAGAGTAACTCGTCGAGAGTGATATTTTCAGTATGTGAAAAGTTATTTTAAAGGACCCCATCACGGCTGAGTTATCTGTACCCTATGGAGCCTCTGCCGATTTTAAAATGACACATGGACAGGAGTTCCTTCACTCCTTCAAGTCATGGAAAGATCTGTAAGCCAATCCAAGGCTCCAGGATCTCTAGGGACAGGATTCATTTGTCCCTTAAACCCATTCCCCCTCTTCCTAAAGTCATCGCTTTATAAATTTCACCCAAAGTTCTAATGGTGTCAGCAACCTGGAGCAGAACAGCATTTGCCATTCCCCACCCCAATCTTCATGAATCTTTGATTTAATGTAAGCCGATCCATCCTGCCTGAAATCGTATCTCAGGAGACTTGGAGTTAGAGCTTCGATGGCAGTGAGGCTTGGCAAAATAATACTGTAAAGCTGGTTTGGAAGGCTCAAGGGGAAACTCATTCACATTTAAGACTTCTGCTACTTCCTGGTTCCAGTCAGGGCTGAAACACCCACAAACATGAACACTTTTCCAAATTGCTTTTTGGCACACATTTTTCCAGTTCCAGCTGGATTCAGGAAATGTGCCAGAAGAAAAAAAAAATAATGTATTATAAGCTAGATTTTCTTTCTTTGCTTTTTCTTTTCTCTTAAAGAAACTTTGGACACCATCAGTACTGTCAGGCAGGGAAGCATGATAACTTTTTCTTGGCACACATTACCTATTTAGAATTATGCTTTCGGTGCCTTTGATAGAACCCAGGGTCAGGATGTCAGGATAGTGTATACTGGCAGAATATGTGTATAGGGTAGAAGTGCTGAGACTTTGAGCCGCAAGTCGGGGTTGGGTGTTTGTAAATGGTAGCTGGCAGGCAGTGCTGTCCAACCTTGATTTCATCCTATGTCTTCAAAGCACAAAATGTAAAGTCAGATCAGAAAATACCGGGTACGTTCACTTTCACATGTGATCTGTGGTTTTCCTTCCCATCAAATCTGCGTATCCTGTTTTCTCCTTAAACTATCCAAACCACCTGCAGGACTTTTGCCTTGCCAAAAGTTATCCATGAAGATAGGACGTTAATAATTTGAAATAATTTAGGCAGAATTTCAGAAAATAGAATGGCGGTTTCTTATAAAGGTAAACATACACTAACCCCATAAGAGTTATAGTAATAGTAGTAACAGTAGCAGGGGGAGGTACAGTAGCCGTGGTAGTAGTAATAAAGGGAACCCACGTAGAGTTAACATTCAGTCACCAAGTATTAAGTAGGGTCTGTCCTGAGGTAAATAAATCACATTTTAATAAAAAATGGCTGGGGCTTATTATATAAAAATTAATATGTAAATCCTTACAAATTAGAAAAGTTTGAGTAGACTGGATTTTGTACTGACAATTTTTTATTTTTGCTCCGACCATGTTATTACATATATGACAACTTGCATGTTTTGCATAGATATTTCCTGCTATGAAAGCATTAATTTATTGGGAAAAATAGAGACACACACAAAGAAATAAAATAGAAAATGGGATAAGGCAGAATTATCCACTGCCTTAAACAATGGATAAAGTAAATAAGAAAGCATTAACTAGGCGAAAAGGGCCAAGAATGGCTCTGTGGCAGAAGACAGAGAGGATGGAGGCTGTGAGACTTGTCTTGGTCTGGCCAGCTGAAGAGCAGTGCAGGCCTTTCTAGTCACGGGGTTCTCCTGGAGCAAACCTGGAGATGCAAGGAAGAGACATTTATAGGGGAAAGCAGGAACATATTTGTTGACATCATTAAGATAAATTGCTTGTCTGCTATTTCAAAGTAGATATGTCCCAAATACCAGGCTCCATTCCCATTAGAATCAATATGCTGCTGCTTGTCATTAGCTCTTGCTCCACTAGGGGAAAAAGGCTTATTCTCCCATTATGTGTGCTGTTTATCATCTCACCATAAAACATGCTAGATGCTATAATGAAATTTGCAAGATTAACATCTGTAGCATTAAAAGGTACATTAGCATATTTGCACTCTCTGCTCAGACCACCTGTGAGGAACACATCTGAGAGGTATTTTGTCCTGGGCTGTTCAGGACTTCTTTCTCATTCTGCAAAAGAAGACTGAATGCCTCTCCAGGAATCTATCCTGAGTCTTGGGGATGGTTCCATGTCTGAGCTGAGCTCAGTGTTGATGATCTTTAGAACTTTTATTCTTCAGGCATGAGACCCAGGAAGTTCAGGGAAGGACATAGCTCAAACTGCAGTGAATCTAGAGTTTGTGGTCAAGGTCAGAAATCATTTTCAAAGAGTTAACAAAATTAACAACAGAACCCAAAGCACCAATAATGAGAAAAAAATAGCTCTCTGACTCAATGCTTCCCTGATAAGTTCACTGAATAATAAATTTCTGTTTTTCCTAGTACATTAAGGATCACTTTACAAAAGACTATAATTCTGGGAGCCCAGTCATACCATCCTCTTAACAAAATAGATTTACATAGTTGGTCACTATGCAGAACTACCACACTGTGTGAACATTAAAAATAACAAAGAATATATAAATGCATAGTAACAAGGCCAGTCCAGATTTAGTCTGTGAAATGTTTGTGAAATGTTAACCTATAAATTAGACTCCTGGTATCTTATAACCCTTTTTTTTTTTTAAGATTATTTATTTATTTGACAGACAGAGATCACTAGTAGGCAGAGAGGCAGGTAGGGGTGGGAGGGGAGAAGGCTCCCCACTGAGCAGAGAGCCTGATGCGGGGCTCGATCCCAGGGCCCTGGGATCACAACCTGAGCCGAAGGCAGATGGTTAACCCACTGAGCAACCCAGGCGCCCCCTTATAACCCTTTTTAATTCATGTTTATTTCAACCTCAGCTCTTATGAAGCTCTTATAGGTCTGGTATAAAGTCTTCTTCTAAAAATCACTGATGTCAATTCTTTCTTTTTTAAAAAAAAAATTATTTCTTTGATGGGGGAGGAAGAGAGCAGGAGTTGGGGGGAGGAAGAGAGGGAGAGGAAGATAATCTTAAGCACACTCCATGCTGAGGGCGGAGAGAGTCTTATGTGGGGTTCAATCTCACAACCCTGAGATCAGGACCTTAGTCAAAATCAGGAGACTGGCACCTTACCAGCTGAGCCCCCCCCAGGGACCAGGGTTTAAATCCTTTGTAATTGTCAGTTTTTAATTCTCAAGGGCTTCTAAATACTTGGTGACCAATTTAATATGTTTTAATTCAGTTCACTTAATTTGATTTCAGCTCAGAAAAACTATATTAAATACCTACAATGTCCTTGGCATTTGTGGACCATGGAGATCACTGATACTCTTTGTCTTCTATGGAGTAGAAAAATCTTTTCCTTTACCCTCTCATGTTTGTGTCTGGAGTGCCTGCAAATTAAACTGGCAAAATATAGATTAGCAAGAGAAAAGACAGAATTATATTCATCTAAGTATGTAAGAGAGTACACAGAAAAACCTGACTCAGAGAGGTGTTTAGAATTTAGGGCTTATAGACCATCTTAATAGCAGAAAAGTGGGGGGAGAAAGTCTCCTATGGGAAAATGAATGACTTCTTAATAGGGGAAGGGAGGAGGAGGGAATGGGCCCTTGTGGAAAAATAAATGACTTTTAGGAAAAAGAAATGAGATCTTAGGAGAATAATAGAAGGAAGATGGTTTTGTGACAATGTTTACTTAGGTGTAGCCTGAGGACTTCTCATCTCTGGTAATAAGAATCAATCATTCCTGGTTGCTCCTGGGGGTGGGGGATTTAAGCCAATTGAGTTCTTTTGGGAGGCCCTACTTTTAGGTGGATAGATTTCAGAAACTCAAATGTCTTCTCAAAACAAGTTTTATGCCCTGGTGGCGTATTCTGGACCCCTTTACTTCAATCTGGTGGTGGAGAAACATACACAAACCACTATGTCACAAGAAAGCCACAAGTACAGTATGAGAACAGAGGAGAGAAAGATGAATTATGACTGAAAGCGTTTTGGAATACCTTGTGAGAGTCACAGGATTTCTGAACAGCCCCTAAAATATTGGGTAGAATAGAGGAAGTTGAGAACATGAGTCAGAGGGAAGGGAGTCTGGTGGTTTCCTTGGATGAAAGATTCTTTTGAAGTTTACTATCTCTCTGATACTAATTTACACAATTATTTGTACTCTGTCCCTTTGGTTTTATCTGTTTTTTGTTGTTTTTATTGTTTTATTCTCATTTATAATTCACACTCTCAGTGGTTTTCTTCTCAATCGTCTTTTTTTTTTTTTTTTGGTAGTACAATGGACCTGATGCTTAAGCAATTCTCTCAAAATTGTGGATCAATTAATAGCATTGTGCCTCCCATGTAGAGCACACAGAGTACATGAAAGCTAAAAATTCACTGCCACTAACATGTCCACATTGAAATGTTCGATTCCCTTTGTAAACATCTACATATCTAATAATATTTCATTTACATTATGGTTTTATCTCCATTCTTATTGATTTCTTTATAGTTTGTGTCATAAAATACGAACTTTTGTAGCCAGTCAGTTAGGATAAGAAACCAGAAAAATGGTTAAGATGATTGAGTTCAAATTATGAAGTGTTAAAAAGAGAATGGCAGACTGACCAGAGATACGTCCGGCGCTAAGGCTATTTTTGAAAGTGGCTCTCCAGGCTACCTCCTTTTCCAGAGGAAGTCGGTCAGCAGCCCAGCACTTGGAGGAGACTGTTCCGAAATACAGTCAACAGATTGTTCTAATCCAAGCCTCGACCTGCAATCACACACTCAACACACAGGGGTTTCCAGTATGGAAAACCACAGCAGTCTCATGCTCTAATTTCCCAGATCATTGCCTATGTAAGTTTGACCCCAAGTTAGAGTTGAAAGCCTAAAGTCTTACAATAAATCTGATCTGGGAAGACATTTTGCATATGGCTCAGAACAAAAATAATTCTTTAGAACCTAGACAATACTTAGTTTTTTTCTTATGTAGAATGCTACAATTGCCTTTATACAGTATTTTTCTTTTTAAACCTAATACTTCCCTTTCCTAGATGAGAGGAGTTTTTGTTCCAGAATTGCCTTTCACTCCAGAAGCAGGATGCCCCGGCCTTCATGGGCATGAATAGAAAGGGGAAATGAGCACAATTGGCATTGTGCTGCATTTTGGTCACCTTCACACACCCTATGAAAATAACCTCCAGACACTTGCAGTGTTTGCTCAGGGACAACTTCCCTGAGCTAAAACATAGCTTCCCAAATCAATTCAAATGTTTTAATGCATCACCCTCCCCTCAGCGCATGGTCAAGATATTTAACACAGTATTGGGTACCTATCATGGGTAAGCTGCATTTACCACTGTTCTGCTTAACTATGTCTAAATATTCGTATGTTGAACCTTGGCAAAATGACAAGTGGTCAGCCTAATAATCTTTTCCCCTCTCAGAGTTAATTGAGATCACCAAGAACCCTTCACACACATCCATTAAGTAAAACTGCGCATGTGAGATAGAGCAACAAAATGATGGTGGATAAAAATAAAAATGGAGGCACAGTTGACTGGGCACTAGGTATCAAAGCTATCCATCGTGCTTCTTTTTGATGCTGCTGGGTAGGATCTTAGCACCATCCAGTCCAAATAGTTTGTGCAAATTCAGGCCATTAGTTGGTGACAGCTCTTTATTCAACATGCTTACTAATCGGCTCGCTTGCATTATCCTTTCTTTTCATTTGGCAAGTAATACGCAATCTTTTCCGTACACATTATTTTTAGCTACTAGAGGCTGTCAGGAGCTAAAGGATGTGGATATCAGCAGAATTGGGACCTGATATGACCCCTTAGTCAAAATAATAAAAAAGTTTGTTCTTTCATTAAAAATATAATATTTGTATTCATTAAGTAGGTTTTTTTTCCCCCAACAAGTCTTTCTCATATGTGCATTATTGGTGTGTACTATAGTCCACAACTGAACTAAAAACATTTGTTGCACTAGGAGTAAAAGGAAGAGAGCCTGAATGTCCTACGAAGAATCTGACAGTACAAGTTAGGGGAGGAGAGGCAAGACTGTGTGTTAATGGGTATGTGTGGGTGTGCAAGGTGCACACACAAATGAGCGTGTATGCGTAGGAAGGAGGGTGGATTAAAAACAGGCTATAATTAGAGCTCCCTGTTCTTCCTTATGATATAAAACAGTAAAAGCAGATTATCATTCCTTTTCCCATTTTAGTAATGAATATTCAGAGAGGAACTTGTATATTACATTATATGATTATAACTAATCATAAAAATGACATATTAAACACCAACTAGGACACACATGATGGTTAAGGCTCAACTATCAGTTTAGATACTGCCTCTACCATCTACTTTTTGTGGGACATGGGACCAACTACTTTGTTCTTTTGACTCCTCATTTCTATATTTGTAAAATGGAAGTAATAATAATAATAATAATAATAATACCTGCTTATTGGAGCAGTAATGAGATTAAATGTGATGATTCATATATAGCACATAGCACAGCCCCAGCACATTGTGAGTGTTTGGTAAGAGTTAGACTAATTTTTTTGTGTGTGAAATCAGACAAATTAATTATCTTTTGTTTTCATTTCACTTGCATGAGATGCCTACTTCTTCACAACATACTGAAGAGGTTCCAAATAGTCTTCAGATACTTGGGTATCAGGAAGAGCATCAATATTAATAGAGTTTTCTAGGAATTCTTTCTTAGGTTCTCTCTCGTTCTCTTTTTTCTTTCTTCTTCTTTTTTAATCTGAGGATCTCCTGAGAATTACCCAGACTTCCAGCAGGAGCTGATCTCCCATTAGGTATAGCAGGTCCAGTGCCTGGGGCCCATAGTACCTTTAAAGGACCACAGAAATATTTCAGTCTCTTTTAAAATCATAAGAAATATATAAACTTTCAGGTAAAACATGTTTCAATATATAATATCAATATATTCATTTTTATACCAATGTAGTCATAAAATAACTTTTATGATATATTTTTTTAATAAATAAAAGGACCCTAGAAGGCAAAACTACTGAAGGCCTATGAAAAGCATAATGCGGGGGCACCTGGGTGGCTCAGTGGGTTAAAGCCTCTGCCTTCGGCTCAGGTCATAACCCTGGGGTGCTGGGATCAAGCCCCGCATCATCGGGCTCTCTGCTCAGCAGGGAGCCTGCTTCCTCCTCTCTCACTGCCTGCCTCTCTGCCTACTTGTGATTTCTGTCTGTCAAATTAAAAAAAAAAAAAAAAAAAAGTTAAAAAAAAAAGAAAAGCATAATACAACTTGCTGAAGTTGTGATTCCAGACTGCAGGTAATAGAATTTTCCCTTAGTGATGTAGTGAGTCAGCTGAAAAGGGAACAGCAGTTTCCTCTGTTGCTTTTCAGCTTGTTCGTTGGTGGTGAGAGGCGGGGTGTGCTGGTGGCTAGGTGGAGCAGTGGACTTCGCTTGCTAGAGTGTACCTGGCATGCTTTTCTCAGACTGATATTGACTCGTATCGTAACAGTAATGTTGGCATATGAAAGGACAGAGTAGAAAGAAATGTAGGTGAATAAGGCCAGGTTAAGTAATTCAGGAAATAGGGAAAGAGTAATAGAGACAGAAATGATTTATTTATTTATTTATTTATTTATTTGACAGAGAGAAATCACAAGTAGTCGGAGAGACAGGCAGAGAGAGAGAGGGAAGCAGGCTCCCCGCTGAGCAGAGAGCCCGATGCGGGACTCGATCCCAGGACCCTGAGATCATGACCTGAGCCGAAGGCAGCGGCTTAACTCACTGAGCCACCCAGGCGCCCCGAGACAGAAATGATTTTTACTGTTCTTCAGATAGGGGGAACAGCACCTCATTTAAAATCATACAAATAGTTTTTAAAACCCACTGGAGAGCTGAAATATAAAGTCATAGAAATATGTGCTGCTACAATATTACAATAGTCCCCGTGCTCAAGAGGAACTAAGTTATATTTAAAACATGTTGACAGGCAAGTACAATGTCTGAGCAAAAAGAATCTGAACTTGCTGTTAAGGCAAGCCCTGCACTTAATCCTTTGGCTAGTTATTTGAGTTCAGTATCTGATGTCTCATAAGATAATTTTGGACATATCAGAACACGTTATACTTAACTAACAGTCAGGAGGAGGCTTTCCTTTCTTGTTGCTTGGTTTTGTGGTATTGTACAAAATTATATTTACAAATCTCTTTCAGTACTAGTTTGGAGTTACTTAACAAGTTGTGAAGTGCCAGAAATCTCTAAAATAAAAAGTGTAAAGCACAATAATTTCCCCAAGAGACAGAGATTTAAAAATCACCAGTATCTACAATACACCAAAACACACATTTTGATTGTAGTTTATATCGTGAAACTCTTAAGCAATCTTCAGAATACTCTTTTGAATACATTGCATAATCCGTAGTTTAGAGAATCTTACTTAGAGCCTGTAATAAAAAATTAAAGACCTCCAGTGTAGGGGACACTGTCAGGCTCTGGAAATCTTGATCAACCCTGACAATTATAGTCCAAGTGAAAGAGCTCCAAGTTACTTGAAGAAATAATTTCACTTCTCTTAACCTCAGTTTATTTATCTATGTACTAGAAGTAATAGTTCCTTCCTTATAAATTTATTGTGAGGCTCAAGTCAGACAATGCCTATAAAAGTCCTTTGGAAACTGCACAGAACTGTGAAAATATAAGATATGGTTATTACTGTCCTTTGGGCTCCGTTTTGTTACCATGATAATTAATTATGATTATTTTATAAGAGTAGTATGGGATTTGGGGCTGATGTGTGGGCTTAAAAATATATGTATGTGTAATTTAAGATTTAGTTCAATAGCAAGGTCCTGAACCTTGGTATTTCTCTTAGGACATAACAAAAGTAAACACCCTTAACTCTTTGTTGCCCTTTGTTGCCTCCTTAGCTAATGATTTGTTTTGCTTTTTGCAAACATGTTAGCTCTGAGTCTCCACTGGAAATTGACAATGGAAATAATGAATGTGCAATGACAATAAACTTATTCAGAATCTTTGACTTCTTCGACAAATCAGCATCATCTGTCCCTATTTGATTTGAATGCATTCCTTTGCAACCATAATTATAAGATCATCACACCTAAATACGTCCCTAAAATTAATAACTAGATATCTAATTTTTCAGTCATAGGACCTAGATTATTTATGCACATTAAATTTATAACATTGTAAATGACAGGGTGAAATTAAGTAGATGGTTTTGGAAACTCTTCTGTAGATACAACTTTCACCTGTTTTTTACTTTCTACCTTTCAACTAACATTTATTATCTACTATATGTATAGTGCTACTTCATTTATCATTTCATGTAAATTTCATAGAAATTCCATTTTGAAAACTAAGGAAGCCAAACTTCATAGAACTTAAAAATCTGCCCAAGATGACACAGTTGTAAGTGTTGACACCTCCTACTTACTAAGTCCAAGACCAGCATTCTTTCAAAACAACACGATTTATCATCCAAATTTACATACTAGGCAGCGGATGTTCTCATATTCTCCCTATCCTTCTAATCAAAACCTGATCTCAGGAAAGAATTTGACAAACGGATTCACAATAAGGTGGTAGTACATAAATGATTCATAAAGCTTAAATTCATATCTAACACAAGGAGATGTATATTTTACCAGGGGAAAAACTATTCATAATCTTATGTCAAATGCTTGAAACTCTGAAATTTCAGACGTCAGGGTGGGAGTAGGTTAAAGGAACTAACCCCTACTCTGAAATCGTATCTCATAAGTGATTCTTCCCGATTAAATAAGTGGCACCCAGAACTGGAACTGACAGAGGACTAATGCTTTATTCTTTCATTTAAGGCTTGCATTTAGGCTCATAACTGCTTCTGAATGGCCTTTACTCATTGGAAAAAAAAGTCACCTGTGGTGACACTGGCAATTTATATAGAATATTTATCCTGCTCCTCCTCCAAAGGCTGCTAAAAAGATGATATAGCACATATGATTTTTTCAAAAAAACATGGCTACACTCATATATGGAATATAAGAAACAGGGGAAACATAGGAGAAGAGAGGGAAAACTGAATGGGACGAAATCAGAGAGGGAGAAAAACCATCAGAGACTCTTTATTCTAGGAAAGTGTTGCTGAGGGTTGCTGGAGAAGAGGTGAGGGGGGGAAGGGGTAATTGGATGATGGGCATTAAGGAGGGCTTGTGATGTGATGAGTATAACTGGGGGTTATACACTGATAAATTATTGAATTCTACATCTGAAACTAATGTGTTGTCAATTGAATAAAAAAAAAAAAAGAAAGAAAGAAAACAGATAAAACCATGGCTACAACCAAAAGCAACGTAAACATATCTGAAGACCAGAAGCATAATACAAATATGTAACAGTAATTGTGGCTTAATTCGCAGACATCCTGAATTCTTCAAGAGGTAAGCAAGTGCCTTGGATTCAGCTCCAGAGGATCAAAATGGGTGGGAGAATAGAGCCACATTCATTGTGTGAAACAGCAGGGCAGGCCAGGGCACTCACCACGAGACGTAAAGACTCACTGCCTCCAGCACTAGGGGGATGCACAGAGAGCCCTCCCAGGAACACTAGGCCACGCCCCTCCACCCCATTCCCTACCTGCCTCCTCCTCCCCCTCACCAGACCAGTGTAGTAGAAATACCTGTGAATATCCTCACATTCTAAAACTCAGCTGCCAATACGAGAACAAGGCAGGTGGAAATAACTGTAAAACCATCACATATGAAGAGATGAGAAAAGAGAGACTGAACAGCAGTATCAGGAAAGGCACAGTGGAGAGAACACGCTAACATTTCAGAGCACACAAGGAGAAAAAAATTAATTATGAAAGATAATCATCAAACAGATATTGATCTGATCACATAATTATGTTCCAGTATTTGAACAAGACATTAGTATTTTAAGATCATAAAATGCACGAATGAAGGAAAGAATGAATGATGATAGTACCAAAAAGATGGTTGAGAATCAAAACCTGTGGCTATGAAAAGTACTGAAGAGAAATCTTAGAAATGAAAAATGTAGCCCTTGAAATTAAACAACAATAACCCTAACCCCCAAGTAAACTGGGTGAACTTGAGGTTGGAAGGACTGAAGAGATTAATGAATCAGTAAGAGTACTGAGGAGTTGACCTAGAACATGTAATAGAAAGATGAAATGGAAACTGTGATATCAAAATTATAAGAGATTTGGAGAATGGTCTGATTTAAATTACTTTTCCCCATAACATTTCCAAAAGAACAGAAAATGTCAATATTTAAAAATATAGTAACTTTGAAATTGCCAGACTGAAGGACCAGATCTCCATTTAGAAAATGCAGATAAGCAAGATAAAAGTAAACAATTCTCTGTTTTGACAAACATAATGAAACCATCAAATGTTGCCCTGGTTAAGAAGAAAATCTTAAAAGTTCCCTGGGAGAAAAGCAGACTAATGGATAATTCTAATGAGAGCAGCCATTTGTTGAGATGTAGTAGAGGCCAGAAGACAATGGAGCAATAGCTTCAAAGTCCTGGGGGAAAAAGACACTAAACCATGATTATGTCTCCCCCTGCCACTCAAGAGTAAGGATGCTAGGAAACATTTTTAACACACAAATAAATGAGTAATGGGATTTTCCACACACCGACTCCGAAGAAGAAACTCTGAAGAAACTCTGAAGCATTTACTTTAGCAAAAATAAAAGTGTATCTGCTTAGAAGGGGTAGGATGCAGAAGCAACATGAGGGGGGAAAAGATAATAATTGTGTGTATATTTGATTAAACGTAAGTAATTTCCTGGAATTTTTTGTTGTTCTTTTCTTTTTAAAAAGGTAAAACTAACATTCTGGATGGAAATAATATAGATGAGTCTTGTTTGAGAGGAGGAAAAGAGATATGAAATTTGCTTTGAATTTTGAATATAACACTGTATGTTAACTATAATGAAATTTAAAAAAAGTGTTAAAAATATATATTAATGAGGCTTTATAAAACATAAGCAATGAAGTTGACAGCAATACTACCTTTTTTTAATCTATCTCCACATACCTACCAACTTACAAACTCTACACTCAAGAAACATATTGTACATTCTTTCCAGTATATATAAGACCAATAAAAAAATTGATCAGTGTAAGCCATAGGGGAAGCCTTGATTAAAAAAGAAAATCAGTTTGTATTTCTGATCACAAAGCAATACAAAGCAAATAATAACAAAAAGATGGTGAGCAAACACATAAACAATCATATGCATGGAAATAAATACACACACAGAAACACACACACAAGCTATAAATTACCCTTGGGCTAAAGACGAAATCACAATGAAAAGTCCAAACTATTTAGAAATGAACAGAAGCAAAATAAGTAAATAAATAAATTAAATAGAAGACAAAATTGCATATCGAAATGTGTGGAATGTGGTTAGTGTAGTAGTTAGCAGAGCATTTATTGGCATACATTCATATAGCAGAAAAAAAGATTTAAAATATAGGAACTATGTCATTATTGAAAGAGGATTAGGAGAAAGTAAAACATAAAGGGAATATATTTAATAAATAGAAGGAAAATGTTATAAAATTAATAACAAAAATATTAATTAGATAGCAAACAAGGAAATGAAAGAGATCTGAGAACCAGAAGCTGGTTCTCTGGGAAAAAAAAAAAATCCTATCAAGGCTATCTAAGAGAGATCAGAGAAGCCCAAATAATCAAATTAGAAAATGAGAAAAAGGGACTACTTTTAGAGTTATAGTGATGATTTAAGAATCAAAAGGAAAAACTAGAGAATACCAAAAGAAGAACACTTTGAAAATATTTACATTACAAACACGCATCAAAAAGAAACAGAAAATGTGTGGAACATATCATTAAAAAATTCATTCACCTTATCTTTTTTCCCTTCTCACCCCCAGAAAAGGAAAAGATGCCAAGGCGTGATGATTAAATAGGTAAGTTTGTCAAATAATCTCTGCCTAATGAAAACTCTTTCAAAAATTAAAAAAAATAAAAACTACCTAAATCATTTTTTTCCTAAATCATTTTTTAAATTTTTAAAAAAGATTTTATTTATTTATTTGACAAAGAGAGAGATCAAGCAGGAAGAGGCAGAAGGAGAGGGAGAAGCAGGGTCTCCATGAGCAGGGAGCCCGAAGTGGGGCTCAATCCCAGAACCCTAGGATCATGACCTGAACCAAAAGCAGACACTCAATGGTCTGAGCCACCCAGGCATCCCTACTTAAATCATTTTGTAAGAGCAATATAATCCTAATAGAAAAATCCAACATGAAAGTAGGAGAAAACAAACTTAGTCACCAATCTTGTGGATGAACACAGATAAGATACCAACAAATGAACGCGAGCTATGCATTAAATATTAATCTGTCCTTCTAAATTAGGATCATTTTAGAGCAATGTCTCAACATATTTTATTAAAGAATTCTTAAAAAGTGGATAAAATCTACCCCAGGCTCAAAATTGTAAAAATCTTAAGAGATTTGTGTAGGTTCTTATTTCATGGCAGATAATGACAGATAAGCTATTGCAAATATCATACTTATTTTTAAATATTTAGAAATTTCTTTTTCTAAAGTCAGTTTTAAGGGCACCTACGTGGCTCTGTCAGTTAAGCCTCTGACTCTTGATTTCAGCTCAGGTCCTGATCTCAGGGTCCAGGGATCAAGTTCTATTTCAGGCTCATGGCTGAGGGTAAAGTTTGCTTGTCCCTCTCCCTCTGCTCCTATCCTTGCTTGTTCTTGCTTTTTCTCTCAAATGGATAATTAAAAATTTTTTAAAAATATTTTAAAAAATGAATAGGTAAAGTCAATTTTGGCTTTTCAAATTGCACACAATATGGGCTGACAGAAAATTCAATGAAATCCACAGAAAAATGCTTAAAATGAATTAACATATTTTATTTCATTAAGTGATTTGGAATCTAGATATTAAAATCAATAGTATCTCTATATATCAGCCATACCAATTAGAGAATATGGTGAAATAGCCCACTAATGATAAAAATATAGGATCAGAATAAATCTTATATGTATTTTATTTTATTAAAGAAAATTAAATGTAATAAAAATATAAAAAGGAATGAATAAAGGAGAATATATATCATATTAATAAATACAAAAACTTCATATCTTAATTTCTTCAACCAACTTATCTATATACTCATTGTAATTGGCAAGTCCTGGATTCTGACCCAAATTATTCAAACTATTAAGATTCTGACAAAAAATATTTTAAGTCAATTTTTTAGAATGGAAAAACAAAGAGAAAGAACTTGATTCATGCCCTATTATATTTTAAAGCCGTAGAAAGAAGAGTTCCAAACCCACATAGAAAACAAAGAGAAAGAACTTGATTCATCCCCTATCATATTTTAAAGCCTAGGAAGAAGAGACCCTAACCCAGATGGGAACACAATGTGTGACACAGGTGACAATACAAATAATCATGAAAGAATGAGCTCTGCAGTAATTGGTCCTAGGTCAACCAGCTTTGCATGCAGTAAGAATGTAACGGGTGTCTGTCACTAACTGTACCCACTGAAATCATCCTGTTGGATCCAAAACCTAAAGATGAAAGCATAAGTTAAAAACTTAGAAGAATATATACGAGATTATTTTTCTTATAATGTGGAAGGGAAGAACTTCTTAAATAGGACAAAAAATCATGAAGAAAGTATAAATTCAACACATAAAGATAGGATAAGAGAACTTTTTACTTACGTAACTAAGATTAGATAACTGCAGTGTTAAAAAGAATTCAAAAATGTGAATAGGAAAAAAGAATAACCCGTCTAGTAAATTAGAAGATAATATACATGGAAAGCAATTCAGAGAAGAGCAAATTTGAATATTTCAAAAAATTTTAATGATAAATTTTAATCATAACTAATCAAGAAAATATAATTTAGATTAAAACAAGGTATTCTTGGGGCACCTGGGTGGCTCAGTGAGTTAGGCCTCTTCCTTCGGCTCAGGTCATGATCTCAGGGTCCTGGGATCAAGCCCCATGTCGGGCTCTCTGCTCGGCAGGGGGCCTGCTTCCCACTCGGTCTCTGCCTGTCTCTTTGCCTACTTGTGCTCTGACTGTCAAATCAACAAATAAAATCTTTAAAACAAACAAGCAAAAACCCAACAAGGTACTCTTTTATACCAATAGGAATAGAAAGATTTTAAAACTTGACACTTCTAGGTATAAGTTAGAATGTGAGTTAATCAAAACTCTTATATATTGGAGAAACTATATAGTCTAAGGACAAATTTGCAGATTGACAATGTGTCTTAGAGTTGAAGATGCTCCTACCTGTGCTTTGGCGATTATCCTAAGACATATACATACCAACAACTTCATGCATGACATGAGGATAGAAATAAGGATGCCTACCCTAAATTCATAGTAGTTAAATATCAGAAGCTTAAAAATCAATATCAAAAGGGGAATGAATAAATAAAATGCATTTTTTACAAGTAGTGTGCCAACATACTAGATCTCAAAAATATAATATTGAATGAAAAAGAAAAATCAAGTTGCAAATGTTAGCACACAATGAAAACATTTATGGGAATTTAAAATATACAATGTTTTGGTAGTGACAATCTATACAATAGTCTTCCCTTATCTGCAGGGGATAGATTTTAATGCCCCAGTGGATGTCTGAGAACATGGATGAGCGAACCCAGTACATACTACATTTTTTCCTATACCATACATAGCTGTGATAAAGTTTAATTTGTAAATTAGGCACAGTAAAAGATTAACAACAACAGTCATAAATTAGAACAATTATAACAATATATTGTAATGAAAGTTATGTGAATGTGATCTCTCAAAATATCTTATCGTACTGTACTCAGCCTCCTTCTTGTGATGAGGTGAGATTACAAAATGTCTTTGTGAGGAGATGAAGTGAGGTGAATGACGTCAGCATTGTGATGGGATGGGAGGTTACTGTTCACCTTCTGACAGTATTTCAGAAGGAAGATCCTCTGCTTTCGGACTGTGGTTGACTGTGGGTAACTGAAACACAGAAAGTAAAACCACGGATACGGGGATCTACGGCCTAGGAGATGATAGTGGAAAAGCATCAAGTGCCTGAATCACAAGGTCATGATGGCCGTGGCCTCTGGATACTTACAGAATAGATAGAATGATGGAGGACTGCAAAGGAGACCCACTTTATTCACAATAATTACATTTATTTTATGAAAACATGTCTGAAGCTAATATGATAAAGAGTAAATATTTGTCATCTTGGGTAGTGAATACATGTGTGTCATTTTCTTAACGTTAGTGACTTTTAAAATTTTTTCAAAAGGTGAAATAATAAACCAAACCTGCCCGTGTATTTGTAAGATGGTGTGTTTATACTCAGCCAGAGCACTCTTTAGTTGGATCTCATGCCTTCCTTGAGTGATATCTTTTATTTATTAGAGGGAAATACTTTTTTCTTATTCCTTTGGTTTTGAAAAAGAGGAATTCTCTCTAAATGTTTCTGGTTTTTGTTTGTTTCTTTGTTTCTTCAACCTTTACTACCTCTCACTTGTTTATAACTCAGCTTTTCTCTCTTTGGAGTCAGTGGCTTGCCTGGGAAAATGCATTATAAGCTCTCCTTACATTCATTCTTTGTTTTTGAGATTGTTAAAGCTGACTTCAAGTTTTTATCCTTCATAAGAATATTTCTTTTCAGACCTATTATCAGAAATTTTATATTAACAAGGGGGAATGGTAGCACAATGGCTATTTGATTTCATGTTTTCTTTAACTCTCAGACAGTAGGTGTTTTGTTGGCCTGCACAGAAGCCGAGTGTTGCATGTCAAATGAAGAAAATAGCCACACATTCAGGAAGGGGTGTAAGGATACTTGTGCTAAACATAATTTTTATTCAATTCCAAATAGGATCTTAATATAATTAGAAAAGGATAAGAGGAACCTGGGCTTAATATATATATGTATTCCAGATTTATGAAGAATATCTATACATGTTGCAGTTTTTAGCAGTTTTTGAAGAGTATAGTAACTCATGTTTCTATGCATTCTCATTAGCACAAACAGAGATAATCAGGACTTATATAATAATAACAGCCTATGCACTATGAAATGACTTTTTCTAAAACCAAAAAAAAAGCATTTGCCTTTGTAACACTCTTTCAAAAAGTCAAAAAAGTGGCAAATATTGGAAAGAATATTTTCTAGAGACTAGATTTGATCTAAATATTTTGATATGCCAGATTTGATATGATATTTAGAGATATTCTAATGAATGCACAAGATTTTTGTCATTTTTTGTCTGTTTATGGTAATGTAAGAAATGACTTAAGCAATGGAATTGTTTTAAAACAGAATGCATTCCAGAAATTAAAGATCTCTTTCTGTTTAAAAACTCTACTCCTGGGATAATATCATTTGGGGATTTCCATATTTGTCCCCCCCCCCCCATTAACAAAAGCAAAGTCTATACCTTTCACAGTCTCATTCATATAGAAGTGATTAGAGAAGCTACTAGACTCCTTTGCCACACAATATAGATGATCAGCCTGAAGGTAAAGACCTTAAGTGGACTTACAGTTCTTTCTTTTTCCTCAACTATTGCTCTTTTCTGCAAGAGAGCAACAGATACGCCCGTGGTATTTTTCAACAGCGACACACACAAATGTTAACATTGATGAAAAGAAACATGAACATGTGATATATTCTCAACTATCCCACTGGCCCCCTTCTGGCAAGACCACCCTCCAGTGCTCAATAATGTCTGAAAAGCACTGCACTGGAGAGAGAGCACGTTTGGACAGCCTGGTGATCCCCGAGTCAGTGTTTTCCGCTTACCCTCAGGGGCAAGGTTCTGCACGTGACTATGGAGCAAGCACACAAGCACTGCAAGCCCCATCCATCCCTCACTCTCAAATCCTCCCTGAGGGGGGTCCAAATCGTCACTCCCAGGAAGCTCTCTACATCTCCTACTCTAATGCAGTCTTACACCCCCTCCCCATCTGTCAAACCCTTCTGTTTTGTTCCCTGAAATGTGAGTCAGTTATCATCAACTTACTTTTTATGTTCAACCCTTTGTAAATTCTTCATTCCTTTATTTAACACAGAAATGCCCCACCCTTGAGGACACTGTTTTCCCTGCAACTCTTTCAAGTGATGATTATTGGCTCTAGTTCTTGTTTTCACCTTCTTCATGACCTTCCAGAATGTTCGCTCTTCATTCTTCCTAAAAATTTCCAGCATCTCTGAGGGCTATGGTATCAAACAATGCCCTTCCCCCTATTTAATTCTCAATCTTTAGAGATTTAACTACCTGTATTGCAATTTTAATTGCTTTCACTTCAACATTACTCCTGGACCACATTCCTGCCTCCTTTGCTGGTGCCCTTGCCAAGCTCCCAATCTGGCTGGAGTCCAAGTTGAACATCAGGGCCTGCATACTCTATTGCCTCTCTGTATTATGACCTATCTATACCCTACTGCCTCCCCCTCCAGGCTTGAATGGATTGTTGCTCTGTTTAATACTACATATGGGAACTGTGGGGTCAGCTTCCTATGATATGAACTTTGACCAGTGGGATAAAGGAGAGGAAAGAGAACAGGGCACATTAATATCCCTTTATCTCTCCCTTTTTGTGGACTGCTCCAATTTATGTTTTCTCCTTGCAAATGTTCCAGAGAAGCCCCACATACCGAGGGAAAACGCCTGCTGAGTGACCTACATTGTCTCTTTATAAGGTACACTTCTTAGCACTGTTTCTCATTACATCATTTGCATTTTTCCTTGCCTCATCTCTCTTAATTTCTTCATTTTCACTGTTAGACTTTTATCTACTAATAAAATATAGGTGTCTTAATCTTTGTCTCATGTTCTATTTTCTGAAAGCCTAGAGTGAAGATAAATAATTAACATCTGTGACTATATTCTGTGGAGAGAGACTAGAAGGTAACCAATAAGAAATTTCCAAAGTGAAAGAAGAGATCATATTAGTGGGCCCTTCATTCTTAATCCTGAATTTAAGAAAAATGATGCTCAATCAATGCTTAATGAGCCATAAGCCAACAGCTTTTCTTTGCTTCTTTTCCCAGGGGACATTCTTTTATTTTTCACCTGGGATTACATTTTATTATTTGTTGCTTTTCTTAATAAAAAATGGAGTAACAGTCTCACATGAAATGGATCAATGTAAAGCTGTTCACTGGGGTCCCTCTGCTTCCTCCTGCCAAACCAGCATCGATTTTGGTAGAGCTGTTTAATGACTGAAGGTTTCATTTTCTTCAGGTCACAGAAACCACTCTACTTAAGGTACTTTGGACCAGTGATGCCCAATAGAAATTTTGTTGGTGATGGATATGTTTTGTTCAATACTGAAGCCACTGGCCACAGGTGGGTAGTGGACACTTGAAATGTGGCTAATGAGACTGAGGAATGAAATTGTTAACTTCTATAACATTTAATTCAAATGTAAATGGCCATCGCTAGCTAGTGGTTGTCATATGGAATCAAAACAGTTCTAAACTGGCAGAAGTGAAGTTTCTGTAACCTAAAACATAGCCTAAAGTCACCTCTTCCAGAACCAGCTCTGAAGAAAGCCTGTTTCCTGCTCCTTCTGGCACACAACAATGTACCAAACAACAACTGAATGATGAGAGAAGTTTCTAATATTGGTGAGAAAACATGATTGTGATAAAGCTTTATGAACTAAATCCTCATGATAAAATATAACTATTTTGTAGACATTTTCTCTATCAAAAGTTGCTGCAAAATTAATGTTCCGAGTACCTATAATTTTTTAATGTGCTTTGGTAATACAATTTTTCAAGGTATCCTGCTCATTAAACTTTCTGCTATACAAATTAAAATAAGACAACTGACTAATCAAAACCTCCTAAACAACAGTGTCAAAGTCATGTTCTTAAGAAAGTCTTATGTGGAACCTCCTCCCTTCTCTTTGAGCTCACATCCTTTTTTTTTTCACATGCTATCACAGTATCATGTCCACTTCATTCAATTCACTTGTCTTTTCATAATTACACATTCACGACTGTAATTATTTGATTAAAATCTGTCTCTTCTACCAGATTCTCAGCTCTGTATAAATAGGAGTATTCTTTTACTTACCTGGCACAGCTTCTGACATATATTATGTGATCAATAAAATGTTGAATACATGATAAAATCTTATTCACTCTTTGTGGGGAGAAAAAATCAGTTTAACTTCTCTTCCAGTAAAATACTCTGAATGTTTCCCAGTGATTCTTTTCAATAATATTCATTGCCAGTTAACTATGTTTGCATTTGTACCCCCTTTCTCTTTTACCTTACATGACAGGTAAACTAATCTTCTTCAAATCACAGATAATTAATGGGAAACTTAAGAAATCTAATATAGGTTAATTGAAAGATTTAAGGCAGCTCTGATTAGAAACATAAATGATTATTAAGCATTAGTTTTATAAAAACCAGTCACTAATTAACTTCAGAATTTTGGAATTTCATAATAGTTTCTTGATGGTATAATTCTTGTGACCCTAATCTACCCACACATGCTGGAAAGGGACCGCAGACTAGATTAATATTTTGTGAACTTTCCCTTTGTCCATTTATACCTCCTTGCTTTATCATACTATACAGTATTTTGTCATTGAAATATTTTAAAGTGCAAGTACAAATTCTTCCCAACTGGAAGTTTCTAAATTCTGTTAGAGTGAGTTACTGACTATATATACTTTCATAGCCAAAGTTCCTCATTTTTTTCCTTCCTCATAATATCTTGTCAAGTGCTCTCAGAAGCTGAATATGCCTACATATACATCAAATCAATAAAATCAATATTAGCTAAGAATACTCAACATTTAAGGGCTGTAATTTTACAGATCTTCAAAAACAAGACCAATTGGACTACTTAGGTTGAGATCTATTTTCTTTTCAAGTGCTAGTAGTCTTTTGAAATGGGCATTGCTGAAATATATATTCACATACCTCTTATGTATCAAACGCATTCTTCATTAAAGTTTTTTTAATTTTTTATTTTTTATAAACATATATTTTTATCCCCAGGGGTACAGGTCTGTGAATCGCCAGGTTTACACACTTCACAGCACTCACCAAAGCACATACCCTCCCCAATGTCCATAATCCCACCCCCTTCTCCCAAACCCCCTCCCCCCAGCAACCCTCAGTTTGTTTTGTGAGATTAAGAGTCACTTAGGGTTTGTCTCCCTCTTCATTAAAGTTTTAATGATTGCCTACGATGCCAAGCTCTGTGTTGCCCACATGCGATAAAGAGATAAATGGGAAACAATCCATAAACTTACAGTAAGGGATAATGGCATGAACTGCTAGGGGACAACCCAATATTCATTTTGTCTTTGATAGTCTTTATTTGAACATTATATTACTGAGCAAAAAGAATATATTCTCCAGCCTTACTGGTAGCTAAACATGGCCATGTGATTATTTTTCAGCCAATGAAATGCATGCAAAAATATCTTATAGGACTACCCAAAATGCCCTTCATAGAAGTCTGGGAAATATGCCCATTATCATCATCATTATCTCTCTTTCTGCAACCAGAAAAACAGACATAATAAGTAGAGCTCCAGCTACCTCCTTGTATCAACAGGTGAAATAAACAATAAAAGCCACACTGAAGAAGTCAGATTAAAAAGATGAAAGATATACTGATTTACTGGAGGCCCTTGAAGCCACCATATAGCCTTAAGCATTTATCCTTAGAAACACGTTTTTGTTCAATTCCATGTTTTAAGGTTGTCCTTTATATGTAAATTGAGATAATATTAACTGGCATATGTTAGAAGATTGTAGATCTAGACTTTTATGGTTGTATAAAGAACATGTTGGGAAAAGAGTGATTACATAGTTTCATGAGGTCAGGGGTATTCAGAAACATAGCCATTTGAATTAAGCCTCAAAGGCCGAATAAGAGCTTACCAGGTAAAGAAGAAAAGAAAGAGCATTACAACTACAGGAAAGAACACATGGTAAAAAAGGTAGATTAAAAAAAGTGCAGTTCATTTAGATAACTATAAGTAGTTTAGTAATGCTTGCTTTAATAACCCATTTACATAGCTAACTTTGGTTAGCTATGTAATGTCTTGCACATTAAAGAATTCTATCTCTAGGTTATAAGAAGTTTTTAAATTAGAAGAATAACATGATTAGTTTGGGATTTTATAATGAGTATTAGAGGTATGTTAAGCCAGAAACTAGGATAATACTTAGATAAAATAGTAGGATAATATAGCGGGAGAGATTATAACATCTGAATTAATGTATTACCTATGGAAATGGAGAGTGAGATGGAAAGAATCATTAAAACCAAATCATTTGTTTCAGAGGTTGTCAAGTGTCATAGATGGAGAAATGGATTTCAGTATTCATCCATTTTATCCCTTTTTTAGATTTTATTTATTTATTTGACAGACAGACAAACACAGCGAGAGAGGGAACACAGCAGGGGGAGTGGGAGAGGAAAAAGCAGGCTTCCTGCCAAACAGGGAGCCCAATGCAGGGCTTGATCCCAGGACCCTGAGCTGAAGGCAGACGCTTAACCAACTGAGCCACCCTGGCACCCCTCATCCATGTTATTTCTATAAAGCATCAATAAATAATTGGAAAATAAAAATGTAAAATGTTATTATTTTAGTAGCCAAAAATAACATAAAATTTCCAGAAAAAAAATAGTAAAATATTTGTAAGACTTCCACATGAAAAATAACTAGACTTTATTGACAAAAAGAAATGAAGGGATACACTATATTCATAGGTTGAAGAAGTTACTGAAAAGATGCTAATTTTCCCTGGGTTGATTTATGGATTTAATAAAATTGCAATAAAAATCCCAGTGCTTTTTTAGAAATTAATAACTTGATTAAAAATTATCTAATATAATTTTTAATAAAGATTTATACTACCAGATATCAAGATATACTATACAGCAACAACAATTAATGTTGTTGGCACAAGAGGAGACAAATAAACCAGAATAGAGATAAAACAGATTAGACATTCCAAAAACTGACCCAAACATTTGTTATATGATCATCACAAATGAGATGTTATAGTATAGTGGAGGAAATAATAGTCTTTTCAAAAATGATCCTAGATCAATTAGATATCCATATGAAGAAAAATTAATCTTTACCTCTATACTTACGCCATACGAAAAGATCAAATACAAAAGGTAAAGCAATAATAATAATTAAACCTTCTGGAAGATAATATAGGAAAGAATCTTCATAAATTTAAAGTTTTTTTTTAAAGATTTTATTTATTTATTTATTTGACAGAGAGAGAGAGAGAAAGAGAACACAAGCAGAGAGAGCAGCAGGCAGAGGGGGAAAGGGAGAACAAGACCTCCTGCAGAGCAGGGAGCCTGAGGCAGGGCAGGATTCCAAAACCCTGGGATCCTGACCTGAGTGGAAGGCCGAAGCTTAGTAGACTGAGCCACCAGGCACCCTATGATTTCTTAAAGAGTACAAAGCAAGCATTAACTCTAAAGACAAAGACAGATAAATGAGGTTACATTAAAACTGAGAACTTACAAAACTGAGAACTCAAAAGAGTAAAAAGGCAAGCTGTGAGTCGGAAAGGACATCACAATGGAAAATATATAGGACTTATAAAATATATAAATAATGCCTACAGATAATAAACAGGAAGAAAATTCAGTATGTGCTAAGGTATAAGCAGACAAGTCCCCAAATGTCTAATTAACCTATACAGAGATACTCAACATCATTACTTGTCAGAGAAATGAAATCCCAATTTGTTTTTACACACCAAATAGAATGACTAAAGTAAAAAAAAAAATGATAATACTGATTGTTCACATAGATCTGGAGCAATGGAAACTCTGAAACGTTGCTGCTCAGAGTGTAAATTGATAGATTTATTTAGAAAACAGTAGTTATCTGTAGTTAAACATATGCTTGTCCCATGATCCATCAACTCCAGGAGTAGGTATATACCGAACCAAAATATATATAAACGTGCACCAAAAGAAGTATATGAGAATTTTCACAATAGTTTTGTAAGTTTCACAAACTAGAAACAAATTAGATATTTAAGTGGAAGAGGTTAAAAAAGTATGATTAATATAATAAAATACATCAATGAAAATGAATATGTTATTGCTACACACAATAGTATGTGTAAGATTTATGAACACAATGTTGAGACCAAAAGTCAAAAGGTCTGAAATGCTTTGTTCCACTTATATAAAATTTCAAAAGCAGACTAAACTGATCCATGCTGTTAGAAATCAGAATAGTGCTTACCTCTGTGGCAAGATGGTAAGTGAGGGGACAAAAGGAGGGTCATCTGAGGCTCTAGTAATATTCTATTTTTCCTTTGTGGTGTGGTTAAACAGGTATGCTCACATTGTGAAAATTATTTGAACTTCACATTTGTCTTTTTTCTCATAAAATGAGAACTAACTCTGTTTTATTTGAGGTAACTGAATTGAATATTTCCCCATGGTGGAATTGATTCAGAGACAAAAGTAAACAATGTAAGAATTAACATGGGAACAAATACTTCCAACTCTTTGGATTTTTACATATATTATTTTCTTTCCCCTTAGATTTGCTAGATTCAAGAGTGCTATATTGTTGAATAATATAGTACTGTTTTATTTCTTTCTCAATATGAAAAAAGCCCCACTGCTTAATATAAAGATATTGAATATTGCAATGGCTGTTCCAATGTAGCAGTGGATTACTTTTTCACACAAACTTTATCACTTCTTTATGTTAAAAAATGAGAGGGGGAATACATAAATGTAAATTCGTTTTTTTTTTTATCACAGGGTCATACTATTTAATTAACCAAGGATGTGTAGAATTACAACTTTGAAAGTCTTGTGTGAATTCAGTACTTTTCACATTTTGTGTTAAATTAATAATTCCCAAGTTGTTAAATAGAAACTCTTCTGGAAGGATGAAAACCAAATCTTGTTATGAATCATAATAGATAACAATTTTCCTATTGGTGGGATTCTTCTTTATGGAACTGCATTGTTATTAATGTTGTGCCTCTCTAGTTCACAAAAATTCCTACTGAGCATCAAGCATTTGAAAAACATTTTTCAATTAACACACGAAGGTAGGGTGGAGTGGATGTTCAGTTCTATAGCTTTCCTGTACCAAATATAGAAAAAGATGCCTCCCAGCTGTTATAATGACTGAGATCCATTAATCTTTGATTAAATCTGTATAAATAGGTACAGACCAAGACAAAAAGATGACATCCTATAGGAAATAATACAAAAAGCAAAACTCTGAGGTATAACTATCTGAAAGAGAGTGAACAGAAGTAAAAAAAAAACTCCTGCTGGGAAGCACAAGGTAATAGGGAAGAGGGAAGTCTAAAGTAAATTTCTCTCTCCATGGCTTTCACTCTAAGTTTGGTGCTAAATGTCCTCCATGTGGTGAGCAGAACTGGGTCTGGGCACACATGGAAAAAACAACAATCTTTCTTGTTGGGGAATCAGAAATCTGAAGCTTGAAAATTGTGAATGTTGAAGAGAGTAGTGGGTCCCAGAAAAGGATGAATCGAAGAGTGATTTCCTCTTCAACTCCTGAATTTCTTATACCATTTCTTCAATTCCTGAATTACCTATGTGTGGGAGAGAGGTAAGCGGTTGTGCTGAAAAAAAAAAACAGAAGGGAGTTTCTGCCCAAGACATAGAGTTGCTAGCTCAAGCTAAGTCAAGAGTACTTACTACTAAAACAAGAAAACAACACATCAGTAAAAAAATAACAGAATTCAGAATCCCTAAATTTTAACACTGACAATATCCAGGATACAATGCAAAATTATCCAACATATGCAAAACAAAACAAAACAAAAATTCAAGAAGAAGAAATGTATCGAGCCAAACCTCAAAATGAAACACATGTTGGGTCTTACAGACAAGATTTTCAAAATGGCTATCATTATCATCAATAAAGTAAAAACAAGACATAGTTATAATGAATGAAATGCTTGAAATGGAAATTGTAGAACTAAAGAATGAATTTTCTGAAAATAAAAAAAATCTCTAGATGGATTAACAATCAAATGGATATGAACTTGAAAAACAACAACAAAAATTACTCAAGATTATTATAAAAAACCAACAAAAACATATAGGGAAAAAAAAAGACTTTTTTTTTTTTTTAAGATTCTGTTTATTTATTAGGCAGAAAGGCAGCCAAAGAGAGCCCGGAAAGCAGGCTCCCTGTTGAGCAGAGAGCCTGATGCAGGGCTCCCTTCCAGGGCCCCGGGATCATGACCTGAGCCGAAGGCAGAGGCTTAACCCACTGAGCCACCCAGGTGCCCAGAGTAAAAAAGACTTTTAAAAAAGGTAGAAGAATCTCAAAGACCTATTTCAGATGTCAGCAAACTATGGCCCATAGGCCAAATCAGCCTAGAAGCTAAAAATGGTTGTTATACTTTATACTATACTAAAATAAACTATTTTTTTAAAAAACAATAACATTTATGTTGATAGTATTATTCACAATAATCATAGGAGGAAGCAAGCCAGGTGTCCATCAATGGATGAATGAATTAAAAAAATGTGACATATGCATGTAACAGAATATCATTCAGCTTTAAAAAGAAAGGGAATTCTGATACATGCCACAACATGGATGAAACTTAAGGACATCAAAAGAGTTTTGGAGACGGGGAGTGATGGTTGTACAACAATGGGAATGTACTTACTACCACTGAACTGGACCCTTAAAAATGATTCAGGTGGCAAAATTTATGCATATTTTATCACAATTAAAAATGTAAAAAGGAAGGCACCCAGCTGAATCAGTTCGTGGAGTGCATGACATTTAATCTCAGGGTTGTGAGTTCCAGTCCCATGTTGGGCATAGAGATGGCCTAAAAGAAAAATGAGTGACAGATATGTGGCCTGCAAATTCTAAATTATTGATTATCTGGCTCTTTACAGAAAGAGTTTGCTGACCTTTGATGGCCAAATACATTGATTCCAGAAAGAGAGAAAGAAGGGAATGAAAGAAAAATATTGAAAGAAATAATGTGTGAAAACTTCCCAAATTTAATAAGAAAGCAAACTTTGAAGCTACAAGATGCTAGAGGAAAACCAAGGATGATAAACACAAAGAAGTTCAGCTAAGACACATCTTAGTCAAACAGTTGAAAGAAAAAAAAAATGGCAACTCTCACAAGTAGCAAGAGAAAAATGGCACATAAGGGGCCACAAATATCTAATTTTTCACCAGACTCTGGAGACCAGAAGAAAGCAGAACAATGTCTTTAAAATGCCGAAAGAAAGAAAATAGTCAATGCAGAATTCTAAATACAAATAATCACTCAAAAATGAAAACGAAATAAAGACATTTTTAGATGCAACCAAACTAGAAGCAGTGGATCTGTACCACAAGGAATAGTAAAGGAAGAGGAAGTTCTTCAAAATGAAGCACAAAGACAGGAGAATGGAAAAGAATGATGAACATTGGAAATGCTGTCTATCTGGGTAAATGCAAAAGTCTATCTTTCCATTTCCTTCTGCCATTTTCCTCTATTTTTTTTTTTTATAGACTACATATCTGCTTAAAAACATTATAACATTGTGGAGTCTATCATGTGTGTAGATGTAGTACATATAATAATTATAAAGGACAAGAAGAACACAGCCCTATATTGTTGTCAGATTTCCATATTTTGCATGAAATAGCACACTGGAGCACTGAACACAGACCCGGAAAATGTAAGCATGACTATTGTAGGTGCTAGATCAACCATCACTGCCACCACCAAAACCCCCAAGAAATTTGATTTTAACCAACAAGGAAATTAACATGAGATTCTAAAAATTATTCAAATAGTTTTAAGAAGATAATATCTTTCTTCTTCTACCATCTCATTTCCCTCACTTGTAGCTGGGAAATGTTCTCACTTTTAAAAGCAAATGTGAGTAGGTTGGGCCTTCCCAGATAATCCAGGATAACCTCCTGATCTCAAAACCCAAACCTTAATCAATGCTCCCTTTGCAATGTAAACTAACAACATCATGATTCTGGGGATTCCAAAAATGGGAATGTCTGGTAGCCATTATTTTGCCTAAGTAGCTCCCTCCAGCTTCCAAATATTCATGTCTACCTGATGTGAGAAATATATTAATCTCATCCTAATATCTCCCCAAATCTGAAACCATTACAACAACAACAACTCAAAGTCTAACTTCTGATCTAAATGTCATCATCTTAAAAACCCCAAATCTTATCATTGAAATCATCTAAATTACATATGAGTGAAGTTTTGTGTAAATCTACCTAGGACACAATTCCTCTCCCTTTTTGGGTCCTTCGGTGTTCAGGCTAGATTTCTCTTCCTCCAGAAATCCTTCTTGACCACTTGGGTTACTATTATGGTTAATCTTAAGTGTCAACTTGACTCAGACCTATGGACCTACAGTGCCCAGACATTTTGTTAAACATTTTTCTGGGTGTGTCAGTGAGGGTGTTCCTGGGTGAGATTAACATTTGAATGGGTAGGGCAAAGTAAAGCAGATGGCCCATTCAGAATGTGAGTGGACCTCACCCAATCAACTGAAGACCTGAACAGAACAAAAAGACTGAGTAACGGGTAACTCTTTGGCCTGACTGCTGGAGCTGAGACATTGGTCTTCCCCTATCCTTAAGCTGGAGCTACGGCTAGCTCTCCTCAGTTCCAGCTTGCCAGTTGCAGATCTTAGGACTTCTCAGCCTCCGTAACCAGGTGAGCCAATTCCCCATGTGAGCCAATTCTTTATAACCAACCTCTCCTCTCTCGGTTTCCCTCTCTCTTTGTATCTCTATACATATATCTATATCCATTTATCTACATCTCTGTCATCTCCTGCTGGTTTTGTTTCTATAGAGAAGTCTAATACACTTATTATTTCTAGGGTAGCTTCATCTATGAATTTATGCCTGTAGCTCCATCTCCAACTTTCTGTTGAGCATATCACTTTATATTGTAATTGTCTCTCAGTGTTAAGTTGAGAAAGGAATAATTTCCTGTCTTCCACACTTTTTATCCACATCTAGTATATACTGAATACTATTTGTTGAATAAATGAAAAAAATAGGTCAAGTTTCCAATCAGAGAAATATATAGATTACTTTAATCAAGTAAGCCATTTCTTAATCTGTTTTAGCTATAATTGGCCCACAGATAACTTATACTCTGGTACACATTACTTAGTATGACCCTTAAGTCATTAAACCCTTCACTCTACGTATACAGCAATCTTTTGTTTTGTTTGACTGTTCAGCTTATGATGTCTGAAGGAAAATGTCTTTCTGATACACATTACTCTTTAAAAAACTAGACAGGCTAATGGATTTGCTTGTTTCCATTCCTAATTTGGTATAAAACCAAATAGGGTCCAAGTATGGAAAAGGACCATCACATGGATGGGAAATTCCCCATTTTCCAATTTACTCAGCCCCTTGTTCAAACTGAGACAATCATCTTCCCATAATAATTAAAGGCAGAAAAGGCTATAGGTAAACAATTACTATGGTTGAAAATTCCTGATCTTAAAATAATTTCAAATTGAGCTCTTTAATAATTGCATTCATTGCCTTAAAGAAAATAATAAACTTAGCTTAAGAAATGTTTTCGCATGTAGATATACATCAAGATTGTCCCTTTTATTGGGGTATGTGTATTAAGAACAGAATGGAAATTTTTAGGAAATAGGTCAATGATGGTTAAAATTACTCTGTTTGCTTCTCTATTCCTCCTGTTAAAAAATTTTTTAAACAACACTTAAAGCCTAACGTCTAGTCTAGGTTTTGTACACATCAATAGAAAATACAAACAAGAAATAGAATACAGAGACCACTATCGATCCCTCTATACACAAAAGGAGTTATTTTCTTTGGTATTGGCTTTAAAAAGTGGTGTTCCCCACCCCACCTCACAACCTCTCCCATTCAATGAAGAAGTAAGCAATTCATTGTGCGTGAGCAGGAGCTGCAAGGAATTATTGAAAAAGAAAAAAAAAAAGGCATTATACCATTATTCCAAAGAGAGAAACACATTTCAAGTCAGGCTTATCCACTCTCTTGGATTTAGGTGCTTGCATCTTTTACGGTGTGTGGAATGAGTGAGGGTGAATACAAGCCTGTTGATGGTGTCTTGCACCAAACCACATTACTAAAATCCGTTTTCTATAGAAATTGCTCAGTGTTCCTTTCCTTTTATTCCCTGCATTGTTGTACCATAAATACCTAATTTAAACTAACATGCAATGCCATTTTAGTAAGCCTCTGAAAAGCCATTCATTTAAGTACATGATATAGCACAGGGAACAGGCAGGTACCCATTATGTCTGCATACTTCTCCATGTAAACAATGACATATTCCTGTCAAAAGCTGATACTTACAATTCTAAATTTTGAACTAAACTTGTAAGAGATAAGTTGTTCTTTTTTCCAAAAGACTCATATAGTGTCCCCAAATTTCATGTAAAAGTATCATTAATGCATTTTTCTAAAGAAGTTACATATGGTACACATTTATCACAGTGTAATTCAATTTTCTTTAAAACTCAATACTCCCAACAAGTACTTTTTTCTATTTTCCTTTATGGTCCATTTTAAATAGAGACAATTTTATAGTCAGTCTTCTTCACTAAGTACAGTATCATAAACACTTAACTTTGCTGTTACATGCATTTTTTATATCATTGCAAGAATGTGCATAATTACCATAATCATTCCAGCTATTTATGTTTTTTCTGTTATAAATCACACTGTAATAAACCTATTTGTATATGTAAGTTTTCATAATTTAAGTAAAATATATTCTTAGGACTAGAATGCTCTTTTAATGACCTTCTTTCCTAAATGTAAGAAATTGAATCAGTATCCCAAATTTAATCATTTCCTTTCCAGAATGAATAAATAAGGATCTAATCCTCCTTTAACACAGTTATGAAACAGGCTAATAATTCAGACTTGGGGGAACAGACTCAGATCTCAATTCTATCTCCAATACTTGCGTGATCTTTGGGAAGAAACTTGTGTCCTACAGTTCTTAGTTCTTTCATCCTAAAATGGGTACAGTGACTTCTTGTTTCTCGTCCAGCATTTAAACAACTTAGAAGTCACTACTCTATTCCTAAAAACTTGAAAAAACTGAAGAAACTGCTAAATCAGCTCTTCTTAGATTTGCCAGAAAATGGCACAAAGCAACTGTTAAGAATCACAACCTACCAGAGTAAAACCCCACTAGCACCATGGGAACCACTGCTGGGGTGGGAGAATCTGAACTGTAAGTGATGAATTGTTGGAAGGTTTGTGTGCATAACTCTGGGAGTTAAAAACTCCTGTAAGACCCCACCATTGTTGGGGAAGAGCACACTTGTGTGAGTTTTACCTTAAGAAGCTCAACTAGATCCATATGGGGGAAATGTGAGAAAAATCCCCCCCCACCATCTTGGGCAGAAGAAGAAAAATGGAACCATTACGAAATGCACCAGTACATTCTGTTCTTAACAAGGACTGCTTTCAGGAGAACTTTTATGTATACTAACACACACACACACACACACACACACGTGTGCGCATGTGTGTGTGTGCGTGTGCAGATATTATGTGTATATATATTATAATATATACACATATATGTGTGTATATCATACGTATATATTATAATTTCTGTATATATAATATATGTATATTTTATAAATTTATCTAATATATAAATTCAAAATTAGATATAATAAATATATTAAATATGTTTAAATATTGAATATATATATATTTAAAGATTTATTTATTATTTGACAGAGAGAGAGAGTAAGGGAGGCAGACAGAGGGAAAGGGAGAGAATCTCAAGCAGACTCCCCTTTGAGCACAGCTCCCCTGTGAGCAGGGCTCCACCTCACAATCCCAAGATCACAATCTGAGCCCAAATCAAGTCAGGCATTCAACTGACTGAACCACCCGGGTGCTCCTAGGAGAAATTATTTTATCCAAGCCGAATGCGCTGGGTTTGATTGTTCTAAAAATCTAAAAATGTGTTTAGAAGATTCTTAAAGCAGTGAAAAACACTGTTTGATACTGTAATGGTGGGTACATGTCACACAGAGTGAAACCTAATGAAAACCGTGAACTCAGGCTGATAATGTGTCAGTATAGGTTCATGGATTGTAACAATGTACCACTCTGGTAAAGGATGTTGATGACTCGGGAGGCTGTGCTAGCATGGAGGTCAGGGTGTATAGCAACTTTCTGCTCAGTTTTGCTGTGAAGCTGAAACTTCGCTAAGAAATGAAGCTAATTATTAAAAAAATAGGAGTACTAATGCTTATTTGCCATTACAGGTGATAATGCATATTAGAAAATGTGATACATATATACATATATATATATACACACATATGTATATACATATATACACACATATGTATATACATTTATATACACACATATACATATGTATATATATGTGATATATATATATAGTGTTTTATATTCAAAATAATCATAAGATTTTGCAAATTTCATAAATTGGTAAACACTTGATTAATGTAGAAAAAAGTATGATGACAGAAGAGAATGTTAATGCAACTGGATTTCATTTAAAACCAGCTAAAAGAGAAGATCATGTGCTGGTGGTAGTTATACAGTTGTTCTGGATGAAAAACAACTGGGCTTTTATGAACTATTTCTGAGTTTTGGAAAATTGATGCTTCCAATTTGGAAAAAGTATTACTAGGAAAAGATGTCAATAAAAAAACAGCTCACTGATCTTTAAATTGTGTTTAAAGCAACCCTTGGGCAATTGTTTCCGAAACCCTGACATCCCAGGTTTTTCTTTGTGGTTTCAGAATATCTTTGGAAGAACCAAGAATCAGGAGCATTTTGGAGAGCTAAAGGGCTGAGGCTTTGTGTTCAAGATCGGTGTCTCTTCCAATTACTTCCAACCTTTCCTTTAACCTCTAGTCTGAAATGTGACCAGTTTCTAACTCTTAAAGTATATATATAGTTATTTCTGTTGTAAAACTATGTTAAATACAAATAATCTTTTTTCAGTGAAGGCTTCTACTGGATCTTTTTTTTTTCACTTTTAATTGTTCAACTTTATTATATCAAATGATTTCATCTTGAGAATTAGCGGTTAATGAATAATCCTTTGGAATAAGTTTTATGATCATTAAACATCCTACAGATACAATATAGTATTTATATCTACATGCTTTTCCACAGAAAGTTTGTATTTTTATTTTATTGTCTAGAATGACTGCTTATTTTAATTAAAATAAATTGACTCAGTGACAGGTGGCCAAAGGAGGTATTTCTAGGAGCTTGAGGTAAGTGGGGAATGAACGGTAATTACTTAATGGCCTGACTAAACTTCTTTGGTTGAAAAAAACTATTTAACTTGGTTTTTATTCTGGCAAACAAGAATAACTGAGTTCCCACTGTTCAAAGATAAAATGAGCTGCATTAAATATGATGGGTTTACTTGAGCAAACATTTATCTGTATCAGGCAGTACTCAACCAAAAGTGGTTAGGAGTGATCCTAACCACTGACAGCAGCTAGGGAAAGACTTGGATAGAGAAAAGGTGGAAGGAAAGCAAAGAAGTTGTGACTTGGTTGTAGCTTAAAGCCCAGTTGGCTCTTTGTGATGGGTTGTCCCTAGGTTTTAGTGCCATAACCTTGAGGCATTTCCAGGCTTAGAATTTGGTTTGCTTATGAAGGCCTCCACAGCCCAGTAACCTCCATCTAGGGACCTTGTTTGTTTAATTGAACACCACATTTATCAAAGTCATGGGGGGATTGTTGGCTATTTTCAATTTTAAATCTGAGGAATCAAAAGATAATTCCCGAGTTTAATGGAATCCCTCTGTTGTTGATCCATAATTGGAAAGAAGAAACATGAGTGAAAAGATGAAAAGAATCAGAAATATGGAATTGTGTTTGAGAAAACATGAATTAAACGTGGTTGTTGATTTGGTTGGAGGGATATGTAATATTACGGTGGTTGTTCAAACAAAAGGCGGTGTAGAGGAAATCAGAGAAGACTGCTGCTCAGTTGATTCTTTATGTATGGGTAATCATATATATTACCAGCAGAGATTTCAGGGGACTGAAATGAAGGCTGTAATTGGGTTATAGGGCTGTAGGATATGTCCACTGAGGAATTTAGAAATAGATAACAGGTTGTCTGGAGCCCTGTTTTCATGAGTACCTCCATGGCTTTCTGGGAGCATGGGGAAAGATTTGGTGCCAAATAATCAGGCACCTCAGGACATGAGCGAAAAGAAATGAGTGTGAGAAGGTTATTTAAAAGCACGTCCTGAGGTTGGCATGGTGTGGGGATTTTTTAGCCTCTTTTTGGCTTGAGACACTAGCCTGTGTTCTGAAGAAAAACATGCAAGACTGGGTTGTAGCCTTTAATTCTCTTTGATCTTACTTCTAGAGAACTCCTTTTATTACTTAATAAGCAAGATTATAAAACTAACACTTCAGGCAGAAATCTGGAAACCTAAAGGGCTAAAGGGTTGAAAAGAAAAGCAAGTATCTCCACACTCTGGGGTAGTAGCTCTAGCCCAAGGAATGAGAAGAATGAGATGCGGTAGTGGTGTAGTCTCTGTGCATTAAAAAATCTTAACTTAAAAAACAAACAAACAAACAAACAAAAAAACAAAAAAACACAAAACCTGCCAGTTACTTCCTAACAGAGAGAAATTTAGGGTGTCTGATTCCATATTGCTTCTATTTCCCTTGCTATTGTGACCTACAGCTTAGAAATTTCTGCTGAGCCCTGCAGGTAGGCATGTTACAGATAAGATTTGCAAAAACTGCTTTTGACCCAAAACCTATCTCACCTAAGGAGATAAAGAAGTACCACAAAAATGACTAGGCTATGTTTAGGATTCACAGGAATGACATGACCAGATTTCTGTAGACAAAAATCAACTGACCAAGGACAAAGAAGTTACAAGGCCTTCCTTGGATGTTCACAGATGTTAGTCGCTTTTGACTCCAAACTCCTTCAGCTTCCCCTTTTGTTAATATAAAAGAAGCTCAGATTCATAATGAGGGAAAATAGCCTGCCATCTCCTTGGTTTGCTGCCTTTCTGAATAAAGTCTCTTTCCTTACCCCAACATCTTGCCTCTCAACTTAATGGCCAGCTGGGCAATGAGCAGAATGAGGTTGAACTCGGTTATGATTTTGCCAGCAAAAGATGGGTTGATTCAGGAAGAACAGAGAATGGCAATTAGGGCAAGACCAGTCCAGAGATTAAAGGAGAGGTGTGCTATTTTATAGAGGAAAGGGGTCAGGTGGAAGGTGGTTACAAACTAAAGGTCCACTGGAGTAAATGGGGAGGTGGAGGTGTAGTGGCCTCTCATTCGCTGAGTTGTGAGTCTCATTCGCTCGTCTGTTGCTGGGAGAGGAGGTAAGACTTTCTTCTTCTTTCCAGAAGAGGAAAGTGGTATCCACCTGTGAGGCTGGTCTCTTCCTGTTGGACTTGCTGATGATGAGAGGAAGGGCCAGAGAGTTCTCCCTGACAACATCCTGACTCCATTTTAGTGAGCTTCCCCTTTATGAATTTTTACAAGAGCAGCAAGAAAACACCACAACAGTCTCCTTGGACAGTGAGCCTGAGGAGCAGAGAGCTAGAGGCTTCTGGGGTCCTGTTAAGGGGAGGGTTCATAAGCAGCAGCACAGCCCTAAGCAATAAGCAAAACATGTACTGGAAAATTATCAAACATTTGTTGCATTGAATTAGAATAGGCAAAAATGATCACCACGAGGGTTAGAATTGATTATTATAATTTTTAATCAGGTATATTTAAACACTTATTGTTACACCATAACATCACTTACCCTTTACCTTTAGAATTGGGATACTTGATTATGTCAACAGGCTTAAAGCTCGTTAGGGATTAACAGAGTCTCTCCTGGTTGGCCCCTGCCGCCACCCCACCCCAGCTGATACTGCCCCAGATCATCTCAGAAGAACTCAGTTTATAGTCCCATTGGATCAGGGGAGAGAATTATCTATTCTACACACCAAACTAAAACAACTCCTCAATCATATACCTGGAAGATGAAGAGGCTGAGGGTGTGGAGAGTAGTTTTCCCTGTTTTGGAGTGGCCACTGTGACAACGTTACAGCAATGGATTTTCTATATGATAATAACCCAAAAGCACAATGCTATGATTATTTTCTGGGTCTCATTTTGTTCAGTTCTTTAATAAGAGAAATATTTTCATATTATTCTTAGATGATTTCTTGCTCACATGCGGAGACTTTGAATTTTTACAAATCTGCTTTGAAATTTTAGCAAATTTTCCCACAAAGTTTGTTGGCAAATAAAACCCCTACTGTCTCTACTAATATCCTCCACTTCTTGCCAAATTAACATTTTTATGGTAAATAGTATTAGATACTCTATGATTGGGATAGCTTTAATAAATCAGTTTCCATTATGATGCTCTCTAAACATGGAAATACAAAGTGTTACTAGCAGAGATAGTCCACGGGATCATTAAAACTCAAAAAGGTCCTGAAAGGGATGTCGCTGGTTCATCACCATTTGAAGTTTTCAGTTCTTTCCTATAATATTTAATGCTTACACAAGAATGAAGGATCAGATGGAAAGAGGAAAGCTTTATCTCAAGTTGCCCAGGTGTGTATCATTTAAAAATGTTGTATAGATTTATGTGCTTGAGAAGGTGAGGTGGGGAGGGTTGTAGTGTGATTCTCTTCAAAACAAACTGAACTGGTTTTTTATCTTTATTGCCACAAAGAGATTAAAGAGACTGTGTGAGAGGGAAGAGTCCCCAGGAAGAGTCAAGTTGCAGACCTCCCACTTCAAGGAATGTCACCTAATCAGGGTTGCAGCAAAGCAGACAAATCAGATCTGAGGCTTGCCCTACAGAGGGACTTTTCAAAGACTTGGCTTCAAACCTGTGGGACTCTTCAGATCATTTGCTCCCTGAGCAACTTCTCTGGCATGGATATGAGTGCCCTCTGTTCCTGCTGGGTGCCATACACAGCTTTGCAGTGGTGCAGAAACAATAGAAAAGTAGACACTCTAGAAGAACCTCCCCTTCATTCAAAACGCACATTAAAAACAGATTTACCTTTTTTTCACCAGCTTTACTGAGATATAAATGACACATGAAACTGTATAAGTTTAAGGTGCGCTATGTGTTGATTTCATACACACATATTGTAAAATGATGACCACTGAAGCATTAACACCTCCATCATGTCTCAGAATTACCATTTCTTCAAAAAAAAGAATTTTTTTTTTTTTTTGCGGTGAGAACATTTAAGATTTACTCTCAGCAACTTTCTAGTATATAAACAGTATTTTTAAAAATATTTTATTTATTTTAGAGAGAGGGAGTGTTAGGAGAGAAGGGAGAGGAAGAGAGAGTCTCAAGCAGACTCTACACTGACCACCCCCCACCCTTTGTGGGGCTCGGAGCCTATGATCCTGAGATTATGACCTGAGCCAAAATGGAAAGCTGAAGCTTCACTGACAGTGACACCCAGGTGTCTCAGATTTCACTTGTTTATTTAGAAAGAGTGAGAGGGTGTGCTTGTGTGCAGGGAGAGGGACCGAGAGAGAGAAGAGGAGGGGCAGAGGAAGAGGTGGGGCAGGGGAAGGGGAAGGGGAGAGGGTGAGAATCTCAAGCAGACTCCCCACTGAGAACAAAGCCAAAGGTAGGGCTTGATCTCATGAACCCTGCGATCATAACCTGAGCCAAAATGAAGAGCCAGATGCTTACCCAACTGAACTGCCCAGGTGCCTCATAAAACAGTATTTTTAACTATAATCAACATATTGTTTTCTGCTAATAGGATGCCTTCCACTTGATCATTCAGTGATGGGGAGCTCATAGACTTGAAACAAATCTCAATTTTGAATAATTATAAAATGTAAGACTATGCTCCCTGATATTTAAATGATGTTTCTCTCTAAACTTCCATACATCAAGTTATACTCTAATGTTACCAGTTATAAAACATTTCTGTTATTGCTTTTACAAGAGCTTACTTCTAATACTTTAAGGCAGCTTTCCCATCCCCACTAAGTATTTTCAATTCCAGAATTAACATTCTTAATTCTTCAGAAATTTTCTTACAGAATATAGCTATTCCCTTTTGTAGTCTAATCACCACTCTCAAAACTTTCTACAACTTTATTATATTTTATTTTATTACAAAATCCACCCCCAGCATGGAGCCCAACGTGGGGCTTGAGCTCATGACCCCGAGATCAAGACCTGAGCCGAAATCAAGAGTTGGATGCTTAACTGATGAAAAGGCACCCCAGGTTTACCACATTTTAAAACACAATAACCATATATAAATATAATACACTGCATGTGATCTGACCAAGATAGTACAGTAAGCTAAGTACAGTCTTTCTTCTTTTCTCAGTATAAGGATTTTATGAGTGTTTTTGGCAGCTCGTTACACATGTTGGCTTATACTGAGCTTTAGCTAACGAAAACTTTTTCCAAGTGAACTGTTTAATCCACTTACCTGAAGCATAATGAAGATTTTTGGATTCATCCTGACTAAATTTAACCTTGAGATTTTTGACCTGAATCTTGGTTCTTATGATTCTAATTCTTTATCACCTATGTATATATATGGGAATAGAACAGGGTGAAGTAGTAAGTCTTTGGCTGCTCCATTGGAAAATGACTATGGATTGTTGTTAATCATTTTTGCAAAGATTATTCAACTGGATAAACCACACTCTGTATGTGGTTCAAGCTTATCTTGGGGAAGAATTCTCCAAATGCCTGTTGGAAGGACTGTTAGGTCTTTGGTAAATCCATTCGGCTTTCTAGTAAGCACCAGAATTTTTTGTTAAACATTAATATGAAATGCACTTAAAATTCTACCCTAAAGATTTCCAGCTACATATGTCAGATTTTTGGAATCTTTATCTAGAACTTCAAATTTATCATTAAGAGAATATTTATCTTTTTTTGAGGCCAAGAAAATAAATTTTAAAAAAATAGCCTTCATCAAACTATTGTTAATGACTTTTCCATGATAATTATCCAAATTCTTTTCCACATCTTGGAATATAATTTGTTTAAATTGCATAAGGCTTCCAGCCCTGAATTTGATTACAGGAGTTTAAATTCGACTGGGGTCACTCAGAATGTATGTGATCTTAGTTAAATGACTTATATTGTTAGGGCCTTATTTGTGAAGATGATGAATATGAAAACATTGGTAGCAATAGCCATCAATCTTGGATTGAAACTACTGTAAATGATATATAATATACTCATATTCATAGTTTTTTCTTAAATTCCCACAAATCACTTTATAAATATTGCTGGTTAGCATATTTCTTTGTCCCCAATTCACTTCCCTCTTGGGAATATCTACTATTAGCCACACAACTGTTTAATCAAAGGAAAATACTATTTAAATTATCAGAAATTAACTGCACCATCTACACATAGACTCAAAACTCCTGGAAAAACTCAAACTTCAAGTCAATAACCTTCACCGAAACCAATGGCTTATACTTTTTTCTCATGCAATTTAGTGAGGCTTGTTTATATTTTTACTTCTTTACTCAGTCTCTCAGCTCTTCCTAGAATGTTAGTGCTTCTGCTACCCCGAGGCATTTTCTTTAGAATTCACCTCAGCTGAATCCAGTTCTTTCCGCTTTTGGCACTGGCCCCAGATCATTGTTTCTTTAGATTATCACCCTTTTTCTTTCCAAGGGTCACCCGCTACTGTAGAATATCTATGCCAATTCCAAATCTGCTATAGTTTTGTCTGCAAAAAGTTCTTTCTAAATCATCAGAAAGAGTGGACTTCAACTCTTTCAATGGCAATTGCCATAGTCTTTCTGATACTCGCATAGCCTTTTCTATTGGGAGAAAGGAAATTAGTCTTCAACATAACATTTTAGAGTTTAGTTATAAATCCATTTAACTGTCCACCATTTTAGAGCTCTGTACTATACTTTGGTAGAGTTTCAAAAGGAAGCAAGCATTGCTGATATTAAGATTGGTACAGCTTTGGACAATATAGCTGTAAGTAATTCTTCCAAGAATGTCATTTATTATTATTCTCATATTATTCCCTCCTGAGCTGCCAGTTCCACAATTTTCCCAATCAACATTCTCCTCCCTTCTGACACCTCAAGGTACTCAATTGCACATACACATACAAGGCCAAGTTTTGAAGGACAATAATCCATATTCAGCCCATAATTTTGGCTTGCTTTGCCTATCATTTTTTTCCCTTGGAATTGTGCAATCTTTGGGTTCTTCCAGAAAATATAAAAATGATCATTGTCTGTCTAGGACCCTGTCCAAGATGTTTCAAGATTTTGAATCACAATACTGTTCTTGCTCAAGTTTAACATGCAACCTTCCCAGGCTAGAAAAATACAGATACAGAAGGATGACAATGGCCTTCTTATTTTACATCACAGAGAAGAAGGTTTGTTTTGTTATTTTCCTCAAAGTGAAAATTTTATAAATTGATTGAACTAGGGATTATTTGTATGATGAGGATACTATAAAGTATGTGTCTTCCTTATATGCCTAAAGCGTTCTAATGAAATATTATTTCAGCCATTTGAACTAGGGATTATTGGTTATATGAAGGGCATGGTAAAGTTTTGTGTCTGTTACAAGCCTAAATCTTTTTTAATAAAGTGTTTGGACCATTATGTTTTCACATTTGCTTTTGAATAGGTAATGACGATCAATCATAGTCTTTTATGAAACATTTTCAGTATGATCCATAAAAGCACTTGCATTAAAATGTGAGAATGAGTGGGAGTGATCTGTACCCTTAACTATTACTGTCATTAGCATTAAATGATTCCTCTTAATACTTTTTTACTTGAGTGGCTATTATAAAATTATAATTTTTCAAATGGAGATTTGAAAAAATCACAGAAAAAAAAAAAGATGGGGGTGTACAAAGGTGGAAACTACTCATGCAGGAAGTGCTTTTCCTGCCTTGGGAGCTCTACAATTTTCTGGGAAATATTGCCATAAAACACTTGATATTTTTAGAATACTTTTACCATCAAAAATCTGCTACATTTTAACACTTCCTCTCTCTTCTTTAATTGCAAAAAGAAAATTCCAAGTTTCATGTGTTTTAAATAAGTGATTGCCTTCCACCCACCTCTTCTCTTGACTCCCATTTGCCACGCTTGACATTATCTGGCTCTTTCCTTGGCCTCTTGTGGAGCACAAAGTTGTGCCTGCCATTAATTGTGTTCCCTAAGTTGGTGATGTTTATCAGGTCAGCACATATGATTGATCCTGGCTTTTGAACTCTGTGAAGACATTCCAAATGGACATCTTACCTGTATGTATGAAAAAATATATGTGTGTGTGTGTGTGTGTGTGTGTGTGTATGTAAATAAAGACAGGATAATCAACTTTAAAATAGTGGGGCTTAAAATTATAAACACAGAAAATCAGTGTCATGATTGTTACAAATTCCATTTTTTTTTTTTTTTTAAAGGTGATATTGAGGTCAGGAGCAAACAGGGATTCTTGGATTCTGAGAATGGAAACCCATATGGTAGGAGACAAGGCCTCTAGGGACAGTGTATGTAGATCAAAACAGTGAGAGTGGAATTTTCCCGAGTTTACTTCTATAAATAATTAACTGAATGTCCTTACATAAATAAATATTTTCCTCTGGGAATTACAGCATCATTAGGAATTTCTGAGTACTAATTCTAGTTTTGGCATCTATTCTCCATTCTCATTTTTAGCATCTTTCTGTCTGCTTGTCTATTGAGAAGAAATATCCTACTTTTCGAAGGAAACAGAAGAAGAATTGCAAAATAGTTACATCTAATGTGCGCGTTAAAGAGCAAAATGGGATTACTCTAAGGGGAAGCATGACAAAGGGGCAGGGAAAACATTTTTACCATTAAAAAATCTCTAAACTATATGTATATAAAAAATAAAAAGTTAAAAAAAAAAATCTCTAAACTTGTAACACTACAAGTCTTAAGGAGAGGTGTTCTCTCTCATCCCTGGCCTTTATTCTGTTTCTCTTTTCTCAGTGAAGGAATGTCACTGAACCCCTAGAGGTGGTTTACATCAGTCATTTCCATTCTTGTTCCTAATTAGTTATTATTGTTTTTAACGTTGTAGAAAAGTCAGCCTACAACTGAACTATCAAAGAAACAAACATTCACCTCTCTTATTTCCCTGTTTTCATCTCTCTATGATTCAGCACACAAAAAGTGTAAGTGATGTTTGAACACTTACTTCTACAAACAAAATAAGCAGGAAGACTATACTTATTTGGGGAGCAAGGCATCTAAGATAGGTGATAGTGATACAGTTATAACCTAGAAGATATTTTGATACATGTGAGACAGTTAAATGCATGAGCAGTACTTATATGTGCCCCAAATCATATATATCGATTTTTAAACTTCATTAGGGGACCACTTTGTTAGAGAATTCTATGTGAATTCTTTTGCAATGTGAATAGACACCTCTTCATTGATCTGTTATGTAAGTCAAAATTTGTCAAGTCATATTTTCTTAAGTCATGGAATTATCCACATATGAAAGAGTGATATTTCTCTGAATCTCTCTCTTACTACTTCTGGGAGCCTAGTTTAAAAGTAGAGGTAATTTTTTGGAAAGCACTATTTAATGAGGCAACTAACTTTTTGCCTTTCTGGATCAAGATCTATACTTCCATTCCTTAGTCTGCAGCAGGAGTGTGACCCCATGGATTTATCAAAGGTTTCCTTGCCCTCTGGCTTTTTGTCAATACTGAAGGAAGATCAGTGGATAGGAAGAGACACTGGGTATTTATTTTATAGGGGTCTTCCCTCTCAGGTTACTGGGTGTTGTCAGTATTCCTCTACAACAGGCCCTATATCCCGTTAGGTTGTACACCCTTCCAACTAGCCTCGCAGGATACTCCTTCAGTTCCAAGTGGTAACAACTCTGTGCTGTTACTCACCCCTGAGTACTGCTTCTTACCTTGTTGGTTTCCTCCTGTCTTTGCCGGTCATCCTTTATTAACCTTTCATCAAGTATTCAAGTGGACATCCTAGGTTCTTGGATACAAAAAGATTTGCGATGTGGTAAAGATTAATTTTTGGTAAAGACTCCAAACAGACTTTTCCTGCAAAAAAATCATTCTGTCTTCTACATTTCTCTTTCGTACCCCTATCCTCAATGATCTTGGACTGCAGGGGAAAATGCACCTGCTAGGGCTAAAGAATGTCGATCCCTTGCTACAAACCAAAGTAAAAACGTCTTCCTTAAGAATTTCTCAGAGCTTCAAGATTAAGAATGAAAGAGCTTCACTGTTACATTGCCACTCTCAGGTTTGAAAGACAGGTTATAGTATGGTCTGATTGGTAATAAAGCCACAAGGGAGGAATGGACATATCAATATAGACTCCAAAACATGGGACATGTGAAAGAGAACTGGACACTGGAGAAAACTATTTCATGGCTTCCTTGTTTACCAACTATTTCACATTATAATTTCATTCACTTATTTGTTCATTCATTCATATATTTTTTCAACAAATATTTGAGTGCTTGACTGTTTTCCACATATAGTGATAGATCTAAGGAGTATAATTATAAACACGGTAAAGTCTCTGCCTCCAAGAAACTTTGTAAAAAGGAATAACTGACTGAAATCATGACTTACTCTACCCTCTTCTAGTTTATTAATGATCATTCTCAACTAATCTTTGGGGAGGTGTGGAGTTGCACATTTTGAACACTCTCAAGTGTTTTCAATCTTTCAGTCCAGCCAGAAAATACATCTTATTTCAGTCAAAAACTGCTACAGTTATTTTTTAAAATATTTATTTATTTATTTATTTGAGAAAGTGTGTTTGAGTGTGCTTTGGGTGTAGGGGCAAGAGGGGGGGAGAGAGAGAGAGAGTTTTAAGCAGATTCCTTGCTGAGCATGGGCTGAGCATAGAGCCCCACTCCGGGCTCAATCTCTCAACTCTGAGATCATGATCTGAGTTGAAACCAGGAGCTGGACCCTTAACCAACTGCACCACCCAGGCCCTCCTACAATTATTCCTTGAAACACAAAAAAACATGTTGTTCCATTACAAAAGGTAAATGAAACTGGAAATAAATCTGGCCTCCCAAAATTCCCAGGACAAACACCATGGGAAAAATGTCAAAAAGTTTGAGCTGTAGTGATCTGTTTGTATCTCTTTTCTTCACGGATGTAGAGCCAGCCACATCAGCACTGGTTATCCTGTGGAATTGCCTTGTGTTCAGAGACCAGAAGTGTACACTATAGCTTGGTTTGGAACCTGGCTAGATTCAAAATAACAATATAAGATATTAGATACAAAATAGTTCTGGGGTTGCAACATTTCTGATGTTGCTTTTCTCAACTCTAGCTATTTATATAGCCACTACCTCTTCTTTTCCACACCTATTTTAGCTCTACTGTGAGGCACAAACTGCTGTTAGAGGAGGTAAGATTAAAATTACAAACTGGTACAGAGAGTATACTTTATTCTTTGAGTCTTTCCTGTTTTGGCCATGATCAAATTGTCCCTCCCTCCTTCTTTTCCTTCTTAAAGCAATCAACCACTTTATAGATTTGGGCAGTTGTGTTTCTAAAGTATATATTCCAGTAAAATTTAAAAGGATTTTCTATACTTTTTGGGGGGTATATAATCAAATGATACCGAATTTCTTAACTTGGCAATTTAACCAATTCCTGCGCTCCCATGGTAAAGAATGAAACTAGGTAACAAAATTCAAAAAAGTTAAGGGTGTTTGTTTGGGGGGGGGGGGTCTCAGCTCCATAGAAGAAATTGGAAAATAGTTATTTCCTGCTGATTGTTTTTACATATTCTGTTTTCCATCCCATAGTACTGGCTTTCCTGCCACTGTACCTTTGTTAGGGTAACAATTACATGCAGGGATCCTATCTAGACTTCAAGAACTAGCTTGATGGTTTCTTAAGTATTTGATACTTTCTGCAATTGTGTTGTATCTCCTTGTATTCTTTCCCTACCCTTCTGCACAATAAGCTAGGAGTTCCCTGAGTCTAGGATATCTCTCTGGTGTGCCTTTGCAGTCATAAAAACATATAACCAAATATATAACAATATGTAACATGGCAGGTATTCAACTGAGTTTGGCTAACTTAATGAAAATGGATGCAGTTTAGATTGTTCTGATTTATTTCACAAAGGAGTGTGTTATCATTTTAATCAGATAATTATTTTTGAAATGCCATTAATTCTTTTTTCTTTTTTTTTTTTAGATTTTGTTTATTTATTTGACAGAGAGAGAGAGAACAGAAGCAGAGTGGGAGAGGGGGAAGTGGGTGCCTTGCTGAATAGGCAGCCCGATGCAGGGCTCGATCCAAGGACCCTGGGATCATGACCTGAGCTGAAGGAAGACGCTTAATTACTGAGCCACCCACATGCCCCAAAATGCCATTAATTCTTAAAATAAGACAGCTACCTAATCATTACCGAGAGGATTGACATTGATAAGAAAAAAATTTTTCAAAAACAGAACAACTCCAAATCTTATGCATCACCCTCTATTTCCTAAATAATTTGAGGAGAGAGCATGACAAATTAAATCTTGATTAATTGAGATTTAATTGTTTAATCTATAGCCTATCTAAGCTTCTTTCCCTTTTTTTCTTCTAGGTACTCTTTTACCACTTTTTTATTAGCTGAAACAAGTCAGATATTTCTTTTTCTTTTTCTTTTCATAAGCTTTCATGAAATATTTAATAAACACAAGAATAAAAGCATCAAATAACACAATGAACAGAAATTTCTATTCCTTCTAGTATAGATCTATGAATAATAGGGAGAAATAATTAGTTGGGGCTTTTTGTTTGTTTGTTTGGTTGGTTGGTTTTCAGGTTTTTTCCTCTGGTCTGAACAAAAGATCCACCCAACTGGAAAAATGTAAAAATTGGAATACTAAAACAGCTCTAGATCTGAAAACCATGGGTTCTATAATTGAGTATTTCTACCTTGGTCAAGTCATTTAACTTCTGAGTCTCTCCTCTCCAATGTAAACTCACATTGGATAAGTAATTCCCAAAGTTTCGTATATCTCTAACATTCCATTTTTAATACTGAAATGAAAAGAAACGATTTAAAAATTCCCTTTTGTGTAAATTTTTCCACACATTATTTCATATTCACAAACATCCCTTGGAATGGACAAAGCTTGATAGAGAAGAAAATTAGGGCTCAAACAGGATTATTGAGTCATTTACCCAAGGTCGCATAATCTGGTTGATGAAACTCAAAAATAGAACACATGAGAAAATACAGGCTCCTCGTCCAGTGCTTTTCTTATGTTGGCAGTTAGCTTCTTCAAAAGTCAAACACTGCACACACATATAAGTTCACACAAACAGGTAGACACACAGACTCCCTTTCTTTCTTTATATGCAGAATGGATGTGTATTGGTATTGACATCAGTAAACACACAGCTGCCTAGATCAATTACTATTTATCTTACAAAGAGCTGAGAGTATTTCAATTATTGGTTTTATGCCAATGCATAGTCCAAAACTCACACACGAGGGTAATTACGTGAAGAGCTGTTACATGTCTAATGTAGTGTATCTTCCCTTCTTTAGACTTCTTATATTCTCAACAGGTAACCTCTGCTACAGTAGTATGACGAGCACAAAATTGAATGTATTTCATTGTTATAAATGTAGGTGAAAATAGTTTTTGCACATATTGGAACATGGAAATAAATTTAAAATGAAAGCTGCCATTATTATCATCTCGAAGATTTTTGCTATTTACAACTTGTTATATAACATGGTACTAATAGCCTTTGTGACATTCTTGGATTATAGCCAAGATATATCAAATTTTTTTTTACTTCATTGCTGAATAAGCAATCACTCTTACTATTACCCCAGAATACTACAGTTAAAAATTACCTTTAATATAAATACTTTAGTACAACATTGATGCTTATAATCGTGTAATTAAGAGTTTTATTATCTGCCTTTCCTAGAGAGAAGATGACTTACAGGCATATGAAAATAAAAAGGGAAGAAATTAGGTGTTCCTTGATATTTTGCTTTGTTCAAATAATTTAAAGCAGTTTACATTGAGTCATAAAATATAGAAAGATGCAATAATTTTTTAAAAGTTAGGTAGATGTTTCTGGTGGTCAATAAACAAACAAACAAAAAAAGGTATTCAACTATATTAAATCAACATACAACAAAAATACCCTATTGTTTCTTAATAAAACAGGAGAATTTTTTTTTTAAGATTTATTTATTTATTTATTTGACAGACAGAGATCACAAGTAGGCTGAGAGGCAGAGAGAGAGAGGAGGAAGCATGCTCCCTGCTGAGCAGAGATCTCAATGCTGGGCTCTATCCCAGGACCCTGGAATCATGACTGGAGCCGAAGGCAGAGGCTTTAACCCACTAAGTCTCCCAGGCGCCCCAGGAGGGCATTATTTTTTTTATAAAGCAGTTATATTTGAGGGTTATTTATCAAAGCAAAAAAATTAACTTATTATAATTAATTTAAGGCCATAATTAGGACCACAGCCCATTAAATGTCATGACCAGGCTGCTCTTCTCTTTTTTAGCAACCAAATAATATTCATAGTAAAATTATTTTCATCATTCAATGAGTGATGAAAATGAAACATACAGGTATAAAAGAATATATGGTATATCATGAAGATGTACATTCATCTCATTTTAAAGGTATCCATATCAAGCAATTAAGGGGAAAAAATTAAAAGATGGTTAAGGAGGCAATGGTCCAGAACCAGCACCAGTAGAAATCAGCAACTGATTAGTAGGATGCTACTGATAAATGAGGGTTCTTAAGTAACAGTAATGATTAGTGGTCTATGTTGAGTTCATGTAGTTTTCCTAACTGATGTTGGTTAATATCGAAGTCTGAGAGAGCAATAAAACTTTTAAACAATCATTTTATTACGGCTGGACTTTGCTTCAAGTTTGGAATATACAATGGAATAGCTATGCCTAAAACCAACTTAACTTTCATGTAAAAGATTGATCTGATAAATCTTTTTTGGCACTTAGTGAAACAAGAAACAGTTATTTGGGGCAGATATTTTAATACATAATCTGTTATCATGTAGAAAATTAAAAAAAAAAGGAGGGGCGTCTGAGTGGCTCAGTGGGTTAACGCCTCTGCCTTTGGCTTGGGTCATGATACCAGGGTCCTGGGATCGAACCCTGCATCGGGCTCTCTGCTCAGTGGGGAGCCTGCTTCCTCCTCTCTCTCTCTCTCTCTGCCTGCCTCTCTGCCTACTTGTGATCTCTGTCTGTTGAATGAATAAATAAAATCTTTAAAAAAAATAAAAATAAATAAAAATAAAAATCATACCTGAAACTGTAATAGTAATTACAAAAAAATATTACAAAAAATATTACAAAAAATATTCTTCTAGGAATGATAAAGGTAAACAAATGAGCAATTATCAAAGCCCATCATCATAAGTGGTCTTTGAACAGATCAATAGATAGGGTATCTTCTCTGAATGCTTTATTCAAGTTTTGATCATTAGGAAGGATTGCTTCCAGGATCTAATAAGAACAGTCTGTGATTTACAAAAATAAGTGGCTAACCTTGACTTGTAATGCTAATAAGCTTCTCCAGTATAGTAGATCTAAATAGCCACAACTTCAGTTGCCAAATTCAAACTGTATATAATTGGTCCAGTTTATGCAAATAAACTGCTAATTAAATTATGCTCAGCAGCTATTTGTGCAGACTTTGCCAAATAAACTCATGTTTCCCTACTTACTTTCCAGTTCTCAACAGTAAAAAGTAAAGTTTTTAAGAGGGATACATTTCTTGGGGGTGGATATTAAATATAAACAAATCCTTTATTGTAGTAAAGTTAACCACCTTAGGAACACAAGAAGAGACAATGATCCGATAGGTCCTGCTTCTTAAACCTGGAATTAGCATGTATCCATCTCAGCAAGTGGGAAAATCCTTGATTTAGTCATTCAATGCAGTAGTTCTTAGATGACTACTCTTTTTGTTAAGAAAGAAAGAAAAACAAAATTCCAAACACTTTTTAAAATGGGCTTCTTGATGCGCTTGGAGAAAAGTGCACTTGGAAAAAAGCATGGCAAGTTCCATTTCCACCAACATTGTATGAAAGTGCATCTACTTTGAAAATTTTCTCTTATTTCTTGAGAGACTCCATTGGGTGCTTATCTGTCTTTAATGCTTTATAAATTTACTTTTAACAAGAAAAACAGAATGAACTACAGATGGTAGTAGCTGTCAGAGCAACAGTAAGCAATAAAACAAAGTTGTGTGTTTGACAGTTCTTGGCACAGCAAATGTTTAGAACTGTGAATAACTAAACTCCTGAATCTGGAGGGTGTCTGCACCAAATGAATGGGCATCTATACTCAGTGAATGAATACTGTTGTCTAACTGTGGAAAAAAAAAATAAAAGAATTGCTACTGAGATGAATATTATTAAAGATACTCAATGACTTAGTGGTCAAAGCAAATTTAACACTGATAAAAACGTATAGATATGAAGATGAAGTGGTAGCAAATACAAACATTTAATTCAAAATGCATATAAATTGGCATAACTTCAAAGCTTTTGGTAAGCCAAAGGGTTGAGCTGTAATCTACTGGAGCAATTACCATACACACAAGGAGACTTATTAATGCCTGTCAATGACACAGATTGGGGATGCTGAAGAAAGTGGTTGTGAAGAAAGATGGCATAATTATCAAGCAGAAAATGAATGCTTCTTGCATGCTTTTTTTTTTTTTTTTAAGATAGTTTTGTATGGTCAGAAATTAGAGTGCAAAATTCACCATGATAATTTAAAGATGATTTGGAGAGAACACAACCTTTTACTAGTAAGAAATTGGATTGCACTTTGTATTTTCAACAGACTTGTATGTTGAACATTTAAATCACACTTGGAGGTAGGTCAGTTATCATTCCACCTTATAAGAGTCTTTAATACTTTTTGAACTATCAGCAGGATTGACTAATAACCTACTATGTGGTGAGTACTGTGCTTGGTGCTATGGTAAAATATTTTGCTGAACATTAATTATGTGCACAATTAATAGCGTAATATGCGTGAGGAGACCTGAAGTGTGGCACAGATACAAACTGAAGGCCGATATGAGAGAATATATTATAAACAAAGAAATGAATAATTGAGTAACTGAAGAGGATATGAGCTCCTTGTGGAAAGCCATTTCAGAAACCAAAATGGATGGGGTGCCTGGGTGGCTCAGTGGGTTAAGCCTCTGCCTTCAGCTCAGGTCATGTTCTCAGGGTCCTGGGATGGAGCCCTGCATTGGGCTCTCTGCTCAGCAGGGAGCCTGCTTCCCCTTCTCCCTCTGCCTGCCTCTCTGTCTGCTTGTGATCTCTCTCTCTCTCTCTCTCTCTCTGTCAAATAAATAAATAAAATCTTAAAACAAACAAACAAACAAAAGACTCTGACAATTAAAAAAAATAAAAAGAAAAAAACCAAAATGGCCAATCTCAGTAAGTCTGGTAAACAGAGAGGGATCAGTGAGGCAGTATGTGCAAGTAGGTGAATCTAAATACTTCATATCAGTATCAGAAAGTGTGAAAGTGTTCAGAATCAGAGAGTTCCCATTGAACTTCATTTCCTCCCAAAAGAGGGACTTAAAACTCCCCTCTCCTTTCTTGACACATACATGTAAATGACCCAGAATACTCTTTGGAACATAAGGAAGGAAAGAAGAAAAGGAAAATGGAAGGACTAGTTTGACTGAAAGCCATGACCTTCCTTTTACAGATTCCGTTAAATTTTGAGAAAAGTATTATTGATTTTAGGGATTACCAATCATGTCCTAACCTCTTTAAAAAATAAAAAATAATAATAAACTATTGAACTGAATTATAAATTTACCATTTCCTTTTAATTGGTTTTAAATGAGCATTACTCTAGGTCAGCACAGTCCAATAGAAATATCTGTTACAATAGAAATCTGCACACCCCAATATGATAGCAACTAGTGTCATGTGTCTGTTGAGCATCTGAAAGGCAGCTAATTTGACAGAGGAGGTAAAATTTTAATCTCATTAGATTTAAACTTAAATAGTCACTAAAGGGTGCAGGCTACTGCATTGGACAACACAGCTCTACAATGCAAATACGTTGGAGTCAGAGACCTTGTAAATGATTTCATCTCTCACGGCATCTTGTACAAGGTAGAGCTTATAATACTCAAAACTTGTTAACTGGCCCTGAAAAGAATTAGTAATCATAAAACCAAAAATGGATATGTAGCCCACAGAAAAGTCAATGTAAATTTAAATGTTTCTTGCCTTGATTGCTTAGAAAAATTGAATATATTCTAATCATTATATTCATTGGCATAGCATGAAGAATTTTTAACTTATTGCAAAGTTGATCAAGAAGGACATGAGGTTCTCTTCCCGATGACTGTAGGTTCTAGTTTACCCTTCCACTCTTCAGGGCATAAAGCCAAAAGCAGAGCCAGAACAAACTTGTATAGATTCTCTGTGAAAGTGTGGCCTAGAATTCTGAGTTATATCTCCCCACACTGTCACTGTACATGCCACAATGGTGAGTTTTCATCTCTCCTAAGGTTCAGATCCTTTGTTATCCATGAATTCCTAACATTTTAGCCCAAAAGTTTATTGCAAGATTCTATTCTACTGCAAAAGCCTACTACAAGATTTTTGGGGGCAGCTTAAAAGAAACAAAGGAACACTGTTATGTCGATTTACCCATATTTAAATGAGAGTATAAGCTGTTATTTTGAAAAAGGAAAACAAGCAAAGTGCAACTGTATTTTAAAGCTTCATTCTATTTATCGAGAATTGCATACTGGGTACTATGATCCTCACAATCAAACCACCAAAGCAACTGTAAGAAAATGAATTTCATCTCGCCCATGAAAAACCCAGATTCTTTACCTGCAATCACAATACACTGTTAACAACTTAAGTATTAAAATGCACTATCAAAAAAGGAGGTGAATCACCAGGTTCCCCTGGGGATAAAAATATATGTTTATAAAAAATAAAAAATTAAAAAAAAAAGTAAATAAAAACGTTAAAAAAAAGTAAAAAAAAAAAAAGGAGGTGACACAGTTAAAACTGAACGATGAAGTCTGTGCTTCGGTCTTAGATATTAGTCTTCCACTTAGTTTGACTTTAATGGTTTTTCAAATTCCTCTAAAGAATTTCTATATAGGTGATATTTTCACTTTTTGGTAAAAATATACAAGTATAGGCTTTAGTCCTGAAGAAATTCAGTCTTATTTATACACTACCAAAACAATATGCTTGGTGGTGCCCTGTATAAGGAATTGAAGGGAACAGGACTACCATCCTCTAGGTTATAGGGTTCCCCGAGGTGGGGGTCAACTGGGCCAAATTTGGTAGCCTCTTGCATGACTGTTGGTAAAATACAAGCCCAGAATGTGTGAAAAAAGTGCACTGAAGAGTTCAAAAGTTGGAAATTAAGGATGTTAACATTGGGAGGTAGGATGTTTATTTGAGGCCCTTAGGAAATGAGTAGTAAGAAGTTGAAGGGGAGTATATAGCCAATCCTCATTAATTGTGGATTATGTATTTGTGAATTCCTCTGGTTTGCTACAACCTGTTTGCAATTTCAGAATAAATACTTATGGTGCTTTCACAGCCCTTTGCATTCATGTGTAAGGCTGTGACAATTTTGAGTACCTGCCACTCATATTCCCAACTGAGGTAACAAGGCATCTGCCTTCTGGTTTTGACTCTGATACTGTAAAGTGTCCTCCTTATGACCTATTTCATTTTTCTCATTTTTCTGATTTTTGTTAGTGATTTCACTGCTGAAAATGACTACACTGTGTGGTACAGAGAGTCTGCCTAGTGTTCCTAAGTACAAGAAAGCTGAGATGTGCCTTACAGATAAAACACAGTGATAGATAGGTTTTGTTCGGTCATGACTTAGAGTGCTGTTGACTATGAATTCAATCTCAGTGTTAATGAGTAAACAGTATATAGTAAGTAAGTTACCTTTAGACAGAAATACCCATGAAACAAGGTTATATAATGATTGGTTCATGAACCTGCTGTGACCAGAGGCCCATAGGAACCTAATGCTGTGTGTTCTTTAGTATTTGCTAATTCTTGTGTTCAAGGTGTCTTTATAGAACATAAAAACTATGGATAATGGGAATCAACTGTATTGGAGTAGGAAATATTAGAAACGTCTTATTTATAGTTTTCAGGGAATGTTACTTATGTTCATAATGGGCTCTAGGTCCTCAGCTGAACATTAAGATAGAGAAGACCTGAGAGATTCCAAGATATATTTTCTCAATTTACATCTATGGATTAGTTTCAGTGAGTCCCAGACAGTGTGAAATGAAAGACTCGATTGTGTGTGTATATATGTATGAACTTGTAGGCATTTTGGGAAGGGGGGTATGGTCAGGATTTCCAGTAGGTTTTCAAAAGTATCTATGACTTTAAAAAGAATTACTGATCTGTGGTTTGAGCCTGAGGCCTAGGGTGGTGGTGCTATATACAGAGCTTCAGTTAAGTGGAGCTGGGATTTTGTTTAATACTACCTAGCAAGGATATGGATCTGGGTATGACAGGAGATGGAACTTAAATGGTTCATGGAGTTCTCAGAAAAAGAAGATCATGAAATCTTACACATCTGATGACACATGCAGACTGCTCAGCCATGAAAGACAACCCAATGATGATCTTGGGGAATTTGATCCTTCAGGTATATTTTCAGTTCACAAAAGTTTGGTGGTCATGAAGTTCTTGGCATAAGAAATTTCATATACCAATTTTTTAGTTAATAATTATAAATTTGTGTGCTTTATAGTCAAAGGAAAAAAAATACTCTGTTTCAGGAATTGGTAGCCTATAGGAATGTTTTGTGGTAGTGACTAGTTGCATTGTGCCAACCTTCTGGACCTTAGGTCTACGTTCTTTCATACTTGGCCTTCTGGTCTAGAGTACTTTTCATGATAAATGTATCTGTAGGTGTGTGGAGTACTAGTGGGACTATATTTACAGATGTGGTGAGAATTTTAATAGAAATTTGTATAACACATGGGATGAAATGCTTGTAGGTACCCAAAGAGAAAAGGCAAGTCACATGAGTTTCTAGATCTCAGAAAGCCCTGTTGATTCTAGAGCTGAAGGAAAGGCCCTTCCATTCACTAAATGGCAGTTCTCTAGTTGTCCTAGTCCTTTTTTCCTATCTCATCTTTCTACCATTGAATAACAAACAATTCATGATCTTTACCTAGCAATGTACTTGGATACATCAAATGCATTAATCCTTTTGGTCTAGCAGTTTCCATTTCACAGACTACTGCCTTTGTACCTTAAATAATAACTTACATTTGTAGAAATCTTCTTACTCTTAAAGCATGATCATACTTTAGACTAAATTTATACTGTGCAGGACAAGTAGTTATATCCTGAAATTATTAGAGTAGTGATTAAGAACACTGGCTGTGAGATTGTTCTGCCATTTACTACACGAAAACATCAGGTGGAAAAACTACTTTCCACCTCATATGGTTGAGAGAATTAAATGAGATAATGCAACAAGAGAACCACTTAGCCTAGTGCCTACTGATGCTTAGAGCTTGATATCTGTTAACTATCAGTAGACTCATTATTATGTTACTCATTCAAAGCTTTTTTGACTTTCAACTGTACATTTGTGAAAACTGAAATCCAGTAAAGTTAAAATACTTCCTCCAAACCATTAAACTAATTAGAGATAAATTTGAACAAGAACCCAAGACCCTGACTTATGGGATAGTAAATGTCTGTGTAAGTCACTATCAAATGTACACATTTGTCTCAACTTGACCATTTGCTCCCTTAATTTTGATAGACATGAAATGCTTTAATAAATTGGAGATCTTGACAAAGCCTCAGGGAAGCCTGTATCGTGTTAAGGGAAGCTGGAGTTGTTTTGAAGTGAATTGGTCTTGTTTTTATTGCCAAATATATCTGTATATTATTAACTCTATGAAAAAAAAACATTGTTATAGAAAAATTTTAAAGTTTTTTCCTCCTTCAGGCTTAAAATGAGGTCCATGGAACACATATCAAACAATTACATCATGTATTCTTAATTTATTGTCTTGCTCCATAAGCACAACTTTCATGCTTATAAATCAGGAAAATTCACATATGGTGGAAGAGTCCATGAGGTTTGATACACAATTGGGCTTATTGTTATGCAACCTTAGTGGTTGCTGGGCATTGGTGCAACTAGGTAGTACATAGATTGTTTAAATATAAAATTATCCACTGAAACATGACATTACGTTTTCAAATATACATCCTTATTGTTAATGAATTCAGATGTTTTTCCCAGTGGCACTGGCTTCATCATCACTCTTTCACACAGACAAATAGAGTAAATACCTAACCCAAATTCATACCATACATTATTGGATAATTGGGGGTCAAAGCCAGAGTTCTTAGCTCTCATTTTAGAGTTCAGGCTATTTTCAACTGCTTCAATCATGATGGTAGAAAAGGAAATAAATCTCATTAAAGCAAATTATTATTGGCTTTTTCCTTTCACAATGTGTGGAATTATAGCCTTAAAGTTAAATCTACTGCTTCAGACATGGTTTCCCAAAGACATTAGGATAAAGAAAATACAGTTAGATGGAAGAGTTGCAGACAGTTGTAGACAGGACTATTTTTGTTCATTGCCCACCATTTGACCCCACATTAACTGCCAGTATCTTTCCCCCAAACGTTGTAACAGTCAAGACCAGAGTTCCACTGGTTTTTGGTAGGCGTCCTTCTCTAGCAGCTTTTTTTTTTTTTTTTTTTAAGATTTTTTATTATTTATTTATTTATTTAAAGATTTTGTTTGACAGACAGAGATCACAAGTAGACAGAGAGGCAGGCAGAGAGAGAGAGAGGGAAGCAGGCTCCCTGCTGAGCAGAGAGCCCAATATGGGACTCAATCCCAGGAACCTGAGATCATGACCTGAGCCGAAGGCAGCAGCTTAACCCACTGAGCCACCTAGGCACCCTTTAACATCTTTTGAAATCAAGTTACCTCTTCCTACTAACCTCTGTATATTTTGAGTATTTCATGTGACCAGCTCCTTTACACACAAAATTTTAGAAGCTTAGAAGCTTATAAAAACCATATTAAGACCATATTAAAGTCAGAAGAAAATGTTGTTATACTTTCCTAAGACCTGGGCATTACATTCATTTATCATGAAAGGTAGCAGAATATGCAAGCCCCAAACATGTCTTTTTGGCATGAGAATAATTTTGAGCTGAAGATAATTGAGAAGAGGCTCTGTGCCCTTCCCCTAGTTGTCTAAAAACAGGACACAGATTGGCAAAGATGTCCTCTCTGCCCTCTCTTACAGGAAAAATAGAAGTTAATCCTGGGAGATAACCCTGGACCCTTAATTGGCCCAGAGAGGACAACAGAGAAATACACATAACAAGCCTTACTAAAACTAGCCCAAATCTACCATTACATCCCTACATATTTGCCTTCCTAGAGTTTGTCAGTCAATAGAAACTCAAAATTCTTTTTCTTTATCACTTCTTAAAAATTTGTTGTTCTTTTGTGAAGATGCTTCGTGAACCCGTTCTGACCACCCTTTAAGTTACTCATCTCTGAGTGTTCTCATGTGTATGAGCAATTCTTGTGTTAACCAACTTCTGTTTTTCATTTGTTAATCTAATTTACAGGGCCCCAGCCAATAAACTTAAGACGGGTAGAGGGAAAATACGTTTTCTTTCCTACGATAAATGCCAGTAAATCGGATAAAATGACTTGTGTGGTTAAACAGTTTTCCTTCCTCATTTACTTCAATCTGTAGTTATCCCCCGTGTTCCTTTAGCTTCTTCAGAATACAAATACCTTATACATAGCATCATGCTCACGAACTAATTCTATGCATACACTTAATTCTCTAAGTTTATGAAATTGGACCTTCAATGCACAAAACAAGAAGCAGAAGAGCTGTTAGGAGGTAGAGGGAGGACAGAAATGAGTCTTCCAGACTGAGAAGTCACTTTGAGACCAGAAAACGCAAGCCACTCCATACCATTTACCCAGTTTGAATGGGGTAACTTACTGATTGAGGGACTAGGCAGAGAAATGATCCCGGTACTCCCTGTCTATTCACCCCATCCAGACCTCAAGCTATAGCTTTTATAAAGTGAGGGGCCCGGGGTGAGGTCACAGGGTAGTTATGTAAAGTGGTACAGTCATCTCTACTAGTTGCTTAAGTGGTGTCACCTGTGTACTAGTCATGGACACTAGTTACCTAAAGTGGAGCTTTCTGCGTATCACTGTAAGGAGGATCGAAGACTTCTGGCATTCTAGTCACGGCCTGTGTTAACTTTCAGTGGGCCTAGAACACATAGACATGGTCACGGTGTGGGCAAGAACAAGATGCCGGACCAAAGATGGAGTCCTTGTTGTCAGCATGCCTGCAAGAGCAAAAATAGGAAGGACCAAAAAGGGTCCTTAAAGCAATACAAATGATGCAGGAGATGATCAATACTCAAAGCTAATCCATGAGCATTCCCAGAGGATTAATGCCGTTTGTGCCAGCTATATATTGTCCAAGCATGGTGCTGCTCCCAAGTACAATAGCCTTCACTGAGTCCTTGTGTATGTGAGGAAATGAAATGCTTTAAAAGCTGAAGTCAAGTCAAATTCCCACAATTTATGACTGTACCTTTTCTCATTGTGCCCTTAATCCCTTCTCTTGAAATTAAATGAAAAAGATCTTCCTTTGGAAATAATATTTTTTAACAGAGGCAATTCATCTTAATAAAAGAGTTCCAATTATGGAGTAAGACTGAATTTTAATTTACTTTCTTTGGGCTTTAGATTCTTCATGTGTAAACTGAAATATTAAGAGTATCCTCATTTTCATGAAGATATAAGGTAATGTAAAAAAATATTTAATACACATCTGCTACACAATAAAAATGAGCAAATCTGATTTTTTATATATATACATACACACACTTATGTGTACCTGACATATGTTAATTATATAGCTTTATTATACATACTTAAATTAATTTGGCTCTCGTCATGAAAAAACTATGCCTTATGGCAAGATCTTTTTCAATAGGTTGTCATTCACTCGTGTTTTTTTTTTTTAAGTTTCAGTGTTTAGAGGAATAGCTATAATAACGAATGGCGGAGTCAATATTTAAAATTAGTTCACTAGATTTAAAAGATAGGTTAAAATCAGTGAGTTGTGTTTTGGCAGAAAGAAATAGAAAGGCCTATATGTCAATTTAAATGATGAATGGGGCAGTCAAAAAGATCTAAGAGTTTTACTTCCCCCAAACTGAATATTAAGGTGTAATAGTTAGGCAATAAACATAACCTTGAAATGAACTCATCAGAATTCAGTTTACAAGAAAGTTAACCATTTTGGAAATTGTTCTCTGTGCCTATCACCTCATACCGTGGGATCGTGTTCTGTTCTGGGCTCTGTGATTTAGGGGTTACACTGAAAAATGAAATAATATACTTTACAAAATAGAGTGCCCTTTGTCACATGAGAAACAGCTAGATGAACTGCTATAATTTAGCTTAAAGAAGAGATAACTTAAGGAGATTCTGCTTTCCTGTCTTCAAATATTTGAATGAGTACAATGTGAACAGACAAATTTATTAGTTACTCAGTACTTTTCTAATAGCTTAATAACTTCTAGTTAAAACTCAGGAACCATAATGTTTAGCAAGGAAAAGGAATCTCAGAGAGGCTGAATGATTTAGAAATAGAGGTCTACAGACTCTGTTGAGGGCCAGATATTAGTATTATATTAGACTTTTTGAACAACGTGGCGCAGTACTTAACTGTAATTGTGTGAAAGCAACAGTAGACATAAATAACTAGGTGTGGCTATGTCCCAGCAAATTTTATTTATGAAAATTAGCCCTAGGCTGTGGTTTGTGAACCTCCAATTTGGGGATTTAATCACATATATATAAAAAAGTGGAGGGAGAACTATAAAATTCAGCATCTTCAATTCTAAAGAAATAACAAATCTTTTAACAAGAGTTAAAAATGTAAGCCTCTAACTCAGGATATTTTCAACAGAATCTGACCATTTGTTGGAGTTACTTATTCATTCATTCACCCATTTATTCCCAAAGCATTGAGTGTCTACAGAAATTCCAACCGATTGCTGGTTGTATCTCATTGACTGCGACTGTACAGCATGCCCATATCTAACTGCAAGTGACCCCTGAAAAGCAAATATTTTATACACCAAATCCAAGTTCTCTTCACAAGGAATAATACTGAGTAGGAAACTAACAATATGTGCCATACTGAAAAGTAATAAGTGGTGCATAAACAATGAATCTTGGAACACTGAAGAAATAAAATTAAAAAAAATAAAAGTAATAAGTGATAGAGATACTTATGAAATCACACAGTGAGAAAAATGATCAGTTTTATACTGGATCTCAGGGAAGATCACCAGAGACAGTGAAAATCATTTAAAAAAGGATTCATGCATTCATAAAAATATTAAAAACATGACAGTGAAAGATTTCTAGAAATCTTATGTTTTACAGTTTGGAGGATCAACAACATGACTGTAACACCTAGGGACTTTATGTTCAATTTATCCTTTCTTAAACTCTTTTCTGAAAGTTGTCTAATTAGATTGGTCTACTGGAAGCATTTAAACACTTCAAAAGTCATGTGCACCCAGGAATAAGAAGAATTAAAGTAATCTTTCATAGTTATAGTATGGTCCTTTCTCTAGAAACCATAATAGAATGACAGGTAAAAGAATTTTATTTTTAAATAAAGAGTAAAACCAAAAGGCGAAAGCGGAGCACTAGCATTCAGCTGCTAGGTACCTGTATGGCATCTGGCTAGAATCCATTGTGATCAGTGAAGCAATCCTTCTGATTCATTGGCCTCCATAACATACCAATTATTAAATATTTTTTATAACATTCCTGTGGTAGCAACAAAACTTGGAGATTGAGAAAGATGAAAGAAAAGTTCTAATTGATTTAGCAGCTCTGAAAAGGCTTAATTCTAACTTGACAGCGAGGAATAAAAATATGCAACATGATTTATCATAAAACCTCTAATAGATTCAGGAACTGACATCACTGCCTAACTCTGAAGGTCAAGGTGAATATGGTATTAAAAAATAGAGGATCAGGGGTGCCTCAGTGGCTCAGTCAGTCAAGCGGCTGCCTTTGGCTCAGGTCATGATCCCAGAACTCCTTGCTTTGAATTCCTTGCTCAGTGGGGAGTCTACTTCTCTTTCTCCCTCTACCTGCTGCTATGCCTACCTATGATCTCTCTCTCTCTCTCTTAAATAAATAAACAAATATTTAAAAAAATATTTCATCTGTAAAATAAGCTTAAGAAACAGTGAGACTTATATATCTATAGTCACACCTGTCCCGCTGAAGAGTTGCCTCTCCCCAACTATTCTGAGCTGGATTGCTCTCCACTAGACTGAGCTTGAGGCTAGATCATGGCATTTCCAAGACATCAAGCACAACCAGTCCAGTTGTAGCAGATAAGACACCTCTAAAGACTTGTCTCCAAGAAGAACTTGATACAATAGTAATAAATTTGGAATAATTCAAGGAGAATTAAGACAGAAAATCAAGCCAATAAAAAACCAGTACCCTTAATACCAACAAGGTATACATACAGAAAGCTGCTCAAAAACAGAAAAAAGAATCCTAATGTAAAATATGGCACAATTAATCTTTACAAAAACATAATAATGTGAATCCTGAATATTGATTTAACTAAAGTGATGTTATAACTGTCAAGGATGGGAAAATTTGTGCCGCATACCTGGGGAAGGGTTAGAGAGTGAAAAAAAAAAATTGCTAAATCCACATTTCCCATGGTGGGATATAAATAAATCAATGTTAAAAGATTTTTTAAAGCACCAATATAACAATGTTGACAATATGTAAGTAAATAAACACAAACAAATGAACTCCGGAGTGTACGAAATGCAGGACTCAGGGAAGACAGGTGACTGACTCTCATGTCATTATTCTTATGGAAATGTTTGACTCATTAAATCATGTGCATGTATATTTTGGTTGAACATAAACACTGGATTACAACCTTAGGAACAGCTCATGGTAGTTATCTTTTATTATAGTCTTTTCACTTGAGTTCACCTAAGTTACATTCTGTCTTATTACTGTAAACACTAATAGTAAATTAATCTTGCAGTTTGTCACATACATTTGGGGAACGTCTTGTTTTACTTATAATTAGATGCTTTCCTCTTTATTATATACATGTTCAAAAGTTATTTATGGTCTAGCTAGCATGGGATCTCATTGCATTTAAAAGAACCCTTTGCTTCACTGAACTTTCATCATACCAAGGGCCGGCTAAGATCCATCTGAGGCATCCATAGGCTTTCGAGAGACCTCAGGATGTGCTGATGTTGCATGCAGTAGAGACGAAATCAGCCTCCTTCATTTACAATACAGAGAAACGAGCGATAAGTGACGATGGGATTATATTTTCCTATCTCACTATGAAATTTGACTTCAAACAATATTTACCAAACTTGAGACTCACTGGTACTTCACTCACTTCTATAAAATATATAAAACTTTATCTGCAAGTTTCCTAAATGACTTCCATTGCTCCTTGTTTATTTGAAGATCTAGTTCACATCGTCTTCTCTTGATTTTAAATCTCATTTGAAAATATTTTCTTCTCACCTCATTATCAGTTTCCTTTTTTCTTCACTTGCTTTAATATTGCTCAACACTTCACTGTGCTTTTTGACACTGAGTTTGTGGGAGAGATGATTTGCTGTTTCAGTAAGTTGCTGGAAATTTAGAGTACAGGAAAAAATTACAGAACTATTAAAAGATAATGTTGTACAAGTTATTGGTGCAGAAAAGTTGAAGCAAAGGCCTTGCCTGTTTTTCATAATGTTTCCCTTTCCTATGCCTTTTCTTTTTGTATATCCTTCCTGGTCTTCCCTACATATTGTAACTCACTAAATTCTACTACTCATCATTTTTGTTTTCTGATTAAGGAGATGACCTACAGCTCCTGTTAGTTTACCATGAAATGGGAAAAAAAAAGCAAGCACTATAAAAGAGCAGTGAATTTTAAAAAATGAAATAAAAGATCAATGAATTTAAGATATCAACAAGAAATGACAGCTTTTTAAAAGAGGTCAAGCTTATTACTTTCATGTCAATACCATGAAGAATTTCCAAGACATGCTGGCCCCATCTATCCCTCTAACGGCATATATGCAAACCCATACACAAAGGCGTACACTTCAGTATCACTGCATGGGCCATTGGGTAAATGCCCTATTTCCCTCCTGGACTGCCTACATAGATACATTACATTTGATCCAAGCTACAAGTTTTACCTATGTTATAATTGAATATCGGTATATGAAAAGAAAGCAACTAGGTTTTGTCAAAACCTATGTCACCTTGAAAATAAAATTTGCACTCTCAGTTTGCCAAGAACACAACTCTAAACAAGTTGTCTTTTAGCAATTAAAAATGCTGTCAATAACCAATGAAGAAACTCTATGGTTCAGGCATGTTTAACAAGAAGGATATAATAGGTATTGCTACTTTTTGACATTTCTAATAATGCCCTCATTTCCGGCTGGCTTTTTCCTAGTGTGTGGTCTAGAGGCAGAGAAGTCAGCCTGCTGGTGTCCTAGCAAAGAAATTAGATGTGCTTGTCCCTTCTAATCACCACTTCAGGCAGCCAAGGGGACAATAAATGGCTGTGGCTCAGCCAGTTGAACTGAATCGAGATGGAGTCTGCATCTTTCGCAAGTGATGCAAGGAGAGAATGGGTTCCAAACTGTTGCCATGACCACCCAAGGCCGGTGGTTGGTTTCATAGTCATCTGAAGATTTCTTGGTTCTTCCAGTAGCCAAGTCTAGTTCTATAGCCTCCCTACCTCTGCTCTGTATCCATCCTTGATATCTTTCCAGGAAACTCTCTTTTGCTTAGATTAGCCAGCATCAGTTTCTACTGCATACAGTCACAAACTCCTCAGTGACACCTAGGATATTTTGCCGGAAGCCTGATTGACAAATACAGTTGCCTTGTATTATTTCTTACTGTAGAAACTATCCTGCTATCATATGTGCCCTGCAAAACAAAACACCCCCCCCCCAAATCACAAGAACAAAACAAAACCAAAAAAATTGCAAAACAAAACAATGAAAACAGTTATTTTATTGCTGATATTAATCTTCAGAAGGAGAAGTTAGCATTGAAATTTTTTGGTGAGCAGAAAGAAGAGGATTGGATATAGTAAATCACTTTTTCCTCAGGCGGGGCCTGATTTCACCCAAGCTTTTTAATGATGCCCCCTCTTAAATTCATTTCTTGGATCTTCATCAGTGGTTATTTGGTTCTACTCGGGATGAGAGAAAATGAGCTTATGTACTTCCATTCAGATTACACTAGTCTTAAAGTGAGCTGTCAGATAGGCTCTTGTGATTTCTGGTCTAGTGTAGTCCAGTGATTGTATATTAGCACTGCTGAGGGAATCAGCAAGGTTTCTCTTTCTTGTATTTTCCCTAGCTGTGACAGTATGGCGGTGGGGGGGGGGCATTTTTCCTTTGGGGCCTCAATACCCACATTTCCAAATGAGTTCCAACATTTTGTGATTCCATAATTCTGTACTTTCAGCAAGGTTATTTCAAAAAATATAAACACCTGTAATTGCAGATTTGAATGACAGTGACATCCTTTTGCCCTCACTGCATTCAGATTTTTGCTGAATTTTATATTAGCTTAATTTTAGTCATTTAAGGAGAAAAAAACCATTTTATATGTCTAAGTAGTTAACAGGTACTCACATGGCGAATGGACATATGTAGTCCTGAATTTAATAATGATAATTTAATAATAATTATAATAACAAGTGTTTTTTAACATAATTTAATATTTTTATATTGTGCAAGATTGTAAAATATGTTTTTATTTATGTATGATAAAAGCTACAATCTTTTAATTACATAAGCTATAATAAGTTGCATAATAAGAATAGATATTTTAAGAGAGGCTCTATTATGGGATTTCTATAAAAATCAATTACCTTGGCTGTACAAATCAGTGGATCTGTTCCTAATTATTAAACATGAAAACATTTCAGTGAAACATTTTCTTTTATTTGACTTTTATGATTACCAAAGTTGTTTTTGCACACAAGCGAAAGAGTCAAGGGACTGTACAATTCTTAAGAAAAATAGCAGTGCCCAAACTCTTCCTCCCATTTCTACTTCCTCAGAGGCAACATTTTCAACTCTAGTTTTTTAGCTATCACTTTTGATAGTTTTCCTCCATCCGTGTTAGTAGAATAACAATATTGCTATTTCTTGCTCTTTCCATACTCAGATAGGTCGTACCTACTAACTCTTCACAATGGAAGATGGGCACTTATCTGTCTTTTACTCACTGGGCCCCAGAGATAAACATACATACTTCTCAGTTCTTCTATCTTCCTTATAAAATTATGACATAATTTTGATTAAAATTATTCAGGGTACATTACGATGGCTATGCAAACACTATTCACAGAGGAACTATGTAAAAATGATGACTGTTTCTCGTTCATTGAGCAATTTTTTGTTTCGTCTCTCACTAATAATTGTCTCACTTTGCTGCTGGCTTAGTTTCTCTGTACTAATTCCTTGAAAAATGCCCAAACTCTCTTACATCAGATATTGTATCAATTTTATTTTCTTAGAGATAATCTTGCTGGGAACCTTCTAAACTGCTCCTTTTTCACTCTTGCTGTCCAATGGCTTGCTACATTCCTGGTATATTCCATCATCTCCATTCTGGAGTTATATTCTTTCCTTTTTCTCAAAGGAAAGGAAAATCCCATTTTCTGGATTCCATGTCTTCCTTTTTCTTGGTTACTCCTTTATTTTAGTACATTTCTTTAAAAGTTTCCTAAGAAAGAATGCATGGTGGGGGGTAGATATTTGAAGCTCTTGAATGTTCAAAATGTCTGTCATTACCCTTAATTTGTCAGTTTGTCTAGGAATAGAAATCTAGAGTCAAACTCTTTTTATTTCAGAGTTCCAGTTAGGTCTTAATCATCTTTCAGCTTCCAGAAGCGCTCTTGAGTAGTTAAAACCCATCCTGTTTTTTGATCCTTTGTACGTAGCCTGTTTTACCTTTCTAGAAGCTTTAGAATCTTTTATTTAACTTGTAGTTCTGAATTTCCTCCCTGAAGTGCTCCGGAATAGAGTCATTATATCCACTCAGTGGGCACTTGACACTTCCAATCTTGGAATTCCTGTGTATTAGCTCAGATAAATCTTCTTGATTGTTTATTTCATCATTTTCTGTGCTTTCTTGTTCTTTATTCATTGAACTCATCATTCGAATATTTTTCATTTTTTTTTACTAGTTCCTTAATTTTCAAACTTTTTTCCCCATTAAACTCAACTTTTTGTCACTTTATTCTACTTTTGGGAAATTTCTTTAAGTTTATATTGCAATTGTCACACTGACGATTTCTTTTTTGCTATTGTATTTGAATTTTCTAACTAATTTTCTTCTCAGAACCAACACATCATATATGTTTCTATTGTTGTTTCATGAATACAACATCTGTTGTTATTTTTCTGGGATTATTAGTATGTATATAATTGAATTTTTCCTTTCCCTATATAATCCACTCACTCTTTGTGCTTTCCCCCTGTTTATATATTTGTATATTTTGGTCCTGTCATTCGTCATTCATGTTCAGACTTGAATGAGACGTCTACTGATCCTTTTGTCTATTCATGTGTTAGATGAGATAGGAAAAAATTGTTTAAGAGCTACAGGTGTGTTGAATTTAGGCTTCACTGTGGTGACTTGGTTGGAAACTTTTCTTGAAAACTGCCCTATGATGGTATCTTTCCTTCATATCTAGTCATATTATCTAGAGAACAGGTTTTCCTAAAATTACAGGTTACAAGTCTGGCCACAGTCTTCTGGAAACTGAATGGGGAAAGATACATGGTGAGTTTCAAGGTTGTATCTATATTTATATAAAATATAGATATTTGTTTCTATATTTACTTTTCTGTATTTATATAGCCGTAGATGCCCCTGTTTGGGGTTTGGTACCTTTCCTACTGCTTTGCTTACTGAAACATCAGGGACTTTCCATTTTATTCTCACCAGAGGATAAGCCACTAGTCTCCTACTGAGGTTTTAGCCCCAGCTTTACCCTCACTTTCAGATATTTATGCTGGTGTTATTTCTTGGGGTTTTAGGGATTCCAATGTACAATTAGATCATTACTTGGCTTTTCCCATTGCTTGATTAGGATTTAACATACTTGGGTCTTATAAGTCAATGACCATTTTTTCTTGTACATACCATATTCCAAAAAACTATTCCTAATCTTTTTTCTTTTATACTTTTTATCTTTTTGAGTTTGTGTTTTAAAATCCCTCTAAAAAAAAAGATAATAATAAAATCTCTTTACTGTTATTTTCTATTTTGGGAAGGAACAAACGTGAATATATATAGATAATGTGTCCTTTTTAACTAGAAGTTTGAGCATTATGTTTTTATTTCAATAGAAATATAGAGCTATATAATTTTATGCCTATAATATTTGTGATACTTTAAAATGATCACTGTTGAATGCTCAGTTTCCATAGAACAAAGTATAAAATTAATAAATTAACAGAATGAATTAAAAATGGCACTTACACGTTTTTAATTTTTATAACTATTTGGAAGCATAGATATTTTGCATATGAGGAAATTGGGTCTCTGAAATAATTTTCCCAGGTTTTTCAAAATAGTGTGATCTGAATATAACTAGTGTGTTGTAACATTTTTCTATAAAAATACACACACATCTATAATTGATAAATAAGCTATTCTACAATAAAAACTAATAAACAGGTCCACGAGTGGCTTTCTATGTATTGGCCAAAAAAAAAAAAAAAAATTGATTTAAGTGAGAAGTTGTGAGGATCTTTAAGGAAGAGAGAAGCATTAAAAAAAAAAAACTTTTAAGGAGTTAAGGAGTTAGTGAGTTTGTGTGCTGTCCTCACACCTGTCAGAATGGTTAAAATCAATAACACAAGAAACAACAAGTGTTAGCAAAGATGTGGAAAAAGAGGAACCCTCTTGCACTGTTGGTAGGAATGCAAACTGGTTCAGTCAGTCTGGAAAACAATATGGAGGTTCCTTAAAAAGTTAAAAATAGAACTATCCTATGACCCAATTGCACTACTAGGTATTTACCCAAAGGATACAAAAATATTAATTTAAAGAGATACATGCACACCAATGTTTATAGCAGCTTTATCTATAATAACCAAATTATGGAAATGGCCCAAGTATCCCCTGATCGATGATAAATGGATAAAGGAGAGCTGGTATATATTAAATATGAGTTAGCCCTAAAAAGGAAGGAAATCTTGGCATTTGCAATGACATAGATGGAGCTAAAGGGTATTATGCTAAGCTAAATAAGTCAATCAGTGAAAGAAAACTACTATATGATTGCACTCATACATGGAATTTAAGAAACAAACAAGCAAAGGGAAAAAAGAGAGAGAGATATAGACAAATGAAGAGACAGACTCTTAATTATAGAGAGCAAAATGATGGTTATCAGAGGGAAGGGAGGGGGGAGGAAGGATTAAATAGTTGATGGGATGAAGGAGCTTGCTATGATGAGCACTAGGTGTTGTATGGAATTGTTGACACACTATATTGTACACCTGAAACTAATATTACACTGTATGCTAACTAGAATTTAAATAAAAACTTAAGAAAAAAGAAGTTTGTGAGATGTAACATGCTTCCTCACTTCCAAAAAATTCTACATGATCCATAGCCCATGGATTTAGTATTTTTAATAAAATAATGAGAGAGATTATAGTCCATATTAGAACATGTCAATTACATTCACAGTGCACACTTTTGAAAAATGTGTCAATTTACTCCCAATCTCGGTTTCCTCATATGTAAAATTAGGATGATACTCCATGAATTGTTTAAAGGGTTAAACATAAAAACTTAATAAATACTAGTAAAGCACTAGGAATGTAATAATTTCCATAAAGCTTCTACCTTTTGTTAATGAGTACAAATTCAAAACCATATATAAATTTTGGAGAAGTTAGATTGACTGCATATCTTTATTTTGCCAAGACTTTAATATTGGCAAGACTTACTGATTCTTAGGAAGAAGCTTCTTCTCTAACTACAGTCCATTTGCATGCCAGGAATAAACAAAGGAGGACTCATTTTCAGAGTGCTTCACTAATAAGAAGTGGACTAACGTTTAGGTTTGTTTTAACAAATTTCTGTGTCTGTAGTATCTTGGATAGTGACTGACAGTAGGCTCTCCACAAATGTTTACTGAGTAAGTGGATGAAGCAAAAATATTGCTAAAATTAGACCACTGTTTTTTTCTAGTTATGCTTTCAATTTATATTATCATTCTTTCCAAACTTATATTTAGATATATACCTCATATTAACACAGAGGTAGGCAGATATTTTTTAATGGATTAGATAATAAATATTTTAGACTTTGTGGGCCATACGGTCTTGTCTCTGTTGAAGATACTAAACTCTGTCATTGTAAACAGAAGTAGCTATAGAAAGGACATAAGCAAATGCACAGGGCTGTGTTCCAATATAACCTTAATTATAAACAGTAAAATATAAAATTCATATAATTTTCACATGTCACAAAACATTTTTTTTTTAAAGATTTTATTTCTTGGGGCACCTGGGTGGCTCAGTGGATTAAGCTTCTGCCTTCAGCTCAGGTCATGGTCTCAGTGTCTTGGGATGGAGCCCCACATTGGACTCTCTGCTCGGCAGGGAGCCTGTTTCTCCCTCTTCTTACTCTGCCTGCCACTCTGTCTACTTGTGATCTCTCTCTCTGTCAAATAGAGAAATAAAATCTTAAAAAAAAAAAAGATTTTATTTCTTTAATAGAGAGAGAGGGAGCAAGCAGGAGCAGGGGGAGGACCACAGAGGGAGACAGAGAGAAGCAGACTCTGTGCTGAGCGAGGATACCCTAGGATAGGAAGCTCAATTCCAAGACGCTGAGATCATGATCTGAGCCAAAGGCAGATGCTTAACTGATGGAGCCATGCCAATACCCAAACATTCTTCATTTGAAATTTTTTTCAATCACTTAAAAATTCAAATACCATTTTTACCTTCCAAACTGTTCAAAAGCAGGAAGTGGGCCAGGTTTGTTAAACAGACTATAGTTTGCTCCCCTTTATCCAGTTGTTTGTTTAAAAACATGGGGAGAGAATTTGATGAACAATGTCCTCTAGTTGGCAGTACAGTCATACAGCAAATATAAGATATTTTTATTAGAAATTACAGTAGGACTTCTTTTCACACTATTTCCAATAACACTGTCACAGCAAACTTGGAATCTAGTTTACTCAGGTATTATGGTTTCCATGTTATGACAAGGATGTTTACCAAAACATGTTGCTCATCTTAAAAATTCTCACTGGTTTCAGAAAACAAACAAATGAGCAATTATTATTTCGGTTTTTTTTTCACCTTTCTCAAAATTGTAATCGTTTTTGACTCCGTTCTTTCCCTGTATCTTTCTCCCATCCTTCAAAGCCTATCAATTCCCAAATCTTGTCAGGTTTTCTTTTCTTCAAGTCCTAAATGTGTTCTTTTCTATCCCCATTCATTGCCTCGTTCAGGACCTTATCAACAGTTATATTTTGTGAAATAAACATTTTATATACTCTATTTCTCTTCTGTCAATCACCTGTCGCCATAATCCTCTGAACTGTGAAGATGATACAAATATGGACTCTCATTAGAAAAACTGCCACATGGTCTTCTTTTCCTTACAAGGACAGGCATAGGGCATTTGTCAAAATTACAAGACAAGTAGCTTAGAAATAAATACAAAGAAAATAGTTTTCAATGTCATGGGTCATGACAGAAAACAAATTGCATGGCTAGGTTGGCTTTTAACCCGAACACGTATTCACAGAATTTGCAACTGAGCAATTGAAAAAGAGAGAAGATCGGGATGGCAGGCAAAAAATGACTAGCTTCAGGGATCAGGAGGAATCCTTCGATCATCTCTGTTTTTAGACTTAACTCCATGGGTTTTCCTATATAAAAGTCTTCTGTTCAGACAATATTCAGGCATCAGGACATTACTTCTGAAGTTTCTTCTTCTGAGATTTCTTGAACTTCACAAGAATTAATATTATTACATATGAATTAATGGGAAGCTAGCAATTTTTTCATGTCTCATTCCAGAAAAACCACACTAAAGACTAGAAGACAGAGGTAGTTGGCTTACCCCTGTTATGGATGGAATGCCTATATCTTGAGTCTATCAAGAGAAATAAAGGTGTGAAAGCAACAAACAAACAAACAAACAAACTTGTCAGATGACGCTGACACACGGAACTTTTAGAGCAATCTAGATATCCTCTGTGCCTCACACACATCCTCCCAAGCCAATAAAGTTAAACATTAAGGCAATTAACCACATTTTGAAATTCTTTTGCCTCTAAACAATCGTTTAGAGGCAATGTGGAAAACACTCTTATTTTTTATGAGTTTAAATTTGTAATACTTTCAGACAGAACAGTTTGGCATCTGTCAAATTTATAAATATACCTACCCATTTTGGTGAACTGTGTTGGTATTCTACATATTTGCTTCCTTGCCCCATGAGGAGAATTATATATCCACACCCATTGACATCAAGCTCGACACATGACTTTCACAGTGAACTCTAGGTAGAAGTAGCATGCATTATTTTCAAGTGGTTTTAAGTTATCATACGGTTAACCATGTCCTCTTTCCCTTCTACCAAAAACAGTGCATTTTGGTAAGGGAGTTCTTCAGCCTAGGTCCTAGAATGAGGATAATGTATGAAAGAGCCAAAGCATCCTGCAATGAAGATGTAACATGGGAGAGAAACCTTTATTGCTATAAGCTACTGTGAATTGGACATCAGTGTGTTTTTATGGTAAGATTCAACCTAAGCAGACTGATACAGTATTTTACTCAGTAATTCAGATTCTTGGAATTTATCCTTTAGTTATACTCATGAATATATAAGATAGATAGATGATAGATAATCTGTTGCTGTTATTATGTGTAAGAAAAATGACTGGAAACAACTTCAATGTTCATCAGTAGAGAACTGGCTAAATAAAGTATGATGCAATCATACAAAAATAATCTATGAAGCTGCAGAAAGAAATGAGAAAGCTTTTATATACTAACATGAAATGATCTCATTCATATTTATAGTCATGAAGATGAAGAGACAAAAAGAAAATAGTTATGTGTTCATGCTGACTATCTCTGAAAGGTGGTATAAACTTGACTCTGTTTAGAAAAACTGGATGGCAGATAAATAGATTTGATAAGGTGATTGTTTTTATTGCTTGCCCCGTTGTACACTTTAAGTTTAGAATATTTGTGAATGGATATAATATATTCAAATGAAAAATAAAATTGTAAATCAAAAAAGAAGTTACAGTATTTGCATAAATCATATCTGGATTTTGGAGTTCTGATCTTCCTATTTATTCTATACTATAATTAACCCTCCTTTTGTTTAACACATTAAGTTTCAATTCCAGCTACTACATAACTCTAACCATTTGTTATGTCTGAGTACAATTCCTTGACATTATGCAGTTTTGTCTTGCTAATGTTGCCCTCTGGGATTTTTTCCCCTTCTTTGAATTATAAAGACAGTTGGTGCCCTGCCTAGAACTATTGAATTGGTGCATCCATTTTACAGCAACTGGGAGTGTTGGCTGGTAATTCTTGCCTTTACCCTTTTCTGGAAAATTGTCTTTGGCCGACAGAAGCCATCTTACCCCAGGATACATGGGTGGTTATGGCACTTTTCCTAAAAGAGGTTTACAGCCAGAGCTGACTGATACAAGAATAAAACAAACAAACCAACGAAAGACACTCAGCTTAGGTCTCATGGATCACTGTGAAACAACTTGGTGTTGCCATTCATGGTCCAGAGCTCCCCATGGAATCAGGAGCTAAGGTCACATATTTATTTAGCTTCTTCCCTTGCCCTATCTTGATTTCTTTACTTCCTCACAGTTTCTTCTGATAAATTTTTTTGGGAGGGTCCATAGAATACTATTTAAAAACAGAATGAGAAATACATTTTGTGGGACACCTAGGTGGCTCAGTCAGTTAAGTGACTACCTTCAGCTCAGGTTACCAGCCTAAGGTCCTAGGATCAAGTCCTGCATCAGGCTCCTCACTGAGCAGGAAGCCTGCTTCTTCCTCTGCCTGCTCTGCCTGCTGTTCCCCCTGCTTGTGCTCTCTCTCTTTCTCTTATTATTAAATAAATAATTAAATAAAATTTTTAGAAAAAAATGTGTTTAATAAGAGAAATACATTTTGTGTGTGTAGGTGAATGCATGTGTTGAGTGTGCATGTGTACAGCATTATCGAGGTCAGTGATGGCTGTCTTGTGTAGGTTGGAACTTATAGGAGAGCATGCTATTACAGATCTAACTTTCTTAACAGTGATGAGAATACTAGGATCCTGGAGTAGTACAGGCCAAGTAACCAGCATTTAACTATCAAAAATCAAGTAAGCATAATTACTGTAATGGGCAGCTGGGTCATCATGGCAACCAGGAGGACCTGAAGTCAAGGAGAGAGAGTCAATTATCATATGGTTTCACTTACTTGTGGAGCGTAAGGAATAACACAGAGGACATTGGGAGATGGAGAGGAGAAATGAGTTGGGGAAAATTGGAGGGGGACACAAACCATGAGAAACTGTGGACTCTGAAAAACTGAGGGTTTTGGAGGGGAGCGGGTTAGGGAGTTGAGTGAGCCTTGTAGTGGGTATTATGGAGGGCACGTATTGCATGGAGCATTGGGTGTGGTGCATAAACAGTGAATGCTGGAACACTGAAAAGAAATAAAATAAAATGAAAAACGAAAACAAAAACAAAGATATATTTAAAAATAGCGAATATAACATACCTTATAGGAGTAAGGCAAATATATAATCAACAAGGTATTGTGTAATATATAATCAAAAGACATTAAGATGAGATGAGCAGTCATAATCCCTTACTACTTTTCCAGATCTGATTCTGAGCTTACACTCAAAATCCATTACTTGAAGGAGGGACCAGTTTCCCATGAGAAAGGGCCTTACAACATTGTAGAATATTTAGTAGTCAGTCTCCCAGGCTTTCCATAAATGATCTTTACCATTTACATGAGTAGTCATATACTAAAAATAAGGTAATGTCCAGCTATTTTGAAGACCTTTTCAAGTGATCTATTTCATACTGAATGAGTTGTGGTAGTCTTTTTTTTTTTTTTTTTTTTAAGAATTGATTTACTTCATGTATGTTGTCAAATTTATGTGTGTAGAGTTTTTTGTAGAATTCCTTTATTTCTCTTTAATATCTGCAGGGCTTGTAATAATATCCCCTATTTCATTCCTGATTGGTAATTTCTGTCTTCTCTTTCTTTTCCTTTATCAGTTTTCCTAGAGGTTTCTCATTTTCTTTTTTGATCTTTTCAAAGAACCAGATCTTTGCTTATTGATTTTTCTGTACTAATTTCTGTTTTCAATTTCAGTTATTTCTGCTCTTATTTTTATTATTCTTTTTCACTGCTTGTTTTGGGTTTATTTTGATCTTTTTCTAAGACTTTCAGATGGAGCTTAGATTATTGATTCAAAATCTTTCCTCTTGCTAATATATGTATTGCATATGCTATGAATTTCTTTCTCAGCACTGTTTTATTTGCATCCTTTTAATTTTGCCTGTTGTAGTTTCATTTTTATTCCATTAAATCTACTGTTTTGATTTTTCTCAAGATTTCTTCTTTGACCCTTAGATTATTTAAAAGTGTACTTTAAAAATTTTTTTTAAAAAGATTTTATTTATTTATTGATCAGATAGAGATCACAAGTAGGCAGAGAGCCAGGCAGAGAGAGAAGGAGGAAGCAGGCTCCCTGCTGAGCAGAGAGCCAATGCGGGGCTCTATCCCAGGACGCTGGGATCATAACCTGAGCTGAAGGCAGAGGTTTACCCCAATGAGCCATCCAGGTGCCCCTTAAAAGTGTATTAGTTGGTTGACAGATGTTTGGATATTTTCCCATTATCTTCCCAGTATTGATTGCTACCTCAATTCCATTTTGATCAAAGAACACATCTTATGATATCAATTCTTTTACATTATTTGAGGTTTCTTATATGGACCAGGGTAAGGTCTATCTTGGCGTATGTTCTAGGAGGATTTGAAAATAATATGCATTTTATATATGCTATTGGATGGAGTGTTCCATAAATGTCAATAAGATCCTATTGATAGATGCTATTGTTGAGTTCTATACTTTGCCAATTTTCTAGTTGTTTCATCAGTGTTGAAGGAGTGGTGTTATATCTCCAACTTTAGTTGTGGATTTGTTTATTCTTTTTAGTTCTATCAGATGTTTTGCTTCATGTATTTTGTAGCTTTTTTGGTTTGGTGTAGACATATATAGGATTTCAATGTACTTTTTATAACTATATGATATCCTACTCTTGTCAGTCATATTTTTCTTTAATCTGAAGTCTATTTAATAATAATGTAGCTTTCTTATATATATATTCTTAATTTTATTCTTTCCTTTACAATTTAACACAAGATCAACCAACTTAAATTCATTGCCAGCTAAAGTTCAGTCATCTGAATGGGGCTAATGTAATAGTACTGCTATTTATAGAATGCCAGTGCTGTAAAGTTTCTGGCAATTCCAGATATGCAGCATTTGTAGGTTTCTTTCTTTCTTCCTTTTTCTTTTTTTTTTTTTTCAGTTTATGGATCATCTCAATTGTACTTCTTTTTTTAATTTAATTTTTTCAGTGTTCCAAGATTCATTGTTTATGCACAACACCCAGTGCTCCATGCAATACGGACCTCCTTAAAAACCACCACCAGGCTCACCCATCCCTTCCAAAACCATTAGTTTGTTTCTCAGAGTCCACAGTCTCTCATGTTCATCCCCCCCCAACTTTCCCCAACTTACTTTTCCTTTCCTTCTCCCAATGTCCTCCATGTTATCCCTTATGCTCCACAAGTAAGTGAAGCCATATGATAATTGGCTGTCTCTGCTTGACTTATTTAACTCAGCATAATCTCCTCCAGTACCATCCATACTGATAGAAAAGTTGGGTATTCATCCTTTCTGGTGGAGGCATAATACTCCATTTTATATATGAACCATCTTCTTTATCCACTCGTCTGTTGGAGGGCATCTTGGCTCTTTCCACAGTTTGGTGATTGTGGCCATTGCTTCTATGAACATTGGGGTACAGATGGCCCTTCTTTTCACTGCATCTGTATCTTTGCGGTAAATACCCAGTAGTGCAATTGCAGGGTCATAGAGTAGCTCTATCTTTATTTTTATTCTATTTATTTATTTATTTATTTATTTATTTATTTATTTATTGAAGATTTTATTTATTTATTTGACAGAGAGAGATTACAAGTAGGCAGAGAGGCAGGCAGAGAGAGACAGAGGAGGAAGCAGGCTCCCTGCTGAGCAGAGAGCCTGATGCGGGACTGGATCCTAGGACCCTGAGATCATGACCTGAGCCGAAGGCAGCGGCTTAGCCCACTGAGCCACCCAGGCGCCCCGAGTAGCTCTATTTTTAATATCTTAAGGAATCTCCACACTGTTTTCCAAAATGGCTGTACCAATTTGCATTCCCACCAACAGTGTAAGAGGGTTCCCCTTTCTCCATATCCTCCCCAACATTTGTTGTTTCTTTTCTTGTTGATTTTGGCCCTTCTAACTGGTGTAAGGTGGTATCTCAGTGTGATTTTGATTTGAATTTTCCTGATGGCTAATGATGATGAATATTTTTTCATGCATCTGTTAGCAATTTGTATGTCTTCATTGGACAAGTGTCTGTTCATGTCTTCTACCCATTTTTTGACGTGGTTATCTCTTTTGTGTGTTTTGAGTTTGAGGAGCTTTTTTTTTTTTAATAGATCTTAGATATCAGCCCTTTGTCTGTACTGCCATTTGCAAATATTTTCTCCCATTCCATAGGTTGTCTCTCTGTTTTGTTGACTCTTTCCTTTGCTGTGCAGAAGCTTTTGATCTTGATGAAGTCCCCAAAGTTCATTTTTGCTTTTGTTTTCTTTGCCTTTGGAGACATGTCTTAAAAGAAGTTGGTGTAGCCGATGTCAAAGAGGTTACTGCCTATGTTCTCCTCTAGGATTTTGATGGATTCCTGCCTCACGTTGAGGTCTTTTATCCATTTTGAGTTTATCTTTGTGTATGGTATAAGAGAATGGTTGAGTTTCATTCTTCTATACACAGCTGTCCAATTTTCCCAGCACCATTTATTGAAGAGACTATGTTTTTTCCACTGGATTTTTTTTTCCTGCTTTGTCGAAGATTATTTGACCAAAAAGTTGAGGATCCATATCTGGGCCCTCTATTCTGTTACATCGCTCTATGTGTCTGTTTTTGTGCCAGTACCATGTTATCTTGGTGATCATAGCTTTGTAATAAGCCTTGAAATCAAGTAACATGATGCCCCCAGCTTTGTTTTTCTTTTTCAACATTTCCTTAGTGATTTGGGGTCTTTTCTGGTTCCGTACAAATTTTAGAATTGTTTATTCCAGCACTTTGAAAAATGCAGGCGGAATTTTGATTGGATGTCATTGAAAGTGTAGATTGCTCTGGGCAGTATAGACATTTTAACAATATTTATTCTTCCAATTCATGAACATGGAATACTTTTCCATTTTTTTGTGACCTTTTCAATTTCTTTCATGAGTGTTCTATAGTTCCTCAAGTACAGTTCCTTTACCTCTTTGGTTGGGTTTAGTCCAAGGTATCTTATGGTTCTTGGTGCTATAGTATATAGGATTCTCTAATTTTCCTTTCTATATTTTCATTGTTAGTGTATAAGAAAACAACTGATTTCTGTTGGTTGATTTTGTATCCTGCTACATTATTGAGTTGCTATATGAGTTCTAGTAGTTTCGGAGTGGAGTCTTTTGGGTTTTCCAAATTAAAGTATCATGTCATCTGTGAAGAGAGTTTGACTTCTTCTTTGCCAATTTGAATACCTTTTATTTCTTTTTGTTGTCTGATTGCTGTTGCTAGGGCTTCTAGTACTCTGTTGAACAACGTGGTGAGAGTGGGCATCCTTGTTGTGTTCTTAATCTCAAAGGGAAGGCTTTCCACTTTTCTCCATTGAGAATGATATTCGCTGTGGATTTTTCATAGATAGATTTTATGAAGTTAATGAATGTTCCCTCTATCACTATACTTTGAAGAGTTTTAATCAGGACCGGATGCTGTATTGTGTCAAATGCTTTTTCTGTATCAATTGAAAGGACTGTGTGGTTCTTCTCTCTTCTCTTATTGATTTGTTCTATCACATTGATTGATTTGAGAATGTTAAACTGCCCTTGCATCCCAGGGTCATCTTTGTCATGGTGGATAATCTTTTAAATGTACTGTTGGATCCTATTAGCTAGGGTCTTGTTGAGAATCTTGGCAACCATATTCATCAGGGATATTGGTCTGAAATTCTCCTTTTTGATGGGTTCTTTGCCTGGTTTGGGGATCAGGGTAATGCTAGCTTCACAGAAAGAGTCTGGAAGTTTTCCTTCTGTTTCTATTTTTTGAAACAGCTTCAGGAAAATAGGTATTATTTCTGCTTTGAATGTTGTATAGGATTCCCTAGGGAATCCATCAGGTCCTGGACTCTTGTTTTTTGGGAGGTTTTTGATCACTGCTTCAATCTCTTTACTAGATATTAGTCTATTCAGGTTGTCCATTTCTTCTCGTTTCACTCTTGGAAGTTTATAGGTTTCCAGTAGTGCATCCATTTCTTCTAGGTTGCCTAACTTATTGGAATTTCACTATTGATAATAATTTGTCATGATTGTTACTATTTCCTTGGTGTTGGTCATGATCTCTCTCCTTTCATTCATAATTTTATTAATTTGGGTCCTCTCTCTTTTCTTTTAGATTAGTTTGGCCAGTGGTTTATCGATCCCATTAATTCTTTCAAAGAACAAGCTTCTAGTTTCATTGATGTGTTCTACTGTATATTTAGTTTCTAACTCATTGATCTCTGCTCTAATCTTATTTCCCTTCTTGTGCATGGGGTTTGCTTAATTTGTTGTTGATTTTCCTGTTCTTTAAGGTATAAAGAGAGTTAGTGTATTCAGGATTTTTCAGTTTTTTTGAGTGAAGCTTGAATGGCTGTATATTTCCCCCTTCAGACTACCTTTACCATTTCCCATAGATTTTGGACTGATGTGTCTTCATTGTCATTGGTTTCTATGAGATGTTTAAGTTTTTCTTTGATTTCCTGGTTGATCCAAACATTCTTGAGCAGGATGGTCTTTAGCTTCCAAGTGTTTGAATTCTTTCCAAACTTTTTCTTATGATTGAGTTCCAGTTTCAAAGCACTGTGGTCTAAGATTATGCAGGGAATAATGTCAGTCTTTTGGTAAGGTTGAGCCCTGATTTGTGACGCAGTATGTGGTCTATTCTGGAGAAAGTTCCATGTGTGCCCGAGAAGAATGAGTATTCTGTTGTTTTAGGGTGGAATGTTCTGTATATATCTATGAGGTCCACCTGGTCCAATGTGTCATTCAAAGCTCTTGTTTCTTTATTAATTTTCTGCTTGGATGATCTGTCTATTACTGAGAGTGGCATGTTAATATCTCCTACAATTAATGTGTTCATATCAATATGAATCTTTATTTTGATTAACAGTGAGCTTATGTGGTTGCTCCCATATTGAGGGCTTAATTAATTACAATTGTTAGATCTTCTAGGTGGTTAGACCCTTTAAGAATGATGTCGTGTCTTTCTGTATCTCTGACTATAGTCTTTAGCTTAAAATCTAATTTATCTGAATTTTCACCTGATACAGGATTATGGAAATATATTTCTTGTGATGCTTTCTTCTGCCCTTTATGGTATTTGATGAGAAATTGGATGACATTGGAATTGGTTTTCCGTTTTAGATATAGCGTTGTTTCTCTCTGGCTGCTTTTGCAGTTCTCACTTTGTCTTTAGTTTTGAGAAGGTTAATAAGATACATCTTGGTGTGGATATCTTTCAAATTATTCTATTTGATTGCTCAGATTTTGAATCTATAGTTTTATGGCTCTCGTTAAATTGAATATGTTTCAGCCATTATATTTCTCTGAGCACCTTTTCATCCCCACTTTTTTTCCTCCTCTTTCTTCAAAATTAATGTTAGATCATTTATTATGGTTCCACAGATTACTGAGGCTCAAGTTGTTTGTTTATTCAAAAGCCTAATTTCTCTCTGTTCAGGCTGAGTAATTTATACTGTTCTCTATTCTGTTTCACTGATTCTTTTCATTGCCCATTCATCTTGATATTGAGTCCTTCTACTGAATATTTTGTTTGTTTTTCTTGTTCTAAAATTTTCACATTATTCTTCTTTATTTCATCTATGTCTTTATTGAGACTCTATTTCTTTGTTGATATTTTCTATTTTTTATTTGTTTTAAACATGTTCATAATTTCCTGTTAAAGCATTTTTATTGTGGCTGATATGAAATAATTATCACTTAATTATAACATCTTTGTTATTCTTGTGCTGTCATATAATGATCAGCTTTTTTTTTTCAGTCTGAGAACTTCCTGTCCTTGATAGGAATGATTTTTGTCTGAAATGTGGAAATTTGATTGAAATCATTAAATGATAAGACTCAAGTCTTATAATTTATAATGCTGTAGAGATTACTAATTTTATAAGACTTTAGATCTTATTTTAGCCTTCTATTTTCACTAGATTTCTCTGATGCTAATCCAGTGTCTGCTTCTTTATGGCCAGGTAGAGGTAATGGTCCACATTCCCTACTCAGTCTCCATTGCTACCCAAGATTGGGAGGAACCTCATTAGTGCTAGATGGTATGGCAGGTCCACCCCTCCACGTACTTTTTACTAACACCACAATGTGAATGGCTTCATTATTGCTGGGTTATTGTGAAAGTCCTGACTCTCCACTAGACTTCCTTTCAATCTACCTACTTAAGGAATGGGAAGAGCATCTCTTTACTGCTGGCTCTGGAGGAAGGTTAAGTTCACCTTGTAGACTCTCCTGACACTGGCCTCACCACCACTGGTGAAGGTCATGAAAGTCCCAGGTCCCTACTTGATCTTCTCTGACATGAACTTACTGGGAGTCTGGTTATACTTCATTAAAACTAGGAGAGAATGAAGTCTAGATTCCCCAGTCAGCCTTTGCTGGCATAGGTATGGATTGGGCCACAGTTTTTTCAGTTGTTTGGCTAGAGTAGAACACTTATTATCAAGGAGTTTTCCATTTTTTTACTTTGCCATATTCCTGGTCCTTTGGCTAAAGAGAGTAGACTCTTGGGCTTGTTTGTTTGTTTGCTTGTTTGCATCATTGATGGCCAGGGTTGCCAACTTCTTCAGCTTCAGGTCTGGAATTTATGGGCAAAAAAGAAAACCTAGGCACTTACTACTATGTTGTTCTTTGAATCCCAAAGTCAGCTGATCAGCTTTTTTTTTTTTTTTCTGTATTTTTTAGAATCTCTTATATTTGTTTTAAATGTAATGCCCAGAGTTTTTAGTGGTACTTAGTTGGGGGGATAAAAAAAAAAAAGTACATACACTCCATTTTTCCTGGAAGCAGAAACCTTAAGACATTAAAAAATAAATCTTCACTGTTTTAGGATTTATGTTTTCCCCTATTCAATCAAAACCAAATTTCATATTGTATTTCCTTCTAGAAACAGAAATTTTCTCACTCCTTTCTATTCCCAGAGGCTTAAAAATAAATCCTCCAGCCTTTTCCATCTCTCAAACTGATATTTCCCTATTCTGACTTTAATAAATGCTTTCATCAAGTGGCAGTTGATCAGATGGTTTGTGTGACCTGATAGGGTGACACAGAACCTCTTTTCAAAATGACAGAATATTCAAAGCCTTTACTCTTTCCACCAGTAAAGCTGCTTTGTAAATGCCAGATTCTTTTAAAATTGTATTGCTTGCCAGTGCATGCATTATTCATCTGACTGAGGTATCCCACACTGTCAGGGGGGAAATTGCAAGAAATCTATCTCTGAGCTTCTCTTTGATGCTGTGAGAAGATTCAAAATGAGTGGACTGGAAGATGATTGTATTTTTCCTTTACCTTCTGGTTAAACTGACAATATCTGCTTCATGCTTTATATTACCACATGACTTGTCACCCAAGAGGATGACCCTAAGAGTTTGAGTCACCCAAAAAAAGAAAAATTTGTTGTGGGATCCAAGTGCTACTGAGGAGATACTGATGTTGACAAATGGTCAGATATGTTTCTTTAGTTCTGCACATGGCATTTTCTGAATGGGACAATAGCTTATTTTGTAAAGTAGCAGCCTTAGCAGAAGCTGACAGACATCTAGGTATATTCTTCCCAGTACAAAATTTACAAAGCCAGATCTTAAATTAGATAGAATATACAAAGATAAGACTAGAAAGGACTTCAGAGGACTGAATCATTATTCCCTTGCCCCTCATGGCATGCTATAGGTGAGGAAATCAGATAGCTTCAGTGACTTGTCCAACCTAACCAGTGGCAAAACTAAGACTCAAAACTATACACCTGATTTTCATTCAATATTCTTTTATACATACCATGTGGTCACTAATAATGTCTCTTAAAATGCTGATTAATTATTCTGGATTAGAGCAGAAAATTATCAGTATACCATAGTTGTGTTGTCTATGTGAACTTTGGGAACAGATTCCCATAAGAGTCAGGATTTCGATGACTAAGTCATTCAAAAACACCAGGGTGCTGCAGAAAATGGACTGTGATTCATCCAGTGGGTAGACACTTCCCTGCAACAATCTACTCCCAAGCCTTCTTTATGGTCAACTGAAAAGTGAGCCAAACCTGAGCCCCTCTGAGGTCTCTATAAATCACAGAGTTGGAGCAAAAGATTTCTTGCCTTCCAAAGCTGATCCTTGTTGGGCAATAGTTCCAGGATTCCTTTCCGAGTCCATTTTAGAGAATGACCTCCTGCTCACCTCTGCTCTCCTGAAAGCTTAAATTGGTTGTGGTTTCCAACTTCCTGTGCTATCCTAGACTACATAGTTCTTCTGCACAGCTGTTTCAAAAGTTGAACAGGGTTGTGGGTATTAGGGAGGGCACATATTGCATGGAGCACTGGGTGTGGTGCAAAAACAATGAATACTGTTACGCTGAAAAGAAATAAAAAAAACCTGAAAATGTAATTCAATAAAAAAAAACTCAATAAAAAAATTTTTTTAAAAAGTTGTAGATTCTATACAGAGTTAATTTTTTTTAACAGATTTTTATTTATTTATTTGACAGAGAGACAGAGAGAATGAGTGTGCATAAGCAGGGGCAGTGGAAGATGGAGACAGAGAAGCAGGCGCCCCACTGAGCAGGGAGCCAAATGTGGGCTGGATTCCAGGACCCTAGGATCATGACCAGACCTGAAGGCAGATGCTTAACTGACTGAGCCACCCAGGTGCCTCTCTATACAGAATTATAAGAGTACTACTTGTTTATAAAAGAGCTGATTCTATGTTTAAATATCTACATACATGTGGAGGTTTTAGTATGAATTCATAGAACCTAAATATGTTTTATGAAATATATCTGATAGGAAAAGCAACTTTAGATCAATGTTTCTGTTATCATTCACTGTGAGGAGAAAAAGAGAGGGGAATACGAAAGAAAAATAGAAAGATATTTTTCTAATAATCATAATTTTTCAGAACCCCAAATAAGGGCACATAGTAAAGAAATATTATGATAATAAAACTTGAACTCTCAAAAGATCTAGATATGATTTTCAGAGACAATCATAAGCGAGATCTCATAACAAAACACATTTTTCTCAGAGTTCTTAATTGCAGGATTGACTAGAATTCATCTCTTTAATTTTTACATTGGTTTCTTTTTGAATCATTTATTTCTATTTCATCATAGTTTTTGCAAATAGCTGAGAATCATTCAATTCTACTAACACATAAAAAGCAATAAATAAATATTGATTAGTAAGTATGAAAAAGAGGAGTTCATTTAGTAAATAATAAAGGGACAGTGAAGGGTTATAACATAAGCGTATGACAAAACTTTCTCCACAGGTCTTTTGTTTCTGAACATTTTCTGAGCGAAGACATTAATATTCTTTGTTTCTACTTAATTATTTATTTATTTAGGTATCATTATTTATTTTATTTTATTTATTCATTTATGTATTTATTAGAGAGAGTTAGGCAGAGGGAGAAGCGGGCTTCCTACTGAGAAGGGAGCCCAATGTGGGGCTCAATCCCAAGACCCTGAGATCATGACCTGAGCCAAAGGCAGAAGCTTAATGAACTGAGCCACCCAGGCATCCTTTTTCCTAACTATTTTTTTAAGGGGGTTTGCATGGCAATAGTCTTGGAAGATAAAGTATCTTCTTCCTCCAGAGCAGAGGAAAGATTTGTTTGCTGTTCAGAATAAGGGTAACATATCCTTCCAGAGTAAAGATTGAACAGATTTACTGACAGATCTTTTGAAAAACTGGGATTTCCTTGAGATTCCTCAGATGTGTAATCCCTGAGTGTATAGCATCCACTTGGGCATCACCCCATGGAACTTGGCGGGTGAGGGGAACTGATGAGAGCATGTAATAAGTATAATAAATCTCTTTGTCCCTGCCCCAGGGGTCTCATGTTGTCTGACGGTATCTATGAAACTGTGGCAAGCTAATTTAACAGCTTAAGAGATTAAAATTTCAGACCTTTCATAGTTCTTGACAAGAGGTAATATTATCAGTCCTCAGCTGCTACGTTTCTACCATTCTTAGCTCTGACGTCCACCTTAGTGATTGACACTGAGTGGGGCTAATAAGGAATTCCAACAAAGACTGTGACCAGCCAAAGAAGCAGAATTAAAAGTTTATATGGGTGGCTGACCTCCTTGTCAATTATGGCAATATATTTTAACAGAAGTCAGTGTTTCGCATTTCATGTTCTGGTCAAAACAATATATGAATGTGAGAGTGTCACCGTTGGTGGTCTTGAAAGGTAATGAGAGGGGTATTACCCAGCTAAATGCTGCCATCGGGATGACAATGATATCTTCTGCTTTGCTAAATTCTGGGTGTTCTTTCCGTGGTTTACAGCACCCATTGACATTTCCTGTTCGGGACTGTAATTTTATGTTGCCATGGTGGCTTTTTTAACCCTGATTGTGAAACTTTTCTAAATACAGTTAGCAAGGCATTTCAAAGCATGGTGGCTTATAAATTAAAACTCTGAATCTGAATTCTAGAAAACCGAGCCCTACATTGTTGTCTCTGGCGTCAGGCCATTTGGACACATACTTCTCTGTCTCATAAAATAATAGAGATGTGAGCATAGGATAAGTGCAGAAGGAGAACAATGGAATATAGATAAGTAAATGAAAGGAATAAACTACCTGACAACCCGGAGGAAATGTTTGAATTGTGCTTTCAGTACACTAGCCACTCTTCACATACAGCTCCTGAGTACTTGAAATGTGGTGACTCCAAATTGTGATATGCTGTAAGTATAAAATATACACTGGAAATACTTTTCCATCTCCTACTAACTACATCATTGAGATGTATTTTAGATATGTTGGATTAAATAAAAAACTATTCAACTTAATTTTATTTTTTAACCTTTTTTATGGATAATAGAACATTTTTAAATACCATATGTAATTTTTTTTTCTATTCTATTCTATTACCATTGGACAGTGTTATTCCAGACTATTCCTTGTCATCTACTTTAGTAATATGAACTGAATGGCTCGGCCTGTAAGGAATCTTAGACTGCCCTAATAGTTATAAACTAAATGGTGTCAACTGTGATACAATAGATGAAAGAATTAAATCACTTGAAGGCTTTTAAATAGACCACAAGTTTCTTGAGGACAAAGGTCATGTATTGCCATAACCTTTCCTTTTCCCCACTGACATGATTAGTCTCTCACTTACTTAGCTCAATAATTTTTACCAGTTGAATGAGTAATAAGGAAGTCCAGGAAAAAGAAAATCTTCAAGTATAGCAAGCAGTTCAGTATGTGAAGAAATTGTGCATATTAATTCTGAACAGGATGCCTGTATATCGCTTCTCTTAGCACTCATTTATACTCTTCATTTAAGAAGGCAGCTGTACCGTACAATTTATCTTCCAGTAAGTCCCACAGCCTCTCTAGAGGTCTAGGCGGGAAATGCTTGTTTTTCTTATTCATATCTTCTTCTTTCAGAACATACAGAGCAGTCACGGGGGTTAATTAAAGTGGGAATCACTTGTGCACAGATGAGGAAGTTAGTAGATACCTAAGCCACAGAATTTTCAAATTATCTTAAGATCATGGCCTAATAAAAGCATTTTATATTCCATGTGTATGTGAAGAGACACAGTAAGTCTTAATAGAGAGGACAAAGCTCGCAGAAGCCCTACAATGTCCTTGTGCTGTCTGCATATAGTCCTTCATCTGCTGGTAAGGAGTAATGCCAGTGGAAATGGAGAAATGACTCCAAAATGTAAGGTCCATGGCCATTAGCACTCATGCATGTTGTAGCAGAAACTAATGGCTAACATGAGAAAGACAGATAAGGATAAAGAGACCAGCGGCATGCAAAGACATAAAAAGCTTATTTTATGTGTTTCTTATAAGGTACAGTTAATATTGATGCTGGCAGATGAAGAGTGATCGCCACATATCACTTATAAGTAATAACAATATCATGTATTTACTCTGCGGCTGAGAAATCTCCATTAAAAGTAGGGAAATTTCGGAGGGGAGATGTTATTCTTGTTTTAACATTAAAAAATAAACTAAGTTTAGGGGCACCTGGGTAGCTCAGCGGGTTAAAGCCTCTGCCTTCAGCTCGGGTCGTGATCCCAGGGTCCTGGGATTGAGCCCCACATCGGGCTCTCTGCTCAGCGGGGACCCTGCTTCCCCCTTACTCTCTGCCTGTCTCTCTGCCTACTTGTGATCTCTGTCTGTCAAATAAATAAATAAAATCTTAAAAAAAAATAAACTAAGTTTGAGGGAAATTAAGTAGCTTCCCTAGGGACATAATAATGCTCCACAGTGGAAGAGGCAGAATTTGAACCCAGGCCCAGTCTAACTATAAAACCCATGGTCTTTCTGGTTAGCCAATGCAACCTCCTCTCTGATGTCATAATGATGTTATTAGAATGATAATGATAGAGGAACAGTATAAAGAGCATTGGGCATTATCCTTATCATCCTCCTACCTCTTGACTTCCTCCATTTCCCCCTGTCCCTTCCTCTCTCCCTCCTGCCATTTTCCTGTTTGTCTCCCTCCCTCTTCCGCCCACTCTCGGGTCTTTCTTATTCCCCTTTCCCCTCCTTCTCTCCTTAACATCCCTTCTTTTATTTTCTCAGTTCCTTCCAGTTTCCTTTTCCTCTTTTCTAGTTTTTACTACCCAAACATCAGTTCTGCCAATGCCCTCAAAGGACCTTGCTGTGTGATTGTCTGGCTACTAAAGAAACACAAAGAGCAGTTATAATACTTTGAGAGGCAAATATAACTCCAGAGTTCTTCAAAGACGTGAAGATAATTCTTCCACGGAATATCACAAATATTCCAGCAGCCCAGAATCCTAGAATGTTACAACTTGGAGCTTACCTAACCTGATATCGTCATTTCGTACCAGATAGAACTCCATCCAAAGACAGGGAGGGAGCTACCCAAGGCTTGGACCAAGCTTAGTGGCCAAGAGGCCTGGAATTTTCATTTAGTTTCTAGGAAGCAGCAGGGAAAGTTAAGAATGTGAACATACAAACCTACTGACTAGCAATGAGTGAGGCCTGGGAAGTTGAAGTTCATTTCCTCACTGCATAAAGTTGTTGAGAAGATAAATGATATAATGCCCGTAAGAGCTCAGAGCTCTTAGAGACAGACGCTTGATTTAAATGTGAGATGGTGCTTATTACCTGAATATTAAAGACAACCTTTCATAGCCTTAAGCCAGGCCTGAAGAAAGGAATTGTTGGACTACAGATCATTTCATGCCATTGAACTGAGATGATAAGAAGACCTCTCTTTATATATAATAAATGAGTATTGAATGGATGCCAAGGAGATGTCTGTTTTACCATTGTTTCTGCTCCATAAAAAAGCTTTTCTAGGTAAATATAGAAGGTAATGCCTGGACCCCTGCAGGTGCAGTAGATGGATTCCAGACTTTCCCTTCCTCTGTTTGATTCCCTAGTTGACCCTAAAAGAAAGTTTATTGCAGCAATCCAATCTGACTCCCAGCTAGGTTCATCCTTTTATTCTAGTGTGTACTTTAGTTGAAAGAGGTAGCTCATTTTAGAAGAAAGATGCTACACAAAGAGGCAGAACTGGATCCTCTACGTGGTTGTAACCCTAACTAGCCAAGTGATTTGTACGAACCATAGAACCATTTGCTTCCTTACTTTCTCATCTGTAATATGCAGCTCATACTGGCATCGACCTCCAAAAGTAAATGTTAAATGAGATAATGTACATGAAGGAGCGTGCTCACAGTCTGGTGCATGTGAGGCCCCGTAAATATGAGCTATTATTATTGTTTTTGTTTAGATTAAAGTTTGTCTTAAGGTGTTAGGATTTGCACTGTCAATATTTCTGCCTTCTGAACAGCAGCTTCAGAAAATTGTGTTTATCACTCAACAGAACACAGCTCTGTGAACTGGAATTGTGTTTCAAAAGAACAGATTGATGCCTCACACACAGATGTCTTTCCTCATCCCTAAACCAACAGGGTAAAATGTTCTGCAGACTGGATGCTTGGCACAGAGCGGAATTCTGAAATAAAATGCCTATTGTTTTTCCTTCTTTCTTTCTTTTCTTTCTTAAAAAGTATTTAAAGAGAATTCCAACCTTGGTTATTTATTTTCTTCCATGGGAGGAAAAAAAAAAAAAGGGCACATCTGTTTGCAATAGTGGATTGTAAGGTCTAAAAATAAATATGCTTTAAAGAAAAGAAACAAAACTTTGTTGGCACTCTAAATCCAATCGACACAGTGAAATGTTTGTTCTAGAGATGTTTGGCTTCTTTTAAAAAAGAAAAAAAGCAAATAATGTAGAATTATACATTGCTAGTTAAGTGGTTTACCACATAAAAATGTGTTATTTTTACTCATCTGGTAAATAGTTTGAACCGTGACATAATGTCTTAACATTTATATTTCAATTCTGAATATACCTGGCATCTCTCATCTGCTTTAAGAAGAGATTGGTGAAATATAAAATTATTTCTTTACTCTCATAATCTTAAATTAGAAAGCAAAAAACCAAAGTACAGGTAAGGTATCTGTAGTTTGTATTGGATATGATCTTAGGAAATTCAGTTGCTGGCTGTGGTGAAAAGAGCTTTATTTTGATACATATTTTGGATTGTGTTTTCACCTTTTTTTAAAAAAAAAAAAAAAACTCCACATAAAAAATAAAAACCATCCGTTGTAAAATAGGCTCAGAAATACTGCTGTGACCATTTCACAGAGAAGGGAACAATCCTGCCGAATGACTTACATGGCAGTTGTCTCTTGGGAAGCCCAGATAAACTAAGATTAGGGAGGGACAGTGGCAGGGGAGTGATTAGGGTTGACAAGTAAAAGGGAGCTTAGAGGAACTGAAATAGAAAACAGATGGAGTAGATAAATATGGAAGGGCTGCTGGGGTATCTTGAAAGACAAACATTGGTTGCTCAGAAGCAGTTGAGCCAGAAAATGCTTGAAAATGAGTTACTGACAGGAATTTGTTCAAGCAAAGAGAAGGAGCCCAGGAAAAAGAGAGCTGGGTTAAGAAGGATTTCTGTAGGTGAGAGTACAGGATTGCTAGTTACAATCCTTCCTTAAAAGAAAAAAAAGAAAGACACTCACAGGAAAAATAGCCTAGTGTCTGGCTTCCTCGGTGAGCCCAGGAAGTAAAACAGAATATTCTATTTCTATCAAAGGTGTATCTTCAATTTTAAATTGGAATTAAATCTAAATTACTAATTAATATGTCAAATAATTGAATACGTGAACTCAGTTTGAGCCTGAGATTTTTATATCCTTAGTTAAATGAATGGTATCCACACTGGAAGTGGTGTTTTTAGGAATATTAGGAATGCCAGAAAGATCATTATAAACACTGAGCCCTTGAGTAGTGGCCCAGGGTGAGTTAGACCTCCTAGTTTCATTTTACCTATTTAGAGATGGCAAATGCATTACATTTAATATACAGTGCATATATAAATATGCCTACGTGGCTGAGAATACAAAGCCCTAATTTTGTAATAGGGTACATTAGGCTGTCCCTGAAGAAATCATAAATAACTCTTGACATTGCCTGATACTCCAAGCTTTCTACCTTCTCCCCCAGTCAAGATTCACTGGTGTTACATTTCTTTGAGCTTGCAGTAGGATAAGCAAGATATTTAAAAATACTATTTGCAGTGGGTTAGTGCCCTGAAGCCGTGGACGGACATGCATATTTTAAGAGAGTCCTTTGAAAATATGAAAATCCTCTAAAATGGTAGTTGGATTACGCGTCTGACTCTTGATTTAGGCTCAGGTCATGATCTTAGGGTCCTGGGATAGAGCCCCATGGCGGGCTCTGTGCTGGGTGTGGAGTTGGCTTAAGACTCTCCCTCTGCATTTCCACGTTTGCACACACACACTCATCTCTCTCTAAAAAAAATGAAAAGAAAATAAACCTAAATATTTGAATTCTTCAAGACTCTGTATTACCATCTTTTTCATCTGTCTCTACGTTTTCTCCCCAGATGAATTCCAGCCACTGCTATGGTTTCATTGATGACTACAGATTTACCTCTTCAACCCAGAGCCCTTTCTCTGAGCCTCTAACATATATATCCAACTATCAACTTAACATACGTACTCCGATGAAATGGTCTAATTATATTAGGATTTTCAATTTATTTCCCATCTTAGTAAATGACCCCTGCTTGCTCATGCCAGAAACCCAAGTGCCAGCTTTGTGACGCACCCCCTTCTTCTCTGTACACATTTAATCACCTGTTAACAATCTTCCAATATAGATTTAGAATCTGGTAATTTTTTTTCTCTATATCTTCCGTTGCCTCCCTCATCCAAGCTACCTACACCTCTCATCCTGGTTTCCTCTAAGAGTTGTTTAAATCATGGATCTTCACCTATTTTTGTTGTTGTTGTTCTTATTGTTGTTACTTCCAACCTATCCTCCAAATTGTTATTTAAGAACTTTTTTAAAAAGACAAGTCTAATCTTATCACTCTGCTCTGAAAACTCTTCTCTACCTTCCCCTGGCTCTTAGATTACAATTCTATTGGACTTAGTCTAAAACTAACAATCCTTATTACAGTCCCAAAGCCCTGCACAAATTCTTCCCTAGTTTACCTTGAAGACCTCATATCCTGAAAATCTCTGACTTTCTCCCTAGGTCTTCACCCTTGGGGATGAATTTTTTTGTTGCTAGACTCTCCAAGTTCTTGCTTGGAGACAAGACAGACACTCACATTTAACTCTCTACTTCTATCCATTTGCCCATGACATGATGAATTCCTCCTCATTCTTCAGAGTTAATTTTTATTTTTTATTAACATATAATGTATTATTAGCCCCAGGGGTACAGGTCTGTGAATCGCCAGGTTTACACACTTCACAGCACTCACCGTAGCGCATACCCTCCCCAATGTCCATAACCCAATCACCCTCTCCCTACACCCCTCCCCACAGCAACCCTCAGTTTGTTTTGTGAGATTAAGAGTTGGAGTTAATTTTTTAAATAAAACTTCATCAGGGAAACTGCAGTCTACTCACACAAATTTAAGGCTAACTTGTTTTATTTTTTCAATATATCTAAGTAGTATGCTTCTTTGCTATATAATGATTATATTGAAATATTTAATTGTGTAATAATTTGTTTAATCTCTGTGTCCTTTACCAGAATCTGCATTATGGGTTTGATCTGGTTCTTTCTTATTCACCACTACGCCTCCAGTTCTATATCTTTCTATATCTCTTGCTGTATCTTCAATCTTATGTTTTCATTACTATCTCTGGTATCATGGCTTTCTGCAAAAGGTTTCAATAGATGGCTTTTGAATTAATAAATAAATGTATATATGAATGCACAAATGAGTAAAATTAACCTCAAGATGCCTGAAAAATGACAGGCTAGGAGTTACAAAGCACAGAAATATTTTATTTACTCATGAGCGTGAAAAAGAATGCAGTGGAATCATGTTCATCATACTGTTTCTTTGATTGCCTTTAAGGTAGAAATTTTTTTTTTTTTTTCAAAATCAACTACATTAGTAGTCTTCACATCATTATCAAGAAACTGGCACAATCTTTGAAAAGTAGTCTGGCAATAGGTATTAAGAAATGTCCAAATAGTCACACTGACTGGCTCAGTAATCCTACTTATAAGCATCATTTTAATAATGAAATTTACAGAATTTTATTGCATAAAATTAAAATTTGGAAAAAACCCAAATGGTTAAATAGATTGGGGCATACTTATTCCATGGCATAAAATGAAAAATGGATACTTAAAATACATAATTACATATATATATATATGTACATACATACACACAGTAAGCATGATTACACCTTTTGAAAATATGCATGTGAAAAAATGCCAAAGATATTCACACAAAGGATTATGGTTGATTGATCAAAATGGTGAAGAGGTTACAGGATATTATTTCATTCTATTTGACAAGCCCTGATATTTTGTTTCTCTGACAGGGTTTCTTTTATAATCTGTTTACCTTTTAACCCAGTAATTCACTATTATCCGTCTTCAGCTTTAATTTCTTCCAACTTTGTAAGTCACATGGCAGAAAAGAAAGTTATAATAATCTGTGTCTATTCTAACACGCACCATCTACTCCAATTCACTGATTTGACTGTAAAAAAACATTCTAATGGAAGCATGTAGAGAAAGACCAGAAAGAACCTTTATACTCCTTGAATAATGAGACTAATAAAAACTGAAGTCAAACAGAAAACTGTTTATAGAAGGAGTAAGGATCTTTGCTAAGATGGTACAACATTTCCAGAGGAATTTTGAGTATCTTTATTTCTTTTTTTTTTTTCCTTAATGTCAACAGTTTTCAGGATATGTTTTGAAGAAGGTGAGAATTTGATGAATGTATACAATGAGATGGATTAAGACTGACCTAGTAAAAGAAAATGAGATAGAACTGCACAGAATTTTTTTTTTTAAGTGGGTAATTTTTTTCTTCTAAAATTAGAGATACTTGTGTTCTCCTTTCATGGGGAACTGAAGCCATTTCTGAGATTTTAATTCAAACAAAAAATAGTTACACAAGAACTAGAAAAAAGCATTTATAATTCCGGGAAGAGGAATGTATTTCATTTGTCTCCTATACTTTGATGAGTCAGGCAGAATTTTACCTGAAAAAAATTTAAAGGTCATTTTTAACACTCAGACATAATAGGGCAATCCCCCTTCTTGAGGATACTTTTTAACAAACATTGAAACTAAAGCTTCTTGCTTAAAATATTCTTTTATATTATGGTGGGAATTTTCATATGAGAGATTGATAAGTTTTAATTCTGTTTTTTTTACGGTTTTTTTCTTAATTGACAAGATTTCCAGGAAATGTCAAGCCTTTGTCCTTCTCATTTGTCAGTCTGCCACTGTGTAGACTTTTTCTTCTTTAAATATTCATTGGCTTAAAATGTTAAGAAAATTAACTCATAGCTTCTTGGAAAGTTTTTTTCCCCCCGCCCCCTTCCTTCTCAACTGATATAGCCAGGAATTCTTAGGAAGTGCCTGCTGCAGCCAGATTGACCCTAATAGAGGCACATTTTCTACTGGGTGGGCATCCAGTCTCCTAAAGACATTTCCCATAGTTTGTTTAAGGCAAGTTTATCCACTTTCAGCCCAGCGCCCAATACCAAGCCAAGGAACATAACATTGTACGTACACGGCGTACATAGAGGAGCAGCCGTCCGAAACGTGTGAGACTTCTAAGGAATACATACATTTGATTTATAGCAATGTATTTTTTTTTAAACTGCTGGTTCAGTGAACTCAGGAGAGTGCCTGGTCTGCAATGCAGAAAGCCAGTTCCATACCAGCTCACAGTCCCCAAGCCACATCTTGCCCTGATTGAGACTCGGAAGGCAACAGAGGGATTTTATAAAACTCAGAGCAAACTCTTTTCTCAAGCAGAGGCAGGCTGATTCTTCACACTGAGCTAGTCTCTGATTATCCACAGCAGTGAAATTCCTGGATTTAGATTCGAAATTGGATTATAAACTGCCTCCGGGCAGGTAGAAGCAGCTTTAATCAGTTGGACCAGATGCTCCCATCCCAGAGGAGTATCTGCTGAACAAATGAGAAAGGGAAGTTCATTTTCTCGGCTGGCCTCTTTTGTGTCACATGAACCTCAATATATATATTTTCATTAGCTGGTTGTCTAGGGAACAAGAGCACTGCCAAGAGAATTTGCCAAAGCGAAGCCCAAGAACAAAAGCTTATTTTGGCAGCATCGGGTATCGTGAGCATACGTTCATTTAAAAAAAAAGGTTAAAAAAATTTTTCTGTGAGAAAATTTGTGAATTCAAATGATTTTATGATTACCTCAACATATAGAAAATCAGTTTTGGGCATGACCAAAAAAAAATCTGCCTTTAAAAGAATGACATATTTTATATATTTTCTAGAGACATTTTATGAGTTTCCAGACTTTTTCTGGTTTACTGTCAGAACACTAATAAAAACACAAGTGTTCCAGATGTCCTACTACTTGGTTAAAATTTTTAAATGGGGGAAAAAAGATTATAAAGAAGAAAAAGAACAATGAAAGCCATTGGTATTAGTTTCATCTGTCCAAGACATCAAAAGATTTCAAAGCTTGTTTTGTGTGCATACATGTGAACATTTTAAAACAAAATTTAAGAACCTTCCTGAATTAAGTAGAAATAATGGTTAGTTAAGTCTCTTTAAAAGTTAAATTACAATTTTCTGTCAGCGAAACCAGTAATATGTTTTTTTTTCCACTCATAAACAAAATACCAACCTTGAGTTCTACTTTTTCTTTTGACCTTCTACACTGATAAAGTGATAAAACATTTTGGGCACAATATTTGTCATTTTCAAAGTCAGCTACAATGTATGCTATAGGGATTTAGTATAGTTTTTTCCTTGTTTGTTTGTTTGTTTTAAGTTTTCTTAATTTTTCCTTTAGAGTAACATTTGGAGTAGAGAATACATGAACTCTGAATCACTCGGTAGTAAATGTTAACCACTTGTTAATTACACCATGAATCAAAAGGAACAGTTGAGAAACTTTTTTGAAATCAATCCCTAGAATTTGGAAAAATGACTTTTCACTTCATCTCTCTCAATAACTAGGATACACTCTTTTTTTTTTTTTTTTTAATTTATTTTTTATTTTCAGCATAACAGTATTCATTATTTTTCACCACACCCAGTGCTCCATGCAATTCGTGCCCTTTATAATACCCACCACCTAGTACCCCAACCTCCCACCCTCCACCCCTTCAAAACCCTCAGATTGTTTTTCAGAGTCCATAGTCTCTCATGGTTCACCTCCCCTTCCAATTTCCCCCAACTCCCTTCTCCTCTCTAACTCCCCATGTCCTCCATGCTATTTGTTATGCTCCACAAATAAGTGAAACCATATGATAATTGACTCTCTCTGCTTAACTTATTTCACTCAGCATAATAATCTCTTCCAGTCCCGTCCATGTTGCTACAAAAGTTGGGTATTGGTCCTTTCTTTTTTTTTTTTTTTTATAAACATATATTTTTATCCCCAGGGGTACAGGTCTGTGAATCACCAGGTTTACACACTTCACAGCACTCACCAAAGCACATACCCTCCCCAATGTCCATAATCCCACCCCCTTCTCCCAAACCCCCTCCCCCCAGCAACCCTCAGTTTGTTTTGTGAGATTAAGAGTCACTTATGGTTTGTCTCCCTCCCAATCCCATCTTGTTTCATTTATTCTTCTCCTACCCACTTAAGCCTCCATGTTGCATCACCACTTCCTCATATCAGGGAGATCATATGATAGTTGTCTTTCTCTGCTTGACTTATTTCGCTAAGCATGATACGCTCTAGTTCCATCCATGTTGTCGCAAATGGCAAGATTTCATTTCTTTTGATGGCTGCATAGTATTCCATTGTGTATATATACCACATCTTCTTGATCCATTCATCTGTGGATGGACATCTAGGTTCTTTCCATAGTTTGGCTATTGTGGACATTGCTGCTATAAACATTCGGGTGCATGTGCCCCTTTGGATCACTACATTTGTATCTTTAGGGTAAATACCCAATAGTGCAATTGCTGGGTCATAGGGCAGTTCTATTTTCAACATTCTGAGGAACCTCCATGCTGTTTTCCAGAGTGGCTGCACCAGCTTGCATTCCCACCAACAGTGTAGGAGGGTTCCCCTTTCTCCACATCCTCGCCAGCATCTGTCATTTCCTGACTTGTTGATTTTAGCCATTCTGACTGGTGTGAGGTGATATCTCATTGTGGTTTTGATTTGTATTTCCCTGATGCCGAGTGATATGGAGCACTTTTTCATGTGTCTGTTGGCCATCTGGATGTCTTCTTTGCAGAAATGTCTGTTCATGTCCTCTGCCCATTTCTTGATTGGATTATTTGTTCTTTGGGTGTTGAGTTTGCTAAGTTCTTTATAGATTCTGGACACTAGTCCTTTATCTGATATGTCGTTTGCAAATATCTTCTCCCATTCTGTCAGTTGTCTTTTGATTTTGTTAACTGTTTCCTTTGCTGTGCAAAAGCTTTTGATCTTGATGAAATCCCAATAGTTCATTTTTTCCCTTGCTTCCCTTGCCTTTTGCGTTGTTCCTAGGAAGATGTTGCTGCGGCTGAGGTCGAAGAGGTTGCTGCCTGTGTTCTCCTCAAGGATTTTGATGGATTCCTTTCGCACATTGAGGTCCTTCATCCATTTTGAGTCTATTTTTGTGTGTGGTGTAAGGAAATGGTCCAATTTCATTTTTCTGCATGTGGCTGTCCAATTTTCCCAGCACCATTTATTGAAGAGGCTGTCTTTTTTCCATTGGACATTCTTTCCTGCTTTGTCGAAGATGAGTTGACCATAGATTTGAGGGTCTATTTCTAGGCTCTCTATTCTGTTCCATTGATCTATGTGTCTGTTTTTGTGCCAGTACCATGTTGTCTTGATGATGACAGCTTTGTAATAGAGCTTGAAGTCCGGAATTGTGATGCCACCAACGTTGGCTTTCTTTTTCAATATCCCTTTGGCTATTCGAGGTCTTTTCTGGTTCCATATAAATTTTAGAATTATTTGTTCCATTTCTTTGAAAAAGATGGATGGTACTTTGATAGGAATTGCATTAAATGTGTAGATTGCTTTAGGTAGCATAGACATTTTCACAATATTTATTCTTCCAATCCAGGAGCATGGAACATTTTTCCATTTCTTTGTGTCTTCCTCAATTTCTTTCATGAGTACTAGGATACACTCTTAAATGGACAGATCCGTTTGCCGTCCTTTTCTTCTCAAGCTTGTCCAGCACCAGGCAAGGACCCCCTGGAAAGGAACGGTAGCTCGTGAGTGTAGCTAGCTGACCCAGTGAGGTTAAAAATCCCTTTTAACACAATTCTAAGGCAAACCGAGCTGTCAGTTTTGATCTCATTTTCCCAGTCTGCCATTAATGGCACAATGCTGCACAAGGCCGTTTCTGTGGTCACTTGGGGCAAGCTACTAAGATTATCTAGGACTTAGTTACTTTCTCATCTGTAAGGAGGGTGTGGGATTAGATGACTTGTTTCAAGCCTCTGTATTTTAAGGCAGGGAAGCACATCTACAACTACTAAAATTGGGAGTTTTATCTGGAGAATCCCTTGGGTTAGGACATGTTGCTGTAAGTCGCTAAATCTCTCACTTCTCCCCACACTTCCTTTGACCTCTGAAGGATTTCTTTGGATCACAGTTTGAAAACTTCTGGGCTGGATAATCTCCAAGGCCTTTTCTACCTTTCATATTCTGTCATGATAAATGCTATTCTAGAAGTATTGAGGAATTTAGAATTTAGGGGTCAGGTGGATCTAAGTATTTATTTAGTTCAATTAGTTCATTTTGAGGATATTAAAACTAAGCCAGTTTTACCAAGTCTGAAGCTGAAATGCTGAACTGGGTATCTTCACAGCACCTTGTAATCAGATTAACCAGAAACAGTTCCTAAAGTACCTGGATTATGGACGAAAGGGAGAAAGAATAGATGTTACCTGTTCCGCTTCCCTGCAGAAACTGTCCAAGGTTGTTTTATCCCTAGGCTTATGGTTTATGTTAAAGGCCAGAATACAGGGGTAAATCTGAGAAATCCGAAAAGGCAAGCAGGTTATCCCCACCTGAGAGACTTGAAGAAAGTCCATTCATCCTGTGGCCTCTCTCAGGTGTTGGATCTGTTTAGGGGTAAAGTGTTAGGCATCCTGACTGAACTGAGGCCCAGAACAATCTTGAGACTTTATTATCCAAATCACACTCGATACACGTTTGCATACTTTGGAACAAAGGTCATTATTGAAGTCATTGTGAGTTAATGGCAGCAATCTTTTATTTCAGAATATTCTCTGTGTGTAAAAGATAAATGTTTCCCTTTTAGATGTCCTCAGTATGGCACTAGTTTCTTGAGAAGAACAAAGTCGGAGACTACAGAGAGGAAGTACTTGTGAGAATTTCTACTCTGAGGGGCTCAACCAAGAAACAAAAAGCAGTTACATTGGTGAGCTTTCCGAGAATTGTGCCAGTGTTGGAAATAGCTCTGCAACCTACATAACCACTTGTAAACTAGGTATGTGTGAGATCTTCATTATTGTATACAAGGCTTTAAACTGGGAAGCTAAGAAAACTAGGTTTCTAATCTCAGTCCCAACCCTGCTGTGTGGCTGTGGACAAATCAATTAACCTTTGTCAGCTTATTTATACATAAAATCAAGATGCTAAGAATTGCTGTCGGTTGGCCTTAAAGTAATCCTGTGAGAATAAAAAAATGGATAGATGTTTTAAAAAAGATTTGAACCCTGTAGCCAAAAAAGATATTACTTTGAAGAACTCACATGTACAAAGAATTTCATGATTACTGGCAAGGAGTGGTGACTACATCTGTCATGACTGCCAGTAAGCAGTTTCTATTTTTACATTTTGGAGGACATGATAAGATACAACAATAAACATGGAACAGAATGGCCCCAGGGAGAAAATTGCATTTTGAACAGCTCCTTCTGGACTCCCTAATGATAAGCAAATATTATTTCAGTGGAGAGTGACTAAAAACTTAGAGGTAGTTTGAAAAAACATTTAACCCTCAAGAAGGATATATTTATTATATTTCTAGGCATATTTTAGGAAATTTCCTGGATGGAATAGTGAAACGCTGGTATCACTTTGTTTTATTTGGCCTACTGTGCTAACGTCTTCATGAGGTCTCTTCAAGAGTAAGGACTTCATCATCTTCCACCCCGCAGATTGTTTTTACACATATACCACACCAAGTAATTAGGTTTTCACTTGTTGCTAGCTCATTGGAATTTTGGCATATGATATTAAGATAACTGGGGCTAGGTAGTGGGGGAGAGCAACCGGAGCTATTTGAGAAGTTTGGATAGGGCATGGTTTCGAGAAGAGAACATGGGAGCCATTGCCCTTTGGTCAATAATAGAACTACCTTGTCTTTATTCAGAAAGGGAAAAGGGAAAGAAGAAAACAGACTGTTGGGCTTTTACAAACATTATTTCCTCAGGTAACGTATTATGAGAGTCTTTCTCAAGTGATAATGTATAAACATTATTCTGTTGCAGATTACTGAGAGAACAGTATTTATGTTATTTATGTCTAGTCTCTATTAAAATCAGTCATAATTCTAACACTCTGGTCACCTCCTGATATTCTTATAATAAATGCCTTTTTCTTAAGTTAGTTTCTGTCATTTACAAAATAAATGATAACTGACAAAACATTGGGATTCCATGAGAGATTTCCTTTGACTAGAATTAAAATCTTTTCACAACTGGCTGATCTAGTTCAATGTTTACATTCTATACAGAAATAAACTGGGCCCATATGATTAAAATAGCCTCTCCAAATTTTCACCCAAGTTCTTACCACGTTCTTACCACAGTGGAATCAGAACCAGATCTCAAACTTCTCATAGCTCTTTCTTAAACATAAACTTCCCCTCAACACGTCAAAATTAACAAAGTATTCTCTTAAGTTGGAAAAGTATGAAATAGTATGTTGAGGGGGAAAAAATGGCCTCAACACTAGGAAGTTGAAAAATAAAACCATGTGGAAATAAAGAAATCTATATGATCTCCTTGGAGAATCTAGTATTTCTTAGCAAGTCACGCCCTGTCATTTTCTAAAAGATTACCATGTTTATTCATTAAATTCATCAAATCTAAAGATTCTAAATTCTTTGCTTACTTTTTAATAATTTGTCAATTCTTTGTTTACATGTTCATAATTTACATTTGTTACATGTTTATAATACTACAGTTCAGTTCCAAGAAAGGGAAAACTCAGCCTGTCTTACACATGACTCTATTCCCAAGAACATAGGTGCCTTTGGAATGAATGAATGAGTAAATGAAGACAGGGCAGACCAGAGTAGTTAGATGATTTTCTCAGTTACCTTGGACAGGCAGGTGTAACAGCAAGGCCTAGAACCGGCATTCCTATTTTATAGTCCTCTGCTCTTCCTACTGTATTATATACTGTTTCTTCTCTGGATCTCTCTCTCTCTATTTCTCTCTCTACATTTGTATCTATATCATCAGTCAAACCAGAAATATACAAGTTTTCTTTCAACGAAGCTCTGAAAGTACAATCAAGACTGCCCACCTCATTATTTAAAAGAAAACAAGCAAACAAACAAAATTAAAAGAAACAAACAAATCTGGATGAGTTCAGATTAAAAAAAAAAAAAGTACTTTAGAGGCTGGAGAGAATGATTTATTAGGAAAGAACAAAAGAACCAAAAAAGCAGAGTAGAGTGTATGTAGTTACAAAATGACTGTTTAAGAATGCTGATGAAACACAAAGGACAGGGGAAAAAAAGTGTAACATGAAATAGAACATACAATGCTACTAATCATACATAAACACTCTCACAGTACACTTGCAATATTAGAGATTTCTTAGCACCAAATTTATAGTAATATGAATATCCATGTTGAAATTGATCATCACCATTGACACAAAGGAGAGTAACAGAGGCTAAATATAATTCCTAGTATAAAGGCCTTCATTTCCCTGTTGAATTTATTCAAATAGTGTTTAATTTGCAAGCATTCCCATTCCTTGCAGGGTGCCTCATGAAATAAAGGAGAGCTACTGTAAGTCTGGTATAAAGAAGAAAAAAAACTAAACTAGGCTTGACACCAAGACAATTTCCCTGGAAATGAATCTACTGAATTGTGAAATAATCTTCCAAGTGAAGTAATTATGTTTAATTTTCAAAGGAACAAAGTTGGCTCTTTGTGTCTTGAGAACTTTTTACTTCTCGGAAAATTTTCAAAAATTTCAAGCCAAAGTCTTATTTGTACCAATGATTTCTAAGAGAACTTTCACCTTTCTACTAATTCTGAAGACAAAAGGACTTGAAGAGGAAATGATGAAGCAGAGAGTTGGTTTCAAAATTCATTTTCCTTCTTCTAGTGGAGAAGGCAATTGATCTTGGAAAGGAATGTTTTAAGTGAAGGAAAATGTGTGTATTTATTTAAAAGGTTTAGTCACATTTAAGATTTTTAAAAATAATATTTACTTTTATGTTTTCTTTGTTTTATTTTACTTATTTATTTTAAATATTAATATTTAATATTTTAAAATATTTATATTTAATATATTTATATTTTATAAATATTTAATATTTATTTGACAGAGAGCACAAGTAGGGGGAGCAGCAGAGGGAGAGGGAGAAGCAGGTTCTCCACCGAGCAGGGAGCCTGATGCAGGACTCGATCCCAGGACCCTGGATCATGATGCAAGCTGAAGGCAGATGTTTAACTGTCTGAGCAACCCAGGTGCCCCTTATTTTTTCTTTATTTTAAAAAGATGAAATTAGAAGAATTTATATGTGCTGCAGTGAGATAATCAGGATTGTTAAATTTATGCACAGCCACTGAACACCTTATGGAAAGGTACTAAAACAATGTAGAAACTGATTTACAGATTATTTTTAAAAAGAATTTTGATAGCCATTTAAAAATGACTTTAATTTCAGCAGTCCCCTGCTTTAGTTTTGTCAAACACTTTCAGATGAGGAAACTACAAAGTTATAATATTTGAATATCTTAAGAGACTTTTATAAAATTATTACTCTTTCCCCAGCTGTTCATTTTGAAAATATTTATTACAAAGCAAAAGTAAAAATAATGTCCTATGTGAATAATTTAGAGTTACATTTTCTTATTTATTTACAGAACATGGTAGACAATAGAACAGAACATCTGGTGTTAATTCAAGCATTGTCAGTTCTTTTGGACATTCCACTTTCTGCTTTTCATTCTCCTACTTTATTAAAAAAGAAAAAATCAGTCGGCTAATAGTTATTGGGTGTCTTCTCTGTGCTAGCTATTGTTCCAGCTTATGGCTATCTGGCAGCCAGTTTCCAGGATGATTCCCAAGGACCTTTGCCTCCCTGCCTTTCATGCCCGAGTGTAGTCCTTCCCACCTGTGTCAAAGTTTGTCTATGTGACCAGTAGAGTATGGCAGAGCAAAAGCGTGTCATTTCCAAGATTAGGTCATTAAGCCTACTGTCATTTCTGCCATACTCTCTTGGGTCATTTGTTCTGGGTAAATGCAACAGCTTTATGAAGAGGATACTCAAGGTGCCCAATGGAGAGGTCCACACAGTGAAGAACTGCCTTCCTGTAAACGCCAGCACCAACTCACCAGCTATGTGAGTCAGCCATCTTGGATTTAGATCTTTCTTGTCTAGTTAAACCTTCAGATGAATGTAGCCCTGTGTAACATCCTGACTGCAACCCTGCAAGAGAGACTTCCCTCAGGACAGAATCACCATCTAAGTGGTTCTCAGATTCCTGACCCACAGGAACTGAGAAGAAATGTTTATTCTTTCTAATATCTTGTTTTAAGGCATTAAATCATGAGGTAATTTTTTACATAGCAACAGTTAATTAATACAGCCTATTTTGTCACTGAGAAAAAAATGTGTTAAATAATTATGTGATTTGAAAGATATTTGAAAGATAACTGTAAGGACCTATTTAGCCAGAGCGCTTCCATCCGGTTAAATGATAACTTTGTTGTTTAACCCTTAAACTGTCCCTGCCCCGCTTCCCCCAGGGAACTTACTTAAAAACAAGTCCTGGAAACCAGTCCCAGGTAACAAAGCCCAAATACAAGGGTGGGTCAGGCCAGGTGGAGACATCTGATCAGTGCGAGGGGCACATATTGTCTCCCTAGTTACCAAGGAATATGGGCCCCGCACTTTGGGTGTCTTTTGGGCACCAATTCTGACCAAGGTGATAGTCTAGTTCAAATATCTGCTAGGGTAAATTGTAATTCAATTGGTCACTTTTGTGTGATCTAACATGACTGTGCAGCTTTCTCTGTGTGTTACAATTTCATTGGCCACCTGTGCGTGGCCGGGCCCAACCACATGGCCTTTGCCCTTAAAAGCTAGTCTGTGAAGGGGCGCCTGGGTGGCTCATGGGGTTAAAGCCTCTGCCTTCGGCTCAGGTCATGATACCAGGGTCCAGGGCTCGAGCCCCGCATAGGGCTCTCTGCTCAGCAGGGAGCCTGCTTCCTCCTCTCTCTCTCTCTGCCTGCTTCTCTGCCTGGTTGTGATCTATGTCTGTCAAATAAATAAATAAAATCTTAAAAAAAAAAAAAAGCTAGTCTGTGAAGCAGAGAGAGGTCGCTGTCTCTGTGAGAGGCGCGGCCCCAAGTGTTCGGTTTGATTCTTGATGCTTGGCACAAAATAAAGCTTTGCTTGACCTTTGCTTTGTATCAGTCTTGCTCCTTAAATCACGGACCCATTATTGGGGGACCTAACAATAACAAAGTATATGTACTAGAAGGACTTATGATGTCATGTGTGTTTATGTCTAGAAAAAAATATTGGATTTTCAAACTGCAACATTTGCATTTGAAAATGATAGATCTGTCATTGCTTATTATTGTAAATAATTACTAAGAATTCAACCATACTTTGCTATGATTACTAATTTTCATTGAACAGTATGAAGACCTTAAACAACCTCTATTTTTCAAAGTACTGAAGTAGATCTCTTCACTAGTCTGAGAAATGAATGAAACAAAACTGATAGCAGCATTACTTCCCATGAGAGTTGCAATTGATTGCAGCCAGACTCTATGAGCAGAATATCAAGTCTGATTCTACTCAGTTACTTTCTGTGGGAGGAGATGTGCTGGCAGTCAAACTGATGTGAAAAAAAGAGGGAGACTTTCCTAATCAAAAGTATACTTGTTACCTGCTCTGCAATCGTGCATGAAGAAAACCCCGAAGAGGCCCGAGTCTCCCTATTAGTAATAGACTTTGACTATTGCTTATTAAGTGAAGTTCTACAAAATTTCTGTCTTCTTTCTGAGATAGGCTAGGTGCCTGCAAGAAGAGAGAACGTGCAATATCTTTTCTCCACTTTAAACATTTCTTTGTTTAGAAATCATCCTGCCCAAGTAGTTAATGTTTCCATAAATGAGTAAGAAGGCCCTCCTCCTCAGTGTCCCGGGTGAGCAATACAGTGGTCACAGAATGTCCTGTGGAAAGTATTAAAGGGTCAGAATACCCACTTAGCATGGCCACCTGGTTGAGCTGTTAGATCTCAGCTACATTACAGCTCATCTCTTTGGCATGCATAGTCATCCCTCTATCTCTAGGTGTCAGGCCTCTATATAAAGAATCCCACCTTAGGGGGAAAGGGGAGGTAGAGACAAGGACATCTGCTAATAATGGCTATTGCTTAACGTTCCATTTAATCAAGAATTGAGAGAGAATTAAGACTTTTGTAACTAGCCTCTGTGTCCTTGTGTTCTTTAATTTCTCCCTCAATACAATAAAACAGTGCTATTGTCCTCAGAGCTAACAAGTTAAACAGCATTTAATCCATTTGTGTCAGGCCTCTCTTTAAAATACAAGCATATATTTCTTCGATTAGACATGTCAGAAACTGATAATCTCTCTAAATTAATATGACCAGGATGCGTACACGTTCTTCTGTGTACCTAGTTAGCAGAGAAGGGGGAGAAATATTGCCACCAGGCAAAAGAGGGTAATTTGGAGGTACCTGGTGACATGGGGAAGAGCAGGGAGGATGAGCTGTTTCTGTGGAAGCTTTAGGACAAAAATAGGCCCTATGAAGATAGTGAACTTGGTGTTGGATGTAACAAAAAGCCATGAGCTGTGAGTGAAAGAGGCAGGACAAAGTTAGTTATAGGAAACCCTATCTGAATCTGGATACTTAGAACCCCAGCCATTCAAGCAGTAGTCTTCCATTTGTTCAGGCATAAATGGTTGGCATTTTAATGAAATTTAAAATCGTCATCTACCTGCTTTGGGGAATGTCTCCAGAAATCAGAAGACTCAAGAGAAGAGAAGCCAGAAGACAGGGCCTTCAAGTTGGAAATTGTCCATGTCTAGGCCACCCTCTGGGCTAATATGCCTATCAAAGCAAATTTTCTCACTAGTATGGTTTCAAAACTGGTCTTAAAAGCCCTTGTTAATGACCTGGTAATTGTTTTAATAGCTTCTCAGTCAAGTGTGAATTCCTGTAGTTGACTTGTCAGCAATGTATGAAGGATGGCGAAAGTTCACTCCCAGGGTATCTAGAGTATCATTAAACATTCCTGCTTACAATTTGGCTTACTTAGCAATAAAAATTTATTTACTGTATCCATAAAACTTGTCTCAAGATCCCTAAGGAAGTCTTCATTCAGGTTGGCTCTGTAAGAGTTGAAGGAGCTCTTGATGAGCAAATGACTTTCCCTTTCTTGAGCATCTTTTTCAGTGGACAGTGATGTTATTTTGTTCAAGCTCTCTTGCTTCCTTCATGTGAAGAGATCTCCCCCAAATCCCAGGGGGAAATAAACTTTAAAAAGCATTTGGCCATGGGGCGTCTGGGTGACTCAGTAGGTCAAAGCCTCTGCCTTCGGCTCAGGTCATGATCTCAGGGTCCTGGGATGGAGCCCTGCATCAGGCTCTCTGCTCAGCGAGGAGTCTGCTTCCCTTCCTCTCTCTCTGCCTGCCTTTCTGCCTACTTGTGATCTCTGCTGCCAAATAAATAAATAAAAATCTTTAAAAATAAAAAGCATTTGTCCAGATTTACACTAAATTGGTATTCATATATTCCTTATTTAAAAAATAAATATTTAAGTTTGCCTTGGTGACTCGGTTAAGTGTCCAACTCTTGATTTTGGCTTAGGTCATGATCTCAGGGTTGTGAGATCGAGCTCCATGTTGGGCTCCGTGCTGGGCATAGAACCTGCTTAAGATTCTCTCTCTTTTCCCCTTGCTTCTCCTTACTCCTACCCCCATTCACATGCATGTGAACAAGTCCCTTTCAGTATGTCTAAAACAGTGTATGAGTCAATATGACTTACTAACTAACTGCTAATTGATCTTATCGTATTTGATGGCAACTTTGATCTCTTAGATAATGTGGTCTCGGCCATGTACAAACTTCTTTGATTTGAAATGATTAAATATCTTTATTTCTATTGTTTAAGCCACTGTTTTTTTTTTTTTAATATTTTATTTATTTATTTGACAGGCAGAGATCACAAGTAGGCAGAGAGGCAGGCAGAGATAGAGGATGAAGCAGGTTCCCCGCTGAGCAGAAAGCCCGATGTGGGGGACCCTGAGATCATGGCCTGAGCCGAAGGCAGAGGATTTAACCACTGAGCCACCCAGGAGCTCCTGTTTAAGGCACTGTTAATTGGTATTTTCTTGCTGGCAGATAGTCATACCCTGCCAAATATATCAGTGCTTCTTCATATCTTCCTATTCCCCAGAATACCTTATTTACTGTGTGGCAAAATGAATAACGTAATCCAAAGTCCCTGAACTGTTTATTTAGGACCTGTGCATATTGTCAATTTATAGAAAACCAAAGTGAGAGAATTGCCTTCCAACTTATTGATCTTTCAATTTCTTTCTTTTTTTTTTTTTTAAAGATTTTATTTATTTGACAGAGATCACAAGTAGGCAGAGAGGCAGGCAGAGAGAGTGAGAGGGAAGCAGACTCCCTGCCGAGCAGAGAGCCTGATGCAGGACTCGATCCCATGACCTGAGCTGAAGGCAGAGGCTTAACCCACTGAGCCATCCAGGTGCCCTAGCAATCTTTTTTATTTTTAATTATTTTTTTATGTTAAACTGAAATCTGCTTCACTAATATTTGCTGTAATGATTCTATCCACTTGGACTTTTTAGGAAAAAAGGTCCAGAAGAATTCCTCTGGAGGCAGGCTTACAACATTAAAAATGACTAATTTTGTCTCAGAGAATTGGTTTTTAGTTTGGGAGCAAGGATAGAATGGTTCTGGCAGGACACCTTCCATCCATGTTCTCATCAACTGATTAAGCAACACTGGCTGAGCACAGATGCACATTGCTCCCATCCAAGTACTAACCAGGCCCGACCCTGCTTAGCTTCCGCAGATGCTCATTGCTAAACACACTGAAGTGTTTTCATTCAGACACATTGCTTTTTTTTTTTTTTTTTCAGGGCATTTTAAGAGTGAATTAGTTAGGAGATACTAATAAACAAACTTCTCATGTTTCAGTGGTAATACAATAGAACTTTACTTCTTACTCAAATAAAAGCCCAAAACAGGTGTTTCTGGTGGGCTGGTTGCTACCTCTGACACATGGTCCGGGGCCTCGGGCTCTTCATGTCCTGTGGCTCTGCCATCCCCCAGAGCCTGCTGGGTAAAATGCACAGGAGAAGGAACTCCTGCTTCTTGAAAACTCTCTCCTGCATATAGAAACTATTTTCACTCACATGTCATTGGCCAACCTTTTCACATGGCCACGCCTTGAAGGAAGGAGCCTAGGATATAGAATCATAGTGCAGGCGCCTCCCAGGAAGATAGAGAATGTAGACGAACACCATGCTTGTTTGCTCCTCAGTAAGCTGCCTCGTTAGCGTTGGCAGATTTAAACACTTTGTGAAATCTGGAGTGTTTCTCTGACCCAGTGTTTGACTCTGGAGTCTGAAAACTTTCCCCATAAAAAGCTTTGTAGAGAATATTTTAGGCCTTTTCATCACATGATCTCTGTTGCCGCTAGACAACTCAGTCATTCTAATGGGAAAGCTACTTTAGACCTATGCAAATGAATGAGAAACATTGTGTCCTGATAAACTTTATTTATGGACACTACAATTTACATTTCATTTAATTTCCACAGGTTATAAAATATCTTTAAAAATTCTTTTTTTCTGACCATTTAAAACTATAAACACCTTCTTGGTTCTCAGGCCATACAATAGGCTGTAGGCCTGATTTGACTCGCAGGCTCTACTCCGTTGACCTCTGATCTAGCACCACTCTCGGGAGGTATCATGATTTGATTTTGGTGCTTGCTAAGCCTTAATACTCAATTACCTCTCCCAAAGTTCTGATAAGTCATTTTTTAATTAGAATATATTCTTGAAATCCCATGCACTCTAAGTCAGTTCAGTATGTTGATTTCATACCTCATTAGTGATACCTACAATTTATTAAGTACACATGAAGTAAAATCATTTTGTGTACATTATTTAGCACTTTAGAAATACCCTAGGACATAGCTATCACCATGCCTACTTTATCATTGAAGAATCCAAGGCTCAAAAGTAGTTACAAACTATACCGACTCTATTTCATTCAGCAAAAAAATATAAAAGCTGAAATTCAAACCCAACTTGCATCCGAAACTTCATCACATCGAAGTTTCTCGGGCCTTAGTAGTATGAGCTCATTAAAAGCTAATAGCTATTCTTTCATTCTCTCCCTTTACCTGTGTTCGGACTTTTCATGTGTATTTTATCTTTTCATTTGGAGAATAATATTCCTTCAGTGGAGACAAAATTGCACAATAATGCCCCATGGTAACACATATAGTAAGTAGCGCAGTATGAGGAGAAGTTTCTTATTGTGGAGAAAGGCTCTGAAACCATAATGCCCATTACTGACCAAGGGAGCAGGAGAAAAGCCTCACAAGAAAGAGCACACACTGTCTCTGAAGAGAGAAAAATAAAAGCAAGCAGGGCTTCAGTGGTTGTGCCCTTGAGCTCTGCAGAAGCGTGGGCCTTACTGTTACTAACTAGGATGTCCGCAGGTAATACACCTAACCTCTTGGGTTTCTCATCTTGAAATTGCTTATTAAATTTTATACTGTGACCTTCTTATGAAGGTTCTCGAGGTAACATAGGTAAATCAAATTTAACACCTATTTTGGAAAACTCACAAGATTGCTAATTGGCATAGATCTCAAGTTATGTATGTGAAACTTTTTGGATACCAACAAGAAACTTCACAAATAAAAGCTCTGTTATGAGTATTCCAGATTCCATCACAGATCTTACTCGGTTAAGGTCACACTGTACTGGAGCTCATTTGATTAAATACAGAATCTTTAACAGGAGTAATGTTATTTTCCCTTTCCCTCGTTATAGAGACCTTAAGCTGATGAATCCATTCATCTCTGTTTATATTTGCCCTTTGGATGAAATTTTTCTTTAATGATAAAGTCTATGCCTTGCCTAAGAGTGAAGATTACATTTCATAATAAATCTATGTCCTTGAAATACTGTATGAATTTCCAAGCATAGACATTAGTGAATTACTATTTTGGAGGATAAAAGTAACCGTTTTACAGCTCATTGACGCTTCAATGGTGTTTTCATGGGGATGTTACAGGCGAGATGAGATGGTGCGGCCTCAGCAGAAGGGGTAGAATCAATACGTGTCTTCCATGCCCCTTCTGTATCTCATGCAGGAAAATTCAGTAAAAGGAAAATTGATATGCATGGTATCAGATAACAACAAAGAGCCAGAGAAATTCTTTGCAGCAACACATCCTGCAACACACAAGTCCCTCCTCCAGCAGACTATTTCCTTTTAACCATTTGAGGCTTCTCACATTTCCGCTGCAGCTGGAGCCCATCCCAGGGCACTTCCTGCCTCTTCAGATTTTTGGCACAGGGCCTTGTGCTGCTCCACTTGGCTCTCCCTGAGGCATCTGATTTATGGCTAGGAGGATCAGTTCTGTCTCTGTTGTTGGCTTCATCGTGAGTGAAAGATGTCTACTTTTCAGAGACGACTATACCAGCTTTGATGTGTGTGGGGCCAAAAGGGGTGCACGGATGCCATTTTTCTTTACTTTTTGACACTAAACAGTTCAAATTTCCACTTAGGGAGAAACATAAGCATAGCAAATTTTGTTATTAAATAAAAATGCCACATTATATTTAGGGAGCGCTTACCAAGATCTAACCAGAATCTGTACTTGACCGAAATATCAGAGGAAAGGTAATGCTAAACCAGTAATAGTGATGGACTTCTTCTGTTTAGTTGTATCAATCAGAATCTAGAATGTATATTTATTTTGATTCAGCAGTACAACTTCTATGAATTTATCCTGCAGACAGACTGAGAAATGTGCACCAAGAAATATATATAAAGATCATAGTGCAGGGTCATGATGGCCCCATGGCAGCAATAGCCCGTGGCTAAGGAACAGTTCTCCTGTCCACGTCAATCTCGGCTTGGAGTTCTTTATTCTTCGCTGATAACTTAGTCCCTGCGGGTACTTACGTGTGTGACACACATACACGCTTTTCAAAGGGCAACTGTCTCTACAACTACATAGAGATGAAGGAAAACAGCCTATCAAAGAAGGCAAGCAACGGTGCCGAAATTATTTCCTTTTGTGCTGACCTGCTTGACTTTAATGAAACAAGCAGTAAATGAATATATGGGGGAAATATGAAGGAACAATACATCCATGAAGGATAGACATAGAAGTCTTTTCTTTTCTCTTTGCCCCAAATTCTGTCCCCACATTTTCTAACAATAACTATTATTAGTAGTTCTATATATTCCCTTCTGGTATATGTTTCCAAGTGTGTGTGTAGGTGCATATGCACACAAGCATGGTTTTCATAAATGGTATCAAAATATACACCTTGTTTCATGACTTATATTTTTACATAACATTAGAGCCCTTTCCATAGACACATAAATCTGCATCATAATTTTGATAGCAGCACAATATTTAGAATGCAAATTACATTAACCTTTTTAACCATTCCATCACTGGTACATATTTAGACTGTCGGAAGAATAAAAAACTGGAAATGGACCCAATGATTAAAATTATGCCAATAGATGTTTTGAACATATTTTTCAATTCACATATATTTCCCTCTCTCTCACTAAAATTCAGAATTGCCCTATGCTTGATTTACCGAAAATCCTTTCTATTAAACAAACAAACGAATAAATAGCAATTTCCAGTTGCAGAAAACAATCTCATAGATAAACAGATAAAGGGATCTATTTGTTTCTGCTCTGAGTTTAAGGAATTCCAGATCCTTCTCTTTTCCATCCCTCCCCACACTCCCACTTCCTCCCATCATGAATTTGTTTTTCTCTTTAGGTTAGACTCATTCTCTTAAACACATTGCTGAGAAAGTTTTCAGGCTTGCATTGGCTCCTATGGTGATCCAAGAAGAAGGCGAGAAATCCTCTCTCACTTGTTTTCATATGTAAAATCCTGGAGGAATTTGATTGGCTAATGCTATAACCCAAAGGCTGAATGCTGTGGTTGGTCATACCACTGTGCTGGGTTAAATAGTGTCTCCCAAGAATTCATGTCTTTCTGGAACTTCAGAATGTGGCTTTATTTAGAAATAGGGTCATCATCAACATAATTAGTTAAGATGTGGTCATACCAGAGTAGGGTGTGCCCTTAATCCAATATGCCTGGTGTGCTTCTGAGAAGAGAGAGACACCGAGAGACAGACACACACAAAGGGAAGACAATGTAGAAGCACAGGATGGGAGGTCACCCTGTGCCAATGAAGACAGACATTAGAGTGATGCATCTACAAACCAATATTTGCGAGCAAACATTAGACACTAGGAGAAAGGCACAGAATTGAGTCTCCCTGTGAGACAACAAGAAAGGCCCAAGACTGCTGAGCCCTTAATTTTGGACTTCTGTCCTCCTGAATAATGACAGAAAAAACCTTTCTTGTCTTAAGCTACCCAGTCTGTGCTGCTTTGTTACGGCAGTCCTAGGAAACTAGCATACCCACCAAAACTATGGGGGTGGGTGAGGGACAGTTTTCCAAATAACACAGATGCTATTACAAAATTCCTAAGCAGAAATACTGAAAAAAACAAACCAAACCAAAGCTAAGCAAACAGATGAACACCACCAACAAAAACGAAATTAAAATTATCTGGTGGTACAACCTTGAAATACACCCAGAACATTTTTCAAACCTCATATGGCTGTGTTTATTTATTTGATATTTTTACCCCATCTACTTCCACAAAAAAAAAAGAGGAAATTTACATAAGAAGTAACAACATAACAAAATCACAAATATGTAAAGAAAAGCAAAAGTCAAATAATGATGGAAGCAGAAGAAATAGAATGATTTCAGTAGAACACAGCACTTACAGCTATGTTTCCTGGTATTTGTCAAACAGAATATGAGTCCATGTAACTTTTATAATGCAATGAAAAGAGCATACCTGACTGCTTAGAGAAAAATGAACTTTATTGCTATCCATGAGAAGAAATGAGTATTTCAGTAAATCAGAATTAAACTAGCCCTCAGGAAAATCAAAACTCGGTCTCAAATTAAATTCCAGAAGCAAAAGAAATTGAATCTGAAGGAAAGTGACATCTTCCAAAGATTCAAACATCAAAATACAAAAACATTATGTATTTTTCATACATAACATTTGATATTCAAAACAAAAAATTATCAGCTATACAAGGACTTGGGATCAAATGACCAAGATAAAACAAGCTAACAATAGAAAGACTCAACTAAAGAGCTGGATATAGCAGTTATCAATCAGAGACTCTAAAACAAATGTGGTTAATAGCCTTAAGGATGCAAATGACAAGATGCTGAGTTTCATGTAAACACAAAGCTTCAGGTAAACTTCAAGAGATATAAAAAATAGGCAAGTCAAGATAGTGATTGTACCTTTGCAGAAAGAGGGTGGAGTGTAAGCGATACTACAAGGACTGTTTTAGAAGTGATGGTATTGTTTGATTTCCTGAACTTGATGATTTCTTAGATGTTCTTCCTCTCTGAAAATTAATAGGGGGGGGTATATTTTCTGTATATATGTAATATTTCAACTAAAAATCTTTTTAAATGTACATACTGCTGAGTTTCTGAAATAAATGCATATTCTAGTGTTGATTGAAAGGGGAGCGTATAGCTGTCTGTGATTTCTAGATGTGGATGCAATTTGGGAAGAAAGGCCCAATGTCTTATTGAAGGATAAATTCTGAATAGATATATAAGGCAGAGATTATAGCATAGAGTAGTAAGTCAATAACTATTTATTAAAAGAATGAATGAATTGCCTAAGCATTCCTTTTACTGAAAAAGGTGGTATAAATAGAGGACTGGATAAATATGTTTATCATTCATGTTTCAGATCTCTTTAGGAGTCTAGTTTTTTACATATAGGGACAGAACAAACTAGATAGTATCGACATAGGGAGAAAAGAAGTAACCTTTTCATATGGGGCCTTGTCTTTGATCTACTGTGTATCATCTAGGGATTTTCAAATTTTTCTTGCTTCTGAAAATGCATTATACATACTCCCTGGGTACCCAGAGATCAACCAAAGAGAATATTCTAGTTGGGATCATGCAGATGATGTACTGTGTGCATGTTGGGCCTAGTTCTCAACATTCCATGTCAATGCCCAAGCCAGTTAACACAAACCATGTGATTTAACAGATTTTAAAGAATGAACAGGTTCCATTTCTCTTGTTTTTTTAAGGGAAACTGGAACAGTCTCTTATTCTGATTGAGGAACATAAGTATTGACAGAAGGAAAACCTAATGGCCTATTTAAGAACCACAGAGTTGAATGAAATTTCCTTTTTCACCATTTTAAGTGAAGGACTCCCTTTAGGGTTCAATATATGTTCCCAGTGTGGTTAAGGGGAATACTTGAATAACATTTAAAGAAAAAAAAAACAACATTCTTTGTTATTGCACTTCATAAAGAATTCACAAAGGAATCAGCTCAGAGAAAATAAAGATTAAACAATTGTGGCTGGGTTGTATGCTAGGAAAATGGGTCACTTATGTATATGTACGTAATCATTCATTCAACAGATATAGGGAGCCCCTGCTGTTTGTAAATTAAATTATATGGCTCCCTCAACTACCTATAGTTTAATGGGTTGGGAGGTTATACACAGCACTAAGCTAATAATAGTACAAAATGATAGCAGAAAAATTACAAAAAAGAAATGAAAATGAAGTGTATGTTTGAAAGTACTGATTGGAAGTTTATAGCAGGAGCTATGGAAGAGGAAATCACAAATTGTAGTGGGCCTTGAAAAATGAGAAGGAGTTGGATAGGAAGAGCAAGGGCCGTTGATTGTTTTTTCCCTTTCTTAGGTGAGGAGGCAACATATGGAAACTCATGCATGTCAAGTTTGGGGCAGAAAATGATAGAACTCCAGCTGGAGCAGAAACATGAAGAGAGTCATGGAATACAAAGTTGGAAAAAGTTTTCTGGGGAAAAAACCATTTATGGAAGGCAAAATAAGGTGTTTGGGTTTTAGACAGGATGGGAACTGAAGCCAACTTGGATTAATTGAAAAATCGTAAGGTTTGAGGTAAGAGATACTTGGAGTTGTAGTCCAGCTCTCCTATACACGTATGTCTCTTTTTCCTCCTTATCAAAGAAGATGATATTATCAGGTAATTTTATTGTGAGTCTTAACTAAATAATGTATATAAAGTGGTTGAGCCATATAAACCCATAATACATATTAAAACAACATCCAACTCTTCCATTTTATGCTGTAATTGGTTTATACTCCATATAGTAAAAAACTGTTGAGGTGGCTAATGGCTTGATAAAGACTGTATTTTTCTTCAAAGATTTTATTCATTTATTTGACAGAGAGAGACAGCAAGAGAGGCAACACGAACAGGGAGAGTGGGAGAAGGAGAGCAGGCTTCCCACTGAGCAGGAAGCCCGACTCTGGGCTTGATCCCAAGACCCTGTGATCATGACCTGTGCCAGATGCTTAACAACTGAACCACCCAGGTGCCCCTGATAAAAACTGTATTTAAGGAAGATAAATCTGGCAGCAGTTTGGAAGGCTTGGAGAAAAGGAAACTGGCTGGTAAAGGCATTTTATTGGGGTGGGGAATTTGAACCCCCTTAAAAATGTATGTACTACAATACAGATCCTCTGGGAAGAGGTACATGGGCTTCCAATGACCAAGACAGTCCATGACTCCATGAATGTTAAAGATCCTTGCATGTACTATGGAACATGCTAGATTATGAAGGAATAAGAGAGAGAAGTAGAATATAATAATACAATTTAATTTTTGTATGCACAGATTAAAGGAAAAATTGAAAAGAGTGCTGAAATCTTAATCTTGTGTTACTGAAAGTATCATAATACCATTGCCAGAGAAAATGGAGTCAGTTTGGAAGGAAAGGTTATATATTTGGCTATAAACAGGTTGAGTGTCAGTTATTTGCCAGAATTACCAAGTAAAATCCTGACCAGACAGAGGTTTGCCTGGACTTGGGATGCAGGAGACAAAAATAGTTTAAGACAAAGCCTTTCCGATGGTATTTCTGCTCTGAGAGCACATGGCTTAAAGTCAGGGGGTGCATAAAGCCATGGATAAAATGAGATAGCCCTTGGGAACATATTTCAAAATATGGAGAAAATATTTAAAAATTTTCACAATTCAAAAAAATGGTTATGCACACTTGCAGTGAAATATTATGAAATAGGAAAAAAAAAAACATTTTTAAGGTAAAACAGAGGATGGAACGAACCTGCATTAATGACTGTTTTGCCAGGAGTCATTCAGAGAAAAAAATGTGAGAAAAGTGACATAGAAGGAATTTTCTGAAAATGTGAAAATAGAGTAAAATGAACAGAGGAGCAATGACTACCCCAGCGCAGGACGGTAGAAGGAAGAAAATCCAACTGAGAACTTATCAAAAAGGTAAGAAGGTATATCAGAAAAATAAAGTGTCAAACACCCGGGGAAAGAGAATTTGAAGAACAGGTTGTCAATAATGTCAAAGGCAGCAAGGAAGTCACACAAAATGAGAGCCAATGGCACTAGAGTCCTCTTCCCAAACAAGGCTTTAAAATTGGCGATGTTGGGGACGCCTGGGTGGCTCAGTCGGTTGGTTAAGGGTTTGGGTCAGGTCATGAACCCAGGGTCCCGGAATTGCACCCCAGGTTGCATCCCCTTGGGCTCTCTCCTCACTGGGTAGTCTTCTTCTCCCTCTCCTTCTGCCCCTGCTCGTACTTTCTCAAATAAATAAATAAATAAAATCTTTAAAATAAAATATAATAGGGCTCGTGGGTGGCTGTGTCAGTTAAGTGTCTGCCTTCAGCTCAGGTCAGGATCCCAGAGTTTGGGGATCTAGTCCTGCATCAGGCTCCCTGTTCACCAAGGAGCCTGCTTCTCCCTCTCCTCCACCCTCAACTCATGTTCTCTCTCACCCTCTCTCTCAAATAAATAAATAAAGTCTTTACAAAATGAAATAGGTAATGTTACAATGTTAAAAGTGTAAGTAAAGATGCTTAGATCATATTCTAGAATAAGGTTTAATGCAGAAAGTTTTCTACTTGTAGAAAGCCCTTCAAGAGATCAATAATTAATCATAAATGTGAATCCTTTGGGCAGATCATTTATTTTACATGTTTTTTACTCTCCTCATCACAGCAGCTTGCGACTCAAATCTTAGAATCTGACAATCTCATCCAGTTCAGACCCAATTAGAAGTTGAATACTGTCGAGATTAGAATAATTTATAACTTTAAAACTTGGCACTTAGGGGTAATGATGGGACAAATCAATTTTTGCTGTTACTACAGAAATGGCTCAAAAACTGAGAGCTCTATTATCTAGCCTCCTAGCCTCATCAAAATGAAAACAAACAAATACACAAAAATGATGAGAAACAAACAAACCAGATATTCTATTATTATCATTGCTGTTGTTAGAATTGGAAAACAATACATATCACTCTCACATTTCTAAGCTGCTAAAGCAGCAGATACTCTATAAAAACGCTGTTGGAAGCCACTGCATTAGAAAGAAATGCTCATCACAGAGCCACTTTGCCTAATTCTCCTATCATTTCTCCAGAAAGGTGCAAAAGTCTGTGACTGTTTAGGGGCAGGGAGCAAGCACCCAGCTGGAAGTCAGGTCATGCTTCCCTGCCTTTCTCTCATGACGCCTACAAACGATCTTCCTTCTATGCATCCTCGTTGGTCTGTCTGTTCGTCCCCTACTCAGTGGACCACTCTGGGCCTCAGTGTGATAATTTAGTGATAGGCAAGCAATTACATCTTTCTTCACAAACACTCTGTGAGGATTATACTTGATAACATCTCAACCAGTGCTTAGCATACGGCAGGCATCTGGTGGAATCAGAGTTCTCTCCATCATTCTTTTCTACCTTGGAGATCTTTTGGAACAATCAAGTGACAAAAGCCACTATGTAGTACTTTAGCATTCACATAAAATAAAGAGGAGAGGGGGAGGGGGAGAAAGAGAGAGTAGTTGGGGGAGAGATTAAGGGAGGCTGGAGAAAGGTGGTATTTATTAGGAGGCTGTACTGAAAGATCACAGAGTAAAGGCCCAGCTGGAATAGACGTTCATGGCAGATGCTGAAGAGAAATGAAGTCTGGCCATTCTGCAACTCCAGAAATGGATAGGATATTAGCACTGGGGGTAGGGAGACAAACTCCGTATTTTAAAGGATCTCAAAGCGTTTAAGATTGAGGCAGCCACAGTTATGATATAAATAACTTATTTAAATCTGTCTTCCATGAAAGTGATAAAAGGATAATAAAAGTTACCTTTAATTATTAAAGGTATCAATAACTCTGATTTTCTAATAAGTTAGGCTAATGTTTCCTTTTAGGTAAGATTCTAAGAGGGCACTTACACAAGAGAGCATTTTTAGTTTTTTAATTATTTATTGTTTTGCCAAGCTAGAAAAATACAATGAATTTCAAATGTTTTTGACTCTCATCCATGTATTTAAAGAATATAAAATCATAGTATTTTATATGGTATTTTTGTGTACAATGCATGTTCACCTTTTCTATTCTGAGTGGCTTTCCCCCCTTGCTAATGAGTCATGAACCATACTTTAAAACAAAACAAAACCCCCAGATTTTTAAGTAGTATTTTTTTAACCAATCAACAGTAAGTACAATAGTATCAGAAACAAACATTAGTTTTTTAAAAAATCTATTAATAGATATATATTTATTAATGAGTATATTTTAGGTAATAATTTGGTATCTATTCTATTCAAGTTATTAGATTATTAATCTCTTTCTAGGCTGGATTGCATTAATTAGTGGGATAGAATTTCCTGGAGTAACACATATTCAACATTCAACCAATTCAACCAACATCCAGCCCATATTCAACAACCAACCAAGGGAGATCATTTGTTATGAGAGGTGTCAAGGGAGAAACTGAGAGGTGTGTGCAAAAGATCATTTCCACTCAGGAAACCAGAACCAAAAAACAACCCGTGTGTACTTTGGGCTTATTATACAAAAAGAAAGACTATCACATGAAGCTCCAGTTTAGATTTCTCTGTAACTCCAGTGCTCTACGCCAATTATTTGGATTAGTTGTGAGAACTGATAGAAATATACTAGAACTGAATTTAAATGGGGGTATTTTATTACCATCAATAATTCTTAGATGTTTTATAAATCTCTCTTTAGAGAAGCTTTTAATCTAGTCTAGGGATTCTGATACTGATAGGAAGAAAATGCAAACCACTAAACACAAATAAGAAATTACATTAATGTTAGTGAGTGGAATTCATATAAGGAAAACAGTTATACCACCAAATGAAGGAATGTATTTTCTTGTGGCTCATAAAGGAATTGGAGTTGAGTTGAGTGACTATTCAGCTCAGATTTTTTTTTTCTTTAAGATTTTATTTATTTATTTGACAGACAGAGATCACAGAGAAGCAGGCAGAGAGAAAGGAGGAAGCAGGCTCCCTGCTGAGCAGAGAGCCAGATGTGGGGCTTGATCCCAGGACCCTGAGATCATGACCTAAGCCAAAGGCAGAGGCTTTAACCCATTAAGCCATCCAGGCATCCTAGATTTTTCTTTTCTTTAAAGATTTTATTTATTTATTAGAGAAAGAGTATGAGTGAGAGAGCACAAGCAAGGTGAGCTGCTGAGGGATAGGGAGAAACAGGCTGCTCCCTGATCAGGGAGCCCTAAGTGGGGCTCTACCCTACGACCCTGAGATCATGACCTGAGCCAAAGGCAGATACCTAACCGACTGAGCCACCCAGGCTCCCCCTCAGCTCCGATTTTTCTGACCATCATTTTTTAAAACTATTTTATTCATTTATCAGATTATTTTCAGAGGGTATGCCCTGAATTTTGATTCAAGAAAATTGGTATGCTATTTAAGGTTTTTGTTTTGTATTTTAAGGTTTTATTTATTTGACACAGAGAGAAAGTGCAAGCAGAGAGAATGGTTGTCAGAGGGAGAGGGACAAGCAGGTTCCCTGCTGAGCAAGGAGCCTGATGTGGAACTTGATCCCAGAGTCCCGAGATCATGATCTGAGCTGAGGGCAGACACTTAATCAACTGAGCCAACCAGGCATCCCTGTTTACGTGTTTATAAGAGTAGAAATATTTGTCCATTCTTTTCCATTTAACCAAACTTACAGAACAGATTGAGTGAAGAGTGATGCTGAATTTAAGAAAGGAGAGAGCTCGGAGTGCAGGACCAGAGCCTGTATCAAAATGGTGAAGTAGGTGGATTCTGTCCTGGCACTTACCTCCTTCGCTTTCTAGATTCCTCATCTACCTCCTAAAGCAATCCAAACCCACTATCTCTCCCAGAACACACTCTGAAGTAAAATAAACCAGTGTTTAAATTCAAAGTTGATCATTTAGTATCTACTTGATCTGGAAAAAATGACAAATTCTTCTACATTTTGTAAATTTGGATTAAGGGAGCATGTACAGAGAAAACACAAGAGTTACCAGAAGAAATATAGTGCACCTAATTAAATTTTAATTTCAAGTTAATGATGAAAAAGAACAATTTATTTTATATAAACATGTCCCAACTGTTGCATGGGACATACCTACACCAAACATTTATTTACTGTTTATTTGAAATTCGGATTTAACTGGGTGCACTGCATTTAATCTAGTATATCAGCTCGAATTTCGGGTTAGTGATGAAAAACAACAAATAATTTATTTTTTGAAATATGTCCCCCATATTGCATGGGATATAATTCTATTAAGGAATTACTCATCATTTATTTGAAATTCAGATTTAACTGGGTATCCTGTATTTTTATTTGCTAAATCTGGCAATTCCCTACCTAGCATGATCTCTGGCACATACTAGGAACTGTAAAATATACCCAGAAACAGAAAGAACAAAGACTTTTGTAGATAGATCTGGATTCAAATTCTTCTACCAGAATTTTATTTTATTTTATAAGATTTTAGTAGGACTTTTCCAAGGCAGTGTCATGGGTTCCGAATCTCTGCTTTCTCTTCAGCATCAATATTACACTGCTCTCAACTGGTTTTTGCTTTGGAAAAAAATACATTTACATTATAACAGAAGACCCTAAGATCTCTTAACCTAAACTCTTAGAAAGGAAGAACTTTCTATTCTCATCTTTTGAGGCGCATATCACTGACTCCATCTGTTGCCCTAGAAGAAGACATCAAGGAGAAGTCTTCTTCCGACAACACTTGCATTTTCCTAAGTGTATGGGCATGGAATTGCAAAAAGGACAGTGTTTTTCCATAGCATGTCAGCTATGCAAATCTATGATGCACTGTCCTAATGATTTGTTTCTTAGATTTATGCTAAACAAAACTGGGCCTTTAGCATACCCCAGGAAAAGTAATCTTGGGAGTTTAAATCTAGTAAGTGTGGAACCCATTCCACCTGGCCACATGGGCTGTTGCAGATTTGGAAGCTGTCATCCAATTAGTCTTTCACAACTCTAGCTCAGTGGGATGGTGCACCATCCTATGGGAACTCCTCAAAGTGACCTTCTAACTTGTCCAGTGCAGGTGTTAATTGATCCTATGCTGGTTTTGTATGGCAAACATTCATTTATGTTTCAGACTTCAAGACCAAATTCTAGCTGGCATTTCTTACTGATATACATATATATGCTTTGTTGGTTAAACTTTTAACTGTCTTACAAGATGTTATTATCTCCATCTTGCAGATGAGAAACCTGAAGCAGAGAGAGATTATATAACTGGTCCAGGATCGCAGTTAGTAATTAATGGAGTCAGCGTTTCGACTCAGGCAAACAGAAGTTAGGGTCCATCTTCTTTACTCCTAAGCAGTGTTGCTGGGTATCATTGGAGTAATGTATGATAATAATGAAACCATTTCCTTGTGCAAGTTATCACTTCTATGGAATAAAGTCATTATTTACAGAGAGTTGTATTTTTATTTGTAATGGGATCTAAGCCAGAGTATTTCATTTTGAGAGGCGCTATTCATCACCTCAGGCTAAGTTAGCTGATGGCTCTGCCAAATGTCAGTGATTCAATTTATATTCCAACTGAGGTTTTATTCAGTCATTATTTTGGATTTGTTTCAAACCTGTACTTCTACTTGCAAGCTATCTAAGTTTCTGTTTGTTTTGTTTTGTTTTACAAAAGGACCAACATAATGGATACTTCAATGTTAAAATTGTATTTAAGTCTAAACATAGAAACTTGATTGGAAGGCTAAGATAAAACACCCAAGAAAAGCCTTCTTTATAGATTTAAACCCTCAGATTCTCACTTGAATTTGCAAAAGAAAAGTATTGAGCAAGAAGGTTTAAGTGATTTTTAACTATGTTCAAAAAGATACTATGATACTGCAGAGAGAAAGAGAGAGAGAGAGAGAGAGAGAGAAAACAATTGCTCTTTCTAATGTACATTACATGGCCAAGGGGGAATCTTCCCTAGCTGAGGAGCGGAAATAAGCTGTTGGTTTCAAAATCACTCTTTACAGAGAAGTGGGTGTGTGACTCAGATTTCAACACCAAGGTGGTCCCTGAGAGAAGAATTTAGATGTGAAAGAGGTTATGTTAAATTCTTTGGTATCACTTATTATTTCCTTCAGGCAAACCACATGTCAAGAGAACCTCAATCTGAAAATGATACAGGTTACATGTACCTCTTCCTCTTCCTTTTCAAAGGTCTTTCTGTCTTTCAGTTTTCATGTGTGCTCTTGATTGCTATCTTTCTATAAATAGATGTACTTATCAGAATGAAAAAGTCATTCCAATCTTTAGTTGCAAGATCTTTTACATCCATCTCCTGGACAGATGAAATGTGATGTGATTCGAAACTAAACATATACAAATTGGCACATAGATTTCCATACTTTTCAAATGTCTTGAATAATCCAAATGATGAGACAAATAAGGAAGAAGAATAAGGGGACAGGAACTAGCATTATTGGGCACCCTTCTCTTCACACAAAGAAAGGTCTTTCATGCATAGTAATAAATTTAGTCCTATATTATTTTATTGATGAGGCAAGTGAAGGGTGGATATGAAAATAACTTTTTCTAAATTATGATTGTGATATAAATACAGGTACTAGGGTTCTAACTTAAAATAAAGACTCAGAATTTGTGATATTTCCATTATTCCACTCTTAGGAATTTAGGCATAGTGTTTGTGGCTAAAAACGCTGGAAGTAGCTAATGATATGAAGAGCCCTCCAAACCTCTAGAAAATTAAAATAAAAAAATCTTAATTTATTTAAAAATATTTTCAAAGTTAATGTCCTAGTAGTGGTTTGGCATCCATAAAAGAAAACTAATTGGGAAAGTACATCATTAACCTTTGATACACGAGACTCCTGAATGATTTCACACATATTGAGGGTCAAATGTTAAGCATTTTGTTTCAAATATAAGATATATACTTGGAAACTGGTTTGATCAACCCTGGAACTTGGGAATTCTATTACCCTCAGAGCTTTTTGATTATAACCTATTTGGCATTATGCCATGCTTCATAATTGTGTTTACTTTCTTCATAAGAACCACAGTTTCCTATTAGACAGAAAGTGATAGATTACTGTAATCCATGTAGTAGTTGCCTGTCAGAGGACATTTTTTCATTAACATTTACTGTAATACATAAGGGTAAGTGTACCCTAATTGTGGCATTTCTTTTTAATGTTTCGTATATAGGGGAATAGAGATGTTTGATTCATTATTTCATTCAATTAATATTTACTTTATTGGGTGTTTTATTGAGAGCTAGATTGTACAAGGCACTAAAGCTATAATGGTGAATAAACACAATCTAATGGGAGAGATACTAATCAAATAATTAGCAGTCATTGTAAAATTGTGACTGTGTTAAATGCTAAGATATATGGTGCTTTGAGACAAAGTCGTAGGGAAATTAACCTATGCAGAGAGATCGGGAAAGACTTTCCCAGGGAAGTGACAATTAATCTGAAATCTGAAGGATGAATAGGGGTAAAATAGGAGATGGAGGAGATGAGAGCGTTTTATCCTTTGAATCCCAATTAGGGTTAGTAATGGTGAGGGAGCTAACCAAGCAGCACAATAGGCTGGAGATCAAAGCAAGATGGGGGAGGTCAGGACAATTATGAAAGAATGGGTGGGATATGAAAGGGTTTCAAGGCTGGGATGAGATGGGATTCAACACAAAATCAGATTTGTGTTGAAAAGGATTGCATAGCTCTCTTTCACTAGATGCCGTAGGAAAATGTATGAGAGGGGATAAGGATGGATGTCAGTAGCCCACTCATGGGGTTATTTGCAGCAGTCCAGTCTAGAAGCATTAGTAGCCTGATTACGATGGTAGTGAGGATGGAAGTATAGATAGAACAGACTGGAGAAATGTCTACACTGCACAGAAACAAACGTTAGTGATGAGTTAGATATGGAAAGATGAGAGATATAGAAGAGGACTTATTTAGGATGACTAGGGATTCTCACATTATAAAGCTCATTTATACTTCTCAGATGAAGGTATTGCTTCTTAAATGCTTCCAGAAAAACAGTTTAACCTAAGAAAATGAGTAAATTGCATTATTAAAAAAAAATACAGATTGCAGATGACAGATATAATGGAACCTGATTAGAGCTCTCAAACCTATGCAACTTTGGTGTGTTAGCTAAGAGGCAAACTACAAATTCCTTAAATTAAGTTGTGTCTGTATTGTGGTGATGGGAAATGTCCTCAGATCTACATAACGGTTTCCCTATATAGTTCTTCTCCCTGTACTTTTTGCACAAAAACAACAAAATCACAGTATATTCTCTGGCATTTTTACTTCTGTATGTTTTTCTTCCTTTTCATTAAATAAAGGCACCTATTCAAAGCAGAATAAATTTTGTCATTATGAACCCTATTAAATGAGCAGTCACCTTGGGTGTGGTGGAGGCAGAAGTACTTAATGTCTATACTTCTTTTATCCTGTATAGTTAAAAGAAGCTTCATTTTTTCCATGTCTTAGCATTTTTTATTTTTCACTGGGAAATTCATTCAGTAAAGGAATACATTTTTACGTAACATTTTAGATAATAGTAAGAGAGTTAGTACATTTAATTTATTCCAAGCCTAGTTTAACATGATCTAAACCCCTAAAGATAGTGTCAGTAAACAAAATTATTAGAGGCCATCTCATTCATGAACATAGATGTTTCCCCTGAGTTTAAGACTCATGGATGGTGTTTCATCCCTCTGTGTCTAGATGTGTGTCAATGAATTATCCTTATCCTCCTACCTATGAACCAAATCCAGAAATAAGAATTAATACTTATTTAACCAGAGAAGCACTGATGGGAACTCGCATGTAGTCACAAACCACTGCACAAAACAAAATTAATATATATTTGTTTAGGCTAATGCAGGAGTGTCTAACTGCACTTGGGCAATGCTGCAAATATTATAAGTTATTCTGCTTTGCAGAAGGAAAGCAAAAGTTTAGGAATGGTGAATATTTAGATTACAAGCAGAAGGATCAGATAAAATCATGACTTTTCCAAAGGTTCAGAGGAAAAGGAAAAATTGAGCGCTGGTAGAGACAAAATTTGAGTTTTTGTCAAGATTTCCTGTTAGAAGTCATGTTTGAAATGTTGAAATCTGCAAATGTAATCAAATCTATATTCCTTTGTAACACATCCACATGTATGCAACTTCCAAGCAGTTATTAATCATGCAATAAAGAAGAGCATTATCTTCAACTTCAGAATGGAATGATCAATGAGATAAGAGAAGAAAAGACTATAGAATTCAGAGAGTAACATGAAAGATGGATTTTTTACTTCTAATAAAGTGTCAGTGACTGCCAGGGGTCCCATTTCCAGAGATCACAGCTTGATTATTTAGGGATGGGGCCTGGGAATCAGTGTATTTAATGTTTTCCAGGGATTCTGATGTGTAGTCTAGCTTGAGAATCACTTATCTCAGAAACAGTTACTCTAGCTATAAACAGTGTGTACAATGAATGAAACATGCCTTGTATAAATCTTCCTGGATATAGTGGGATTATACAGATTCTTTGTTCTAATAAAAATTGCTAGCAGATTTGAAATGCATTTGACACAAATTTTTTGTTTTTAATTTCTGCTATTATAATAACCTTACAAAAATGGATGGCTTTGGCATTAGTGTCATCCCTATTTTAGAAATAGCAAGTGAAGTATAGAGGCTAGAGATCAAGTGAAAAAGCTTATCTAATTTCCAGAGCCATACAACTTGAAGGCGATGGGTTTGGGATCTCCCTGATGATGGGTAATGGGTTTGGGATCTCCCTGATGCTGATGACCAGGTTTGTAGGCTTTCCTATAAGGTTATGCTCCCTGCAAGAGAAAAATGAAAATTGGAAGGATTGTGGATCCTGATATATTTGTATAGTGTTTTGCATTTTCAGAGCCATGTTTTTTTTTTTTTGTAAGTGCCAAGAGAGAGAGGTCAAATGTAATTTGCTTCTATAAACTTAAGGGATAGTTTTCATAGAAGAAAGGAACATTTATGAAAAACTTCAAGAAGAGGTGCCTTTCCCATATCGGTTCTCTTATTCAACATCTAAACCCATCAACTTAGATAGGAGGCACATAAAATATCTGATATTTCTGACCGTGGACTAAAATCTGGAATTGGACTTGGGCATCTGAAGCATTCAGTTGCCTTCTGGCTTGCAATTTGAATCCTATCCATTGAAACTAAACCTCAAGTCCCTTATTCTTGTAAAGAGAGTCAAAGATTGAGAGTAATTAGTTTATAACTATATTTAAAACTTTTAAAAACACTGCTTATCCATGATATCAACATTAATTTTTTTTAAAGATTTTATTTATTTATTTGACAGACAGAGATCACAAGTAGGCAGAAAGGCAGGCAGAGAGAGGAGGAAACAGGCTCCCCACAGAGCAGAGAGCCCGATGTGGGGCTCGATCCCAGGACCCTGGGATCATGACCTGAGCCGAAGGCAGAGGCCTGACCCACTGAGCCACCCAGGTGCCCCAACATTAATTTTTGTATTATAGCACCCAGCATGAGGCCACGCCCATGCAGGCACTTTGTAAGTCTTACTTGATGGTTTGATAATTTTGTATGATTAAAAAACTTAGCACAAAAAATGTGGCTTTTATTACCTGAAATTTAGGGGAATATAAGATTTTTGCAAAAAAAAAAAAAAGAAGGGCAGATCCTCTTATTCTCCTTAAGTAGTTAAACTTTCATAGAACATGGTTTGCTTTCCTTTTTAACCTTTTTAAAACCACGCAGAATCTAAATATAGACTAAAATTACAGTAATATTCCATTCTGAGTGGAATGAAGCAGTAAGAATACTCACAAAATTGCATTGGCTGAAACTTATTGAGAACACAGTATACCATAATATATAATCTATCTGCACAGATTCTCTTAAAAGCCATGAGGAAGGTACTATATTTCCAGTGAAGAAATAGAAGCTTGATTGACATATCTAGGTCATCCTTCTAGTAGATGGCAGGACTGGAATTCGAACTCAAGGCTAATCTGAACCTGTATCGTCAGGGGTTCTGAGTTTAGGGGCGTTAGTTTTAAATACACCAGCCCAGGATATTTCCAATATTCTCTCCGAGGTTATGAAACAGCCTGTGGCTTCTATGGACTAATGTGAATATACACGATTTCTTATGTCTATTCTTTGGTTAATTAGAGGTTTTGGTAGTTGTTATCTGGTTATATAGAAGGAAGAGATACACAATTATAAAATATAAGGATAGTTTGAAATAATTCCAGGTCTTTCCTACCCACTGATCATGCAGAATCCAAATCCTTAATGTGCCTAATGGAGCCAATACCTCATTCTACTTTATAATTTCTTCTAAAATGCTCCCAAATAAACTATTAGCTCATTCAGCACGGCTTGGGATGGAAGTAGCAGCTGATGTTTAAATCTTACAACCAAGCCAGATCTATATAAGAGGCTATTTTGCCTTATTTCTATCTTATTTTGATTGTATCAGCAAGTGGGAATCAATAGGTCAAACAAGACCTGTGAATTAGTGTTTACTTGTACACATGCTTTCTGGCTGAAAGTGGTAATGTGATTATTAGAAAAGATACTGTCATTAAATAAGTGATAATAGTACCTAAAATGTTTTGAATGCTTACTAAGTACTGAGCTCTCATTTACATGCTCCACATGGATAATCTCAAAGCAGCCCTAGGGTGAGGGACACTTACTGAGCCCATTTCACAGGTTACGTAATGTAACTTGCCCTACAGTGCACAGTTAGCAACTGGCAGAGACATGCAGGCATTCTTCAGAGCTCACTCTGAACCTCTAAATGTTCTTAGCAGGAAGTTCTGTTATTACTGGACATCAAATGGACTACATTACAAGCAATATAAGAAATACTTTAGTTGTTCTATAACCAGAAAGTTTCCCTGAAAGTTTTTATGCCACTGTTTATCCATCGATGTTCTTAAGCCTGTTAACTACCTGAGTAGTTGACTGAAGATAACAGCAACACCTACCTCATACTCATAGGTTAGTGTAAGGCTTAATAAATTAATTCATATAAACCTCTTTAGCATAGTCACTGGAATATAGTAAGTACTTCGTTGATGATGACGATGATGATGATGATTAAATTTATCTGACTTCGGTTTTCCTGAGTTGATTCAAGCTCTGAAAATATGTAACAAATTCATTAGGTAGACTTGACCTCTTTCTTTAACTCTTGACCTAGCAGCCTGATGTTATTCACCAATTTAGTACAACTTGGCATTTGTAGGTCTCCCTTCCCACAAAGATAATTGATCTCACACAGATCATCAGCCTACTCGTGAACTGGCACAGAATTAGAAAACCCCCACGTTTCACATGAGGAAGCAGGCAGGTAAGTGGAAAGTCTTACCCGAGGACGTCCTTGAATTCACGAAGGGCTGGGGATCAGCAGCAGGCATGTCACCTAAGCAGAGGAATCACTGACCTTTTCTGGAAATCCTGACAATCTGAGGACTCAAGGAGACAAAGACAGAATGACTGCAGGAGCAAAGAAAGGGTTATGAGGAAGAAAATATGACCAGTTTTAGAGCCTGACACAGATTCTTGTTTGGTGCTGGATATTGTCCAACCACATTAAAGTTCTCTACACTAGACTTGCACAGTTGTGTTGGCAAACTCTGCCTCAGATGAGGCCTCAAGTAAACTGTGCTCAGTGGAGAGGAGAAAAACACCAAGATCACTGTAACTGGCTGGGATTCATTAACCCAACAGCTCTAAGAAAAAAAAAAAATGAAGGTTTTCATTATTTTTGTGATGATCTAAGAAATACATTTTAGAAGAGGGTATCGTATGGTATATTGATTTTTTTTAACCAATGTAAATTGACATCTGCATCTATATAAAATAAATCCATATGTGTTTCTGGTACAGAACCCTCATTGCAGTGTATTTTGCTTGGTTACTATAAGGACCATCACATTGGATCTGGTCTCCCTCCTGCCTCCCTCATTACTACCCTCCCACTACATACACTAAGAAAACTTGTTCATATCATTTTATTGGGAACTAAAAAGAGAATAATTTCAGTTTCATGAGTTAACTGAGATAGAAGAAGTGGGAAACAAATTTTTAATGTCATTCAAAGGTATATAGACACCCACATAAATATTCTTAGATTTGTTCTGGAATAAACTAAAAAGTGGGAGGTCATCAAATACATAAATTTGATGGTTGGATTTTACCTAAAAAGAAGGAAAAAAAAATACCAAGAGTCTTTGCAGTAAGCATGACATTCACTGAGGACCTGGAGATACATAGTATGCTATGTGTTTGGATGGAATTTCAAATCACATTTTCTAGTTCAACTCTGCTTTCTTGATCTTTAAGGGTAGAGTGTTCTTTCAAAAGAGCATGGAATAAGTGAACTTTTAGTAATGATATTCCAGTAAAATTGTAAGACAGAATGCTTTGTATTGAATGTTTGTGTCCCTTCAACATTTATATGTTGAAACCCTAAGCCCCAATTTGATATTGTTTGAAAAGGGGGCCTTTGGGAGATAATTAGGATTTGATTGAGTCATGTAGGTGGGCTCCTCATCATGGGGTTAGTGACATTTATAAAAAGAGTAAGAGACAGGAATGCTGTCGCTGTGTCTCTCCAAGTACGTGTGAAAACACAATGATATCTGTAAACTGAGAGCATCACTAGACACCTAATCTGCCAGCAGCTTGATCTTGGACTTTGCAGCTTCCAAAACTGTGAAAAATAAATGTTTGTTGAAGTCTCCTGGTCCACAGTATTTTGCTATAGCAGATAAAGCAGGAAGTTAGGTCTGTTTTAGGCAACAGAATAAGCAAGCTAAACTTCACATTTGCGGGGTGTTCATCTAGCTCTTTCAGGACAGCACTTCCCTTCTGATACTCTTTCTGCTCTTCTACCTTTCCTAATTCATGTCAAATGGTTAGCTGAGTGTTGAAGGCTTAGGGAGGACCGACTGAAGGGCTTTCCCTTTCTTTCAAAGGCAATTTCTTCACGTTTAGGAAATAAGATTTTCAGGAGGGGATCACTAAAGCATGCAACTATATAGTTTCATTGTCAGTTATTTAGTTTTTGAAATAAAATAGTATTTAAATTCCAGTTTTGACACTTCCAAGTTTTCTGACTATAGGCAAATCACCTTAATCTCTTTTGAGCCTCGTTTTGTCATCCAAAAAAGAAAAAGAAAAAAAAAGCAACAGTAGCTACTTCATGTTGTGGATTAAGCAAGAATCCTGGCAAGCCCTGAGAAACACATCCAGCTCATAAAAAGAAGTTAATATTTAGTAAGACTGTTATTTTTTCAGAAGGGGTATCTGACTTGTGTTCGTTTAAACAGTAATGTCGATTACCAGAAACACAATTTGCTGGTGAGAAAGCTGGCCATAGTAGCTGCAGATTATCAGAACTTGATGAAATCTTACAGATCATCCACTTTAAGTCACATGGCAGAGGAGACTCAGCAGGGTGGATCAATTTGCCTTGGCCATTGGATGGGTAAGAGACTGAGACAGTCTCACCATGGGCTTCTTACTGAAGCTCTCTCTTACAGTTCTTCTCATTTCACTAAGAATTCCTGAGTCTCTAGGGAACTAAAGATGAGAACTTTCATTTTGAAGTAAAATATGCATGATCATTAAATGTGTTTATTTTGTATATGACTTAATGTTGATTCTCAAATTCTCCATTTCATGTAATCATTTATTTATATAGTATTCGTTGATCAGCATTTTCATTAGCATCAAAATGTTATCTTTCATGGTAAATAAAATAAGATTATGAATAATTACCTGCCTTTCTAAGCATGAACTCCATTTAAGAGCTAAGATGATATCCAGTTCAAAAGACACACACACACACACACACACACACACACACACACTCACACTCACATACAATATAGCACACAAATATCTTAATGCTAAAAAGCATGCCAAATTATAGTTTCTGCTTAAGTTCAGGAAAGAAAGAGAGTAATACAAGTTTCTTCAGTTGTTGTTTATAAACATTCTGAATAATAAAAGCCAAACAGAAGACATCTATTGAGTGAATCCAATCTTTAGACAAGGGGTTGGCAAACGTTTTTTTAATGAGGGAACAGATATGAATATTTTAGACTTTGCATTCTAAAAGACAAATTCAAGGATATTATGTAAGTACTTTATAACAAGAGAGAAAACTAATTTTCACAATTTTATCGGCAAAAATCAAATATAGCAATAATAATAAGGGAATGATCTTTCTGTAATACAGGCCTATTATTGAGAAAACTGAATTCTTTTATGAGGGGATAACATTTTGGGTAATTGAAAATCAAATTATTGTTGCTTATCACAAAATGGATTGCAAACACTCATCTTTAACAACCATTTTCATCTTACAGGCCCTATAGAAACAGCTTAGAGAAAAAGGATAAAGAAGTAAAACAAAGTTAGTCCACTAAGGGAAATGAATGTTATAGAGAGGATCAATAATTGACCCTGGGGGTGGGGAGGTGAAAGGAAAATAAAAGAAAAAGAAAATGAAAAAAAAAAAAGAATAAGGATCAAAGAAGACACAGAAAGAACATACAATGAGACAGCTCCAATAAATGATTTCAAATGAGAAATACAAGAAATAAATTGTACTGGGTCACAGATTAAAACACAATTTCTGAATCTTGCCTTCTACTATAATGTTCTTATTTTTAGAATATTTATTCATTATCACATTTAAATTTTTCCATCAATCCAGGATTTAAAAGACTTCTAAACCAAACAACATAATAAAACTCCCGGAAGTGAATGTTTCAGAGTCAGGCTTGAAAAAAGAATGTCATCTGAGTTTGATATTAGGGGATAAAGTAGTTTATAAGAAAATATTACTATTTCTGAATTTCATGTGGAGGCTTAGGTATAAAAGGGATCAAAATATGCCAACCTAACATGCCACTTTATCATAAGGATTATTTTGAGTTGAAGGTAACTGAGAAAAAACAGACACAGGGGTAGCTTTCCGTCCTCCCCTTATCTGCTTAGAATTGGGGCATAAATTCCTCTTGTAAGATCTCTTCCCCCCAGTAGCAATGTACCAGAAAGAGGGAAGCACTTGTCACCAGGGATGAAGAAGGTATCAAGAGGAATCTGCATAAATAAACTTTACCGAATAACTCTTACCTTCCCATGTGTTTGCCTCCTCACAATTTACTCCACTAGTAGCCACAAGGGAGGAGTAAATGTCACTTTGCTACAATTTATTTTCCTTTAAAATGATTTAAAGCCCTTGAATCTGACTGCATCTTTGGGTTTTCATTTCTTTTCTGCAGAGCCCCTCATTGTGTTCATACAATTAAAATTGGTTATTTCCTTTCTCCTAATAACCAGTCGTCATTTACAGTCTTCAGTTACAGAACATAAGGGTTTTCCATCCTTACACGTGCTTTTGAGTAATACAAAAAACAGAGCAGAATCAAAAGCAGTACCTATGAAAAACCACTTTCAGTTTTGGAATGTGAGGGCTAAGGGAAAGGAGCAACTGTGACAAAATGAAACCCAAATCTTTAAGAGATGACCACAAAACACCTCAATTTTGTCAAATATTAATGCTTCTCGTCCCTTGGTTGTCTGCACTCTCCTTTCCTAGCTTTATTTTTCATCTACTGTTCTTTTTGTAATTAATCTGACTAACTGAAAATGTTTGTGTCTCCCCCTACTAAAGTTGTAAGTGAATCCTTTCCAACTAAATTCTCATTAAGACAATATGATTCCCTAATTCAATATCATTAAAGTTATATATGAAAAGTCCACAGTGAATATCATTCTCAATGACCAAAAATTGAGAGCTTTTCCCCTAAGGTCAGGAACATGAAAAGGATGCCCACTCTGACCAGTGTTGTTCAACATTGTATTAGAAGTCTTAGTCTTGGCAATCAGACAACAACAAAAAAATAAAAGACATTCAAACTGGCAAAGAAGAAGTCAAACTCTTACTCTTTGCAGATGACATGATACTTTATGTGGAAACTCCAAAAGATTGCTAGAACTCATACAGGAATATGGAGGGATATAAAATCAGTGCACAGAAATCAGTCGCATTTCTATACACTAACAATGAGACAGAAGAAAGAATAATTAAGGAATTGACCCCATTTATAATTGCACCAAAACACATTAGACAACTAGGAATAAACCTAACCAAAGAGGCAAAGAATATGTATTCAGAAAACTATAGAACACTTATAAAGAAATGGAGGAAGACTCAAAGAAATGGAAAAATATTCCAAGCTCATGGATTGAAAGAATAAATATTCTTAAAATGTCTATGCTACCCAGAGCAATCTACACATTCAATGCAATCCCTACCAAAATATCATCAACTTTTTTTCACAGAACTAGAACAAATAATCCTAAAATTTATATGGAACCAGAAAAGATCCCAAATATCCAGAGGAGTGTTGAAAAAGAAAACCAAAACTGGTGCATTACAAAGCTGGACTTCAAGCTCTGTTACAAAGCTATAATCATCAAGATGATATGGTACTGGCACAAAAACAGATACAAAGATCAATGGAACATAATAGAGAACCCAGAAATGGACCCTCAACTCTTTGATCAACTAATCTTCAAAAAAGCAGGAAAGAATATTCAATGGGAAAAGGGACAGTCTCTTAAACAAATAGTGTTGGGAAAATTGGACAGCCACATGTAGAAGAACGAAACTGGACCATTTCCTTATACCAGACACAAAGATAAACTCAAAATTGATGGAAGACCTAAATGATATGGAATCCATCAAAACCCTAGAGAAGAACATACACAGCAACCTCTCTCTCCTTGGCCACAGCAACTTCTTGCTAGACACATCTCCAAAGGCAAGGGAAACAGCAAAAATGAGCTATTGGGACTTCATCAAGGTAAAAACCTTTGCACAGCAAAGGAAGCAGTTAACAAAACCAAAAGACAACTGACAGAATGGGAAAAGATATTTGCAAATTACATATCAGATAAAGGGCTAGTACCCAAGATCTATAAAGAACATATGAAGCTCAACACCCAAAAAAAACCAATCCAGTTCAAGAAACGGGCCGAAGACATGATAAGACATTTCTCCAAAGAAGACATAAAAATGGCCAATAGATACATGAATAAATGCTCCATCTCACTTGACAATGAGATATCACCTCACCCCAGTCAGAATGGCTAAAATTAACAATTCAGGAAATGCAAGCTGGTACAACCAATCTGGAAAACAGTATGGAGTTTCCTCAAGAAGTTAGAAATAGAGCTATCCTATGACCCACCAATTGCACTACTAGGTATTTACCCCAAAGATAAAAATATAATGATTTGAAGAGACACCTGCACCCCAGTGTTTATAAAGCAATGATAGCCAAACTATGAAAGGAGCCCAGATGTCCATCAACAGATGTATGGATAAAGAATACACACACACACACACACACACACACACACACACACACACACACATAGGAATATTACTCAGCCATCAGAAAGGATGAATACTTACCATTTACATTGACCTGGATGGAAAGGAAGAGTACTGTGCTGAGCAAAATAAGTCAATCAGAGAAATACAATTATCATACAGTTTTACTCATGTAGAATATAAGAAACAAGACAGAGGATCATAGGGGAAGGGAAGGAAAAATGGAATGGAAAGAAATCAGAGAGGGAGACAAACCATGAGAGACCCTTAACTATAGGAAACAAACTGAGACTTGCTGGAGGTAAGGTGAGTGTGGAGATGGGGTATCTGGGTGATGGGCATTAAGGCAGGTGCATGACTTGATGAGCACTGGGTGTTATACACAACTGATGAATTACTGAACTCTATATCTAAAACAAATAATATACTATAATTTGAGTAATTGAATTTAAATTAAAAAAAAAAGATATTTCTTATTTCATCCTAGGGGGGAACAAAAGACAATATGATTCTCAAACATACCCACATCATACTTTTCACTTTTAAAAATCTGTTGTGATGTAGTGAATACATTTGGAATCTTTTTTCAAGTATAGCTGGTTTTGAATCTGGGACATATCACTAGCCTGTTGGGTGTCCTTTAACAAGTTTTTCTTTCAATCTCTTATTGATTAAAACAAAAAACCTAATGTAAGGTGTTTTGCAAGGGTTATTGCAATCAAATAAGATAATGTATGTAATATATGATAAATGATATATGATATTGGGCAATATCAAAGATGAGAAAACATAACTTTTCATATTTATTTTTTTTTATAATTTTTATTGACTTTTCATCTTTAAAATGTGCTATGGTTTTGTAGAAATTATAATATTTTAAAATAGACACATTCAAAATCAAATATTAAAAATCAGAGTCATCTTGATAGAGCATGGCAGCATCCTCATTTGCCTAATAATATCCCAAGTATTACTTTACATTTCCAGCAAATCTGCTATATAGAAATGCTGACAAATCCCAGAGTCTCTGCTTCAATTAGGTTACTCATGGGGCGCCTGGGTGGCTCAGTGGGTTAAGCCTCTGCCTTCCGCTCAGGTCATGGTCTCAGGTCCTCGGATCAAGCCCCGCATCGGGCTCTCTGCTCAGTGGGGAGCCTGCTTCCTCCTCTCTCTCTGCCTGCCTCTCTGCCTACCTGTGATCTCTGTCTGTCAAATAAATAAAATCTTTAAAAAAAAAAAAAATTAGGTTACTCATTTCCTGAAGGGAGAATTGAGGATCTCAGGTGCCATGTATTATATTAAAAGCAAAAGTCATAAATTCAAATTTATTCTCATTAGTTCCACTATATAATTACACAATATAGCATTATAACCATGAAAGAGGAATAAAGCTTTAGCTATCACATTTCCCCATTTTAAAGTATATTACAAAGTGATAGTAATTAAAACAGTATGTCCTTGGCATAAAAAGACAAATAGATTAATAAAACAGGATAGAGAGCTTAGAAATAAACCCCACACACATAGCTAATAATTATGAGAGAGTCGCAAAACAGATGCAATGGGGAAAGGATACTCTTAAGTAAATAGTGTTGGGAGAACTGGACAACCACATGCAGAATGAAACTGGGTCCTAATCTTACACTATCTACAAAAATCAATTCAGAATGAATTAAAAATAATTATAAGACCTGAAACCATAAAACTCCTAGAAGAAAACGGAACATATTCTCTCTCTCTCTCTCAAACATGTATCTGCACTCCCATATTCATTGCAGCATTATTTTCCAAGACATGGAAACAACTTGAGAGTCCATGGATGGATGAATGGATAAGGAAAATGTGGTACTTATATACAATGGAATGTAATTCAGACATAAGGAGAAGGAAATTCTATCATTTGCAACAACATGGATGGACCCTGAGGACATTATGCTAAGCGAAATCAATAAGACACAAAAAGGCAAATAATTCTTACCTATATGTGGAATCTAAAACAAATAAACTCATAGAAGCAGAGAACACATTGGTGGTTGCCAGAGGCAGGAGATAGGGTCTGGGAGAAAATAGTCAAAAAGCTCAAGTTACAAGGTACTGTTATAAGATAAGTAAGTTCTGGGGATGTAGTATATAGCATAGTTAACTATAATACTACATACTGGAAAGTAGATGAGAGTAAATCTTAGAAGTTCTCATCTTACACACAAAAAATTAGAACCATGTCAGGTAATAAATATCGTCTAAACTTGAAGCGGTAATCATTTCCCATTATATACATATATCAGATCATTATGTTGTACATTCTTAACTGTTACAATGTTATATATTAATTATATAACTGGAAAATATACAATTAGTGAAGAAGGGGGCACAATTGTTCCCATGCTATCTCTTAACAAACTACATTTCTTATTTGTTAGGTGGGTGCTGTTTTTTTTTTCCTTTTTTTATTAACATGAAATGTATTATTTGTCCCAGGAATACAGGTCTGTGAATCATCAAGCTTATGCATTTCACAGCACTCACCATATCTCATACCCTCCCCCATGTCCATAACCCAGGCTCCCTCTCCTTACCCTCAGTTTGTTTTGTGAGATTGAGAGTCTCTTATGGTGGGGTGTGGGTTAAGAAAAAAGTAACTACAACAAAATCCAGGGTAAATTTGAGTATGCATTTCCGGTTTCCATTTTCATCTCACAACTGGGATTGACCTTGCATGATTTATATTGCTAAATGGTTACTTCATAAACTTAGAATAATACTGACCACTTCCTAATATTTCTTGAAGTTTTGTGACGTGGTAAAAATCAGAATTATATACATTCTGAGTATCAACATTATAAAAGATAGGACTTTGTTTTCTTCCTTTCAACCAGCAATTTTTTGCACTTAAAAAAAAAAAAAATCCCTACTTTGCTAATTACCGATCTTCTTTCAATTCATTTAGCAGTTCTCATTACTTACTATTTCCTGGTTGCTCTTATTTCAATAATGCTATTAAACAAAGTTCTATTTCCTCCAAGCACTGTTAAAATTTTTCCCAGTTACTCAAATGTTTTCTCGGCAAATTGTTGAATTCACTTAGGCAGAGTGATCTTTCTCTGAGCTCCATTAAATCTAAAAAAGACATCATTGCCCTGAACATCTAGCAGTATTAGCATGGGTTGGTAAAGTTTAGGAGAAAGTTTATTCTGTTACAACAAATGTGGGTACACAAGGTAATGTATTTAAAGTTGTGGTGAGCATGGGTAGTGCCCGTAAACTAAACATTTTTTAGACTATAAATCTCTATACAGATATATACCAAAGACTTCTTAAGGGCAGAACTATTTGTAATTTTAGCTTCATATATATATATTTTTCTATTTCTGATTCCCTGAAAAATAGTGTGAAGTAGTTAAGATACTGAGGGAGGTACAATAGAGAGGAAAGTTTTCATCCTTCTCAGTAACAAGACCATGCAGTTCTAAAATGTTAGAGCAATTTCTGTTCTGTGCTTCTGTTCACATTGTCCCTTTCACCTGGCTTCTCTCTCAATGTTGCTCAGGTAGAGCAAGTGCAAGTCTAATCAGGTAAAATTCTGGAAAGCTTTCTCTGCTCTCTCCTACCCAGAACCCTCATCTCTGATTTTGGCCTTCATACCTATCTTAATTTCTGTAGGTATCTGTGGAATAGTATAATAACTGTTTCATATGAGCCCACCGAATCAGATATTTCTTTAATGAACAGGCAGTTAAGTGCCAGCTATGGTAAGTAGTTAGCAGAATGTGGATATTCTTTTTTTTTTTTTTTTTTAAGATTTTATTTATTTATTTGACACAGAGAGAGACCACAAGTAGGCAGAGAGGCAGGCACAGAGAGAGAGAGAGAAAGGGGGAAGCAGGCTCCCCGCTGAGCAGAGAGCGCGATGTGGGGCTCTATCCCAGAACCCTGAGATCATGACCTGAGCCGAAGGCAGAGCCTTTAACCCACTGAGCCACTCAGGCGCCCCGAATGTGGATATTCTAACATTAACTATATGTTTCCAGAGGAACGAAAGTCTACTGTCCTCTTTCAATGGGACCAGTGCTCAGAGTTGTCATCCAAGTCTTGGGATTAAATAACTCTGTGGGACATCAAAACTTTTTGCCTGATCACCTCATGCTTTCATGCTTATACTATAGTTTGTTGAAGTTAGAGAAGTGTCCGTGACATGGTTTTCATTATTGGGCAAAACTTAAGGGACCCATGCAAATATCAAACCCGCAACTTTGGATGCATTATCGCTGGGAGCTAATCAACTGGTGCAATAAGCACAGGTATTTTTATGTATTGGTTTACCAGTCTGAAGCACTCAGCTTCATCTAGATGGACCCACCTTCCATTCGCTTTTTCTTTTGTCTATTATCCTCGTCACATATATTTACATGAAAATATGGTTTATATCCTAGGGATCTTAGCTTTGCTCCTCACAGAATTTCTCCCTTGTCAAGCAGTAATTGCTCTCCTAGTGAGTTGATAGGATGTCAAGGAAGTTGTCTAAAACAACTGAAATTCTATAAATACGGAAATGCTGATTTAAGGCAATGCTCTGGAGAATTCAAGAGGTTGGATTAGTAACCTTTTGTTAGTAAAGTCTTTTTATCATCAACTAAAATTTATTGCATTTTTTTTCCACCTTGTGCTAGTGTAGACTAAAGTAGCAGCAGAGAAAGTTTAACAATACAATACTAACAGATGGAGGAATTTATGAGTACAAAAATGCTTTATAATCACCCAGATTTTAAAAAAAGAAACCATGGATGAGATACCCCCAAAATAAATACCGCATTGCTTAAGCGTGATTTTAAAAATTCCACAGACTTCTTGTGCTGCAGAGGCTGAGCTTTGCAAAATGATCGTGGTATGAGTTACATTCTGTTATCATAATTTTACTCAGTTCTTTTCACGAGGAAAAATGGGGACTACTAAAAGTCGACTCCAGTGACTAATGTGCATGCTTCTGCTAAATTACCACACTTATGCACGTTTTATTAGGGGCACTCATTCCCCAACTATTGTAACATGAAAGGTAAAAATTTGCCAGGAAGAAAACAGCAAAAGAAATGATGTTTTATTTTACTTATCCCACTGGAACAGGGAGCCATTTAAATGCACGAACGTTAAGCATTGCTTCTGAGCCAGCTATTGGTAATTGCTCCTAACGAACTATTTAAAGTAAAACAGTCATGCCCTCACTGGTCTAATTTGTATTGCAAGATATTATAAATACATTAGTCTCCTAGAGAAGAAAATTCACTATCACTACGCCTTGAGGTGCTAATGGAGAGAGAAAAAGGTTAAACTGACAATCACCCAAGGTGATGGTGCGGTTACCTCCCACAGTTGCTCTAATGGATTGACATTCTAGGTAGTATTTATGTAAAAGAGGGTGGGAAACGTTGTTTCCGAATAGTCTAGTGGAAACAAACATAGCGAGACCATACACCTACAATGTTGATCACAAGTACAGGTACAGGAGTAGACAAGAACCTCAGAAATCAGTCTGGAAAAACACTAAAATGCACTTTGACATAGGGACTCTATAAGTCCTTTGGTGGGGTGAGGGGAAAACACCTTTCAGATATCCACAATATGAAAAAAGCAAGTGGACAGGTATAGGATAGGCTGACTTTAGATGCTGCTGAAAATATACATATTCCAAACCTACTTTCTGTTGTTTGTTTTTTTAATTTGAATGAAAGAAAAACTGATAGTTAAATGAAAAAAAATCAAGCTAATTAAGAAAAGCAAAAATAATTGTTTTGTGGTTAGTGGTTCTTTGTAAGGCATAGGCATAGCTTTAGTTACATAGGGAAATGGGATTTTATGGTAAAAGACCACAAGGAGTGGAGGAAATACATCCATCAGAAATCAGGGCGATATGGACATTTGTAAATGCTACCCTAGACACTCTACCATCAGTAACTTGGGAGTTCAGCATTTTCTGGTTTCAGATTTCTGCTGTCTCTGCTTCCCTTCTGTGCTGATTGTTTTTCAACTTTGCATGTCTCTATTGTGTGGCTTCTGCTTTATCAAATAGTGCTTTTGCCTCATGGCCTTTTCTGGGTCCGTCTTAGCTCTCCTACTATCTTCGATCTTCTTTGTGTGTGCTATGGTCAGACTTCCTTGGAAAAGATCTGACTGGGTCAGATCTAGGGTCAGGCCAATTTTAGCATAGACTGTCTCCATTTTGCAGAGTTTTTCTCCAAAGATGCTTACTGTACACTTTAGTTTAGGCAATAATTCCTGATCCCATAGTTTTGATGAGAGGGCAGTGTGACATGGCACAAAGCCCCTTTGCCTCCATGTAAAGAACCCTTTGCAATGTGATTAACTTTGCCTGGAACGTTCTTTGCTATGTGGCTCATTTTCTTACCTCATTCAGGTCTTTGCTCAAATATTGCCTTCTCAGTGAGATCTTCCCTACTCTGTTTAAAATTTAACTCTCTACCTTTCTAACACTTTCATTTTCACAGGCAATTCCTAGCCTTCCCTTCTTCTACTTCTTCATTTTCCTTCTAAATATCTATTAATATCAAACTACACACTCTTTTACTTTGTATATTTTCTTTCACCTTCTACTGCAGTATAAATATCACAAGTACAGGATTGTTACTTTTTTCCATCACTAAGTACCCAAAACCTATGACCATGCCTGTCACATGGTAGCCATCCAATCAACACTTATTGACTAAACATATCCAGGTTGATGAGGTCTTGCGGCAAAAATTATAGATGGAACTAACATGGGAAAATTGTGTATACAAGTTCTAGTATGCTGTAGCAAACTCAGAGATTAACTAGTCCAAATAGGTGCAGGAAATAGTAGTCTTTAGGAGGATGATCTGGCGGGGGGTGGGGGGGGAACCCAGTATAATATCTGATTGGATATCAAATTTTGGGGAGAATAATGAGTCTATGATAAAGAGAGTACAAAAAGGGGGAAAATGAGAAACTTTGGGAAAACTTATTTAAAAAGGGGACATTACCAAAGTATATTAGTGGCTCTGCAAAGAATAGTGATTGTATAGCTTGTGGTGGAAAAACTGTAAGAAGTCTCACAATTGCTACTCGTGATACTGTGTAATCTCAATCTCCTTGAAATGAAACCTATAACTTGCTTCTAACTAATAAAAGATGATAAAAGCAATGCGATGCCATTTCCATGATTACATTGCATAAAACTGTAGTGTCTGTCTTGCTGACTCTTTTCCCTTCTCAGCTTTAATATAGTGAGCTGCCATGATATGAGCTGCTCTCCAGAAAGACCCATGTGGTAAGGAACTATGGGCAACCTTTGGTCAATTTGTAGCAAGAAACAGGTAAGACATCCTACAACCTACTAGGTACTGAATTCTACCAACAACCATGGGAGCTTAGAAACTGATTTTCCTCCACCTGAGGTTTGATAGAAGACTAATGCCCTGGTGAATGCCTTGATTGTAGCCATGTGAGAGACTCTGAAACAAAGAACCCAGCTAATCTATGCCCAGACTCTTGATGCACAGAAACTGTGAGAAAACAATGTGTATTACTTTAACCCACCAAGATTGTGGTAATTTGTTATGAAGCAAGGTAACTAATACTAAAAATTTAAAAAGTTTTCTTTAAGTTCTGTCTTTAAGAATCAGTCTATAAACAAAGCACAAGAAAGAATGAATGTGGATATGCAACAGTATTTAAATCTTTTCAAATGAAAGTGAGAAAGTAGGACATAGAATGTAGGAAAGAGAAAAGAAAGGGTATAAGAGTGTTCATCACTATCTAATTATGTGAAGAGTTAGGTTTATACAACAAGGAATACAGATGTAAATATATTACTTAAATTCATAAAAGGAACAAATAGGGAAATAAAGCTTTTATTGTAACTATACTGACTACATGAAAGAGAAAACATGGGATACTTTGAATGAATTAAATTCCCATCTATCTTGAGAAGAAGTCAATATGGTAAATAAAGTAATAAAGTAGAAACATATTATTTAGAGATATAGAGGTAAATAATAGTAGAAACAACTAAAAGAGTTGAAAGTGGTTGCATCTTGCCATGACAGAATAAAGCAATGGAACATTGATTTTCATTTTTTTCCAAATCATTTAATTCAAAACCTTCTGTATGTTTTATTTTGAAAAAATATTAGAATAAAAAATAAAATATGAGCAGCAGTATTTAATAAACAAAAATAATAAATATTTTATTATTAATTTCTAAATATAAACTAGCTCACTAAGGCCTAGAGGATTCTCCACTTCTAAAATTTTGTTTTGCTTAATAATTCATTTTTTCTGAGGATATAAACAGTACATTCTTAAATAATTTGAATAAATATAAAAATATGGTACTTGAAATCCCATCACCCTGGGGTAACTGCTATTGTCATTTTGATGAATATGTATATCTGTGTGTGTGTGTGTGTGTGTATACATATACATATATATATATATATATATATATATAATTTTTTGCTTTTCTTTCTGCCCACTTAAAACACACATACTCATCCTCTCTCCCCACATAATCTTAATATATCTAAACAGCATTATATCAGCAAATTGTTTTTAATATTGGAATGGATACTTCTCCACACTCCATATTTTCCATCTCTGCCTATATTTTTATTTTACTTCATTGAGAAAAATATGCATAGACATATTTTGTGTTTCTCTATAAAATGTTTCATGTGTTCTTGACTTTATAACTGAGATAATATACACAGATGGTTGAATTGTATTTCTCCTAGGATATGAAAAATTAAAGTATAAATGAAATAAATATACAACTATATGTAAATATGTATCTCTATATAATTCTATGTAAAGAAAATTTGGTTAAGAGAGAATATTACATACACACACACACACACACACACACACACACATACGAATTAATACACAAGCCTACAACATGTATACCATCTAACAATCTCAACCATTTGAAAGATAGCCATCAGAAAGGAGGCAATTGTGATTTTTCATCCATCCCAATAAATGTCACAAAACCTGTATCCTTTATTTAGAGTCCATTAAGATGTACTTTATATCTATTTTAGTCACAGTTCTAACAAACTGAGTTACCTGATCTCAAGAAAACTAATAACAAAATCTTAGGGGTGATCATGGCAGAGCTCTATAATCATCAAATACAACATGTCAATCAGTGTAGGAATTTGGCCCTAATTAATGTTAAGGTTTATACTCCTAAATGACCTTTGAAAAGATGAGAGCCCATTAAAAATAACTGATGTTCAAATTATGATCCTGAGTCATCGATGAAAGGTTACATTATTTTCAGTTTCCATTATTGAAGAAAAAAATTGATGAAATGTATATAAAGATTTTAGTTCAAAGGAATAACATTTTAAGCAAAGTTTTTTTGCTTTACTGGATAACTATCTGATCAGTGGAAATAAAATCACTACTGCTACCACCAATCATTATCATCTGCATCAACATTTCTATTTTTTATTAAACTTCAACTATTTTATTATTTACTTGCAAGGCCCAGGGAAGCTATTTCACGTGTTAATTTGATCTGACAGTCACCCTTGGAAGATATTCTGATACCCATTTTCAAATCAGGTAAATAAAGTTCAAAAAGGATAGAACTACAAAGGAAAGAAAGAGTGAAGTGACTTGCTTGAGTTCTCACTCTCAAGTTCTGTTCTAAGTTTGAATGTATGTTTACCTTCTAAGACTATGTTTGCTCCTCTTCTCTCTCCTTCTCCCTGAGTACTTTCTCTCACACCTATAGACTTAATGAACATCTCTATTTAGATAACTGACACATTTCTATTTCTATCAAAGTCTCCTCTTCCAAACTCCAGATTCACAAAGCTAAAGCCTATCTTTTTTTTTTTTAAGAGATTTTTCATTTGTGAGAGACTGAGAGTGTAAGTATGAGGGGAAGAAATAGAAGGAGAGAGAATCTCAAGCAGACTCCATGTTGAGCACAGAGCCTGACTTGGGGCTTGATCTCACCACCCTGAGATCAGGACCTGAGATCAGGACCTGCGCTGAAAGTCTTGGTTTCGCTTAACCAAGTGCACCACCCAGGTGCCCCATGCTAAAGCCTATTAATATCTTCTCTTAAATGTTTCTGTAAGCACCTCCAACTTACCCCCAGTTCCTCTTCCAGTGACCCTCACCTAGTGACTGGCTTTACCACGTATCCTAACACACAAGCCCGGCACCAGGAGTCAGTCTGACCATCCTCACAGGTCCCTCTTCCTCAGATTTCTTATCCAACCACCATGAAGTTACATCAGATATTGCCTTCTTAATGTATTCTTTCTGTCTCTACCATTACCTCCTACAGTTAAAGTTACCATAATGAATTCCTCCCTCAATTACAATCACCTCTCACTTAGCATACCTTTTACTACCCTAGATGATCTTTAATTTAGTTTTGAGATTTTAGTAAGTGATCTCTTTTTTAAAAAGTATATTTAATCATATCACATAAACAAAGATTTCCATTGCTTTTAGGATAAAGACAAAACTTGTCCTCACAGCTTGTAAGGTCCTGCATGGTGATGGTCCCATCTACTTTTCTAGTCTTACTTCACATCACACGCTTCCTCTGTTCTGTTCTCCAGACATGCAGATCTTCTTCACATACCTTTCTTTATTTTGCTCTCTCTCACCATGGATATATTTTCTTTTCTACAATGTGGCAAGAATCCATCTTTTTTTTTTTTTAACTATTTAACTTTTCTTCAATTTCAATGTAATACCATTTTCTTCATGGAAGACTTCCTTGACCTTCCTAAATAAGTCCATTCATGATACCACACACCCTTACTTTGTTTCATTTATTCATTTGAATTTTTACATTTATTTGTATTATTATTTGCCATTCCTTTTAGGATACTTTATGTAGTCTGTGAAAGATATTCTCTGTTTTTACTCATCAGTTGCTGTGGTCTGAATGCTTGCAAGCCCCCAAATTTTATATGTTGAGATTCTAATGCCCAGGGTGATAGTATTAAGAGGTGGAACCTTTGAGAGGTGATTAGGCCATGAGGATGGAGCTCTCAGGAAAGAAATTAATGCCCTAATAAAAGAGGATCTAGAGAGCTTGCTCACCCCTTCCACTAAAGGGCACAAATCTGCCAGCACAGTTGTGGATTTTCCAGCCTCAGTACTATAAGAAATAAATTCTATTGCTTATAAGCCAACCAGTCTGTAATATTTTCTTATAGCAGTCTGAACAGACTAAGACATCATTGTATCCCCAGTGTTTCTTGATGGTACTTAGCACATGGAAGGTACTCAATTATGATTTGAATCTTGTTGAAAGGTTCAACCTTTGACAACCTTACATTGCTTATTTTTTTTTAAAAGGTCTAGAGAAGACAGGGGATGAAAATCTATCTCCTAAGATCATACGTGCCCTTCTTTCTTCACTCTTGTATACATTGTGTCTGTCCTTAGGATCAGTTTCTAAGTCAGCTACTCAAAGGAACTTTTGCATTTCTGGGCTGCTTCCTCAAAACATCCTGTTTCAGTTGGGAAGAAGAGGAGAATTAAAAGCATCTGAAGCTTCATCTCTCATTTGATTTGATTATTCCTCATTGTTCTATAAACAGTTGTGGAAAATAATAAGCAAACAAAGCATAACAATAAAAAATAAATCTTTGGAAGCAAAATGCTAGGTTATGCAAACTAACTTGGTGAAAGAAAAGATTAAAAGCATGTGAGATTTATTTCAGTTTGAGGACATAAACAAAAGTACTTACTTTGTTTTAAAATAAAGTTTATGACCAGTCCATTTTTTCTTACATTTGCTATCAAATGCTACAAGTATTATCAATTCATGACCTCTGACTTGGGTGAACAGTAAGGGAGGCCATGTCAATTGTATTGACTTAAATGTAGTAATCTCATGCAATGAAGCTCATAGGTTTAAAATATCTAGCCAGGGATTGAAAACACTTTATAGATTATAGTCAAAGTGGAAAAAAAGAAAAAATATATATAAATTGCTTTAATTTACAACAAAAAGTTTCAAACAAACAAAACCTCTCTTTTATTTTAGAGATGACTTTGAAATATTCTTCAGATGGTTTTGACAAACATAGAAAACATTTCAAATCATGTCTCTTGTGTGTCCCAAACAAAGCAATTGTTCAAGCCTCAGTTTTTAAATTGTCTCTGTATGATTTTAAGTTGGCAGAGTAGGCCTGGAAACACTTAGCAATTAAAATTCATTCCTAGACTCTGTTCTGTGATTTGTAAGAATGTATCATATTCTAGTAGAAACTTCTATGAACAGAGGCCATACAAATCCCACAGACTGGTGAGAGTAACTTAATCTCTAACACAGTATTTTTGAGAATTAGATAAAAAATAGTTTTATCATAGCATGAATGAGATAAATAAGAAATAATATGAGGAAATATTTGGTATATATTAGGACTTCAAAAATATTTGTTTCTTTTTTTCTAAGTATTGGCCTCTGAGAGATGATTGCATTAGAATGTGGGTTAGATCAGAGGTTCCTTCCTGTATGATTATGAGTCAAAATTTAAAAGCAACACTTCGTAGAGGTCAACCAAAAGACGTTTTCCAAATTCATATACACAAAGAAATGTTACCACTGTAATCAATTAATTCTTGTCACACAGAAAAAACTGCTGTTTTTTATTACATCATAATAAAGAGCTACAGTTAAAACAGACTTCTCTCAGTCTGGATTCATTTTTTTAAATAGTAAAAACAGTATTTATCCTAGAGATAAAGAAAAAATATTATTAGTAGTCATAAAGGGAGGAGAGGAAGGAAGAAGGTATGAGGTGGTATGTGATTTTATTCCTAGCTCATCCCGTTGTTTTCCTCCGTGACTCACAGAGCTCATTTCCTAATTTTAAACCAGTGATATCCTGTATTTCATAGCATTTGTGAGAAAGAAAAGAAAAAAAATAAAATTATTTCTATAGCATTAAATGCATCCTAAAGTTTAAAACTAATGCCTCCTCTATGCTACTTATCATATTCCAAAAGCAAAGCAATCATTGTTACTATGACAATTTTCTGTTAGTCTTTAACACTTCAAGCTGACTTTATATATGTGCACCATTGTACACACATGAAAGTGAGCTCTAAACCTTTCTCTTAATATAGGTCAGTATCAATACTATGACCATTTTTTTCTTTAAAGATTTTATTTATTTATTTGACAGAGAGAGAGAGAGCGCGTGCGCACCAGCAGGCAGAGAGGCAGGGAGAGAGAGAGGAGGAAGCAGGCTCCCTGCGGAGCAGAGAGCCCGATGTGGGCCTCGATCCCAGGACCCTGAGATCATGACCTGAGCCGAAGGCAGAAGCTTAACCCACTGAGCCACCCAGGTGCCCCAATATTATGACTTTTTGCTATGTGGATATCAAAGTTAAGAATGAAACATACATTCTGTTTAGTCTCTCTCTCTGATTTTTTGTCCTTTATTTGTAAAAAAAAAAAAAAAAAAAAAAAGCCATCTGAGAGAAACAGATAAAGATAAAGAAAAAATAAAAAAAAAAGAAGAAGTTAAACTAGAGATTGAGATACATAGTTAGAACTCAATTTGGCTATAATGGAAATGAAAGAACTGTGAGTATAGAAGAAATAAAACTTAAGAGATATGCCTACGGAAACCAGATCACACACACCAAAAGTCACACAGAAACTGCACCTATATACTGAGAAAAAGAACATATATTAAAAACAAAACAAACAAAAGTTTAGAAACAGACCTTTGTATCTAACTGCAGACAACTTGATCTTGTAAACTTTTAGAATATAATTCATATTTTTAAGTTGCGGTTCTATTAATAGAGGCCTATTTTCTTTTGCACTTGTTTGTTCTGATGTCCAAATAGAATGTAATCAGAGGCCACCCTCTCCACCCCCTTAATCTCCAAATTTCCAGCTTCAAGTCTATAAATTTTATAAACAAGTGCAGTGTTCATGTTTAAACAGCAGTATTAAAATGGACTTCTCTTGACTTTTAGCACGAGTATGTATTATGTTAGATAAAATAAAATCAGATATATTTGTGTGTTTCTTCATAGATCTGATGAAATTGCCGTGACTTATGTCCTGTCCCTTTATCATCTCTGATAGATCTGTACCTCTGTGCTGAAATTAGTTAAGTACTCCTTCATTGCAAGAAACAGCTGCTTTTTCAGGTTACTTGTGGGGATACAGGTTGGTTTATCAATTACTCAAGAATGTTTATCTCAGCATCTAAGTCCTCGGGTCTCAGAGAAAAGCTGTATCTGATTCTGTCCATGGCAGCAGCTCTAGTGGCCCAAGAGCCTGCTGTTCTGAACACTTAGCTTTTCTCTGTCTCTGCTTCTGTCTCTTGGTGTGGATCTTCCTTGCATCTTACAGCTTCTGCTTGATCATGGCTTTTACTGCCTCTTAGCCTCTGTGTACTCTTATTGTCTTGTGTGTTTTTCAGTTTCTTTGTCTTCCATAGGCCTCCAGATTTGTTCATGTGTGTCTTCCAAAAACTATAAAAGAAAAAATGTTTTGATTAATTAATCATCCCCTTAGGAGGACTTGCATCAGCATCTAAAAATGGCCACCTATCATTCAGACTCTGGTCTCAGCTCCTAGTTGAGACCGTGGTGATTGTGTCACATGCTATAAAACATGGAGACCCAGTGTAAAAGAATGGTCTGCAGTTGCTTTTACCAGAAATGAATCTGAGGGTATGGTGAGCTCTCATGATCACTGCTTGCCTAATATCGTAGCATTTATATATTTCATGAGTTCTAAGCATTTTACAAGTTGGCATTACCACAATTTGTGACCTACATAATTTATGGAAACTTCTGCTTTGTCTCTTCGATGTCCTTGAAGTTAGAAGCACTTAGGAAAACACTTGTGTTGAGTGCATTGTATAGCATTACAGTCAGAGGTAAGCTATGAGATATCTACTCATCCCATCATCTGAGTTAATGCAGCTTTCACTGGAAACCAAGTTCCTGAATGTCAAGTTCATTACACTTAACATCATAGTACACTGCTTTGGACCATTTTACTTAAGTATCGAATTACTAAGTTAAGATGTTTTGTGGTTTATGGAAAGATAATAATAGATTACATTATGGTTAGTTCATTCTTATATTGAGAAGAAAAATGTAGACAAATGAACATAAAAACAAAAAACAATTATTTTATAAAGCTATAGTGAGTGCATTCTTTTAATTCTATATTTATCTATGATTAAAAACCTGCAAAACATCTTAATAGCTTTAGAAAAAGTCCAAGAACAAAGAAAACAAGCGTCTTCAGGAGAAATACTGAACAAAACATTTTTCCCCCTTTTTTTGGCCTGAAAAAAAAAAAGATCAAGTTTATAAGAATATGGTAGAGCAAACATAATGGATATGGAATTATTTCCCAAATCCCAGCTACTTTACCATTTGTAAAATAAAATGGCTAAAGATGGGGCAAGAAAGCTTGACACATATAAAGTATTATTAATTTTTATTGACTTTCTTCTAAGTATAAAAATAATACATCATCATTATAAGAAATGTGGAAACACAGAGAACATTGGGAAATGGAAAAAAGAAGTGAATTGGGGGAAATCAGAGCGGGAGACAAACCATGAGAGACTCTGAGAAACAAACAGGGATTTGGAGGGGAGGGAGATGGTGGGTTGGGTGAGCCTGGTGGTGGGTATTATGGAGGGCATGTATTGCATGGAGCACTGGGTGTGGTGCATAAACAATGGATTTTGGAACATTGAAAAAAAATTAAATTAAATTAAATTAAAAAAAAGAAAAGAATTGTTGAAATATGGGAAATGAACAGAAAAGAGAGGAAAGTTAGAAACAGTACTCTCAAGTGTAACCACTTCCAAGCCCATATATATATATGAAATTTCATCTACAATTTTGAACCTGTTTAAAAATTCAAAATTAGAACTTAAGAAATTCTCTGGTCATTAAAAACAAAACAAAACAAAATAAAGCAAAACAAAACAAGAAACCTTGAGGCACCCGAGTGGCTCAGTGGGTCAATCTTCTGTATTTGACTCAGGTCATGATCTCAGGGTCCTGGGATCAAGCCCACATAGGGCTCTTTCCTCAGCGAGGAGCCTGCTTCCCCCTCTCTCTCTACCTGCCTCCTGCCTACTTGTGATCTCTGTCTGTCAAATAAGTAAGTAAATAAACTCTTAAAAAAAAAAAACTTAAAGAATATATTTTTAATCACTCCATATTTTAATTGGGTGTAAGTTTTTGATAAATCTTGTTTTTGATTATTGGTGAAATTAATCGTTTTTTCATGCCTGTTAGCTATTTATACTTCATTTTGTGATAATTTTTCAAGCAATTTATCCAATATTTTTACTGGAGTCATCAATAATTCTTTAGAACTTTTTAGTTTTAAATCATAGAATAAAATTTGACCACTTATTAGGTAAATTTTGGCCTGTAAATTAAGAAATTCTGCACTGAAACAATGTGGTAGGATGAAATCTGACTGAAGGAATGATAGACATATCCAGACACATAAACACACATTTATATACTCAGAAATACACACACACACACACACACACACACACACACACACACAAGCACACACATACTAAGTGTGTATTCCAGTGACCAATATTTAGGCAAGGGGAAAAAAACTCAACTTCTCTGCCTCACTGTTGGACTCTGTCTGTGGTGTGCGCAGTCATAAAAACACCCTGTAGTGTCAACTCCTTCAACTCCTTTCCAGGTGATTTTAGCAGATACTGTTGGTACCCTGTCTGATATCCCCTCATCTCTCTGGAGCTTCCCCATTCACCATAGCTTTCTGTGTCTCTCTCTGTATGAAGATTTTCTCTCTTCCCTGAGTCTTCTTGGTCCATACAAAGTGGAGTAAGCCCAGCAACGCCAGGGCATCTGAGAGAAACTCAGTCAACAAGAGACAAGAGTTGGTGTGAAACAACCCAGCTTCTTTTTCCTTAGTGAGACACTTCTGTTTTGTTCTTTATACTCTCTTCAAGGGCTTCCCCATGGGGTCCTCATGTAGATAATGGATAACCCCATTCATGTACTCTTTATTGGGCCTCTTCTCTTCTCTGTCTCACTTCTGGGCTTTCTCACCAAACTTTCCTCTCAAATAAACCACTTGCACACAAAACCTTGTCTTGGGGTCTGGTTTTGTAAGCACCAAATTAGTATGGTCATAAACAATAAAACATGGTGGATTTCTGGAATACGGATTTTAGAAGAGAATCTGAAGTTTTAGACCACCAAATTTAATGCAAAAAGAAAACTATATGTGACTTTATTATTGTTGTTGTTGTTGTCATGCCTTTTTCACTGCTCATTCCTCTTGTGGTTCTTTTGTGGTGAGCTAGCCTGGTGTCTAGGAAAGAGGCTCAGAATGGATATTTGCAGATGTTCTTCATGTCCTGGCTCCATGACTAGTCAGCCACCCAACCTCTTAGAGCCTCAGTTTGTTCAGCTGTAAAATAAGGGTACAATATCTGCTTTTCCAACTTCACAGGCTTCTTGCTAGCCTTAAATGAGACTCTTTGGGAAGAGTGTTTTCTCTGAAGTTTTTTAGGAGACAACAAGAGTTGATATCAAAGGATGCCAGAGATTTGTTCTCCGCTCCCATACTGCCTTTGCTTTACTGTGTATATTTGATAACTTTATCTAATGTTACATGTGCTAAACTATGGGACTTGAATTTTATGAAGTGATTTATTCAGCTATGGATGCACAAGACTGACAGTTAACAATCATTGTAGTCTGAGAGAAAAGCATAGTTCGTAGTTTGCTCACACAGATCTCCACAGAGCAAGAGCACCAACTACAGTAGTCCCCCCTTACCCATGGTTGTGCAGTTACCCGAAATCAACCTCAGTCTGGAAGCCCATGATCCTCCTTCTGTCCTGTGGTCAGAAGGACAATTGTAGCCTAACACTAGGTCACAGGGTCTGTGTGTCACGCACCTCCCTTCATCTCAACAAGTAGGCATTTTATCATCTCACTTCACATAAGAAGAAGAAGGATGAGTATAATATGATATTTTGAGAGAGAGAGAAAGAGATACTGCATCACACTACTTTAATTACACTATATTATTATTGTTCTATTTTATTATTAGTTATTGTTATCAATCTCTTGCTGTTTCTAATTTATAAACTAAACCTAAGTTTTATCATAAGTATGCTTGTACAGGAAAGAACTGTATATGTAGGACACAATACTATGGGCTGTTTCAGACATACATTGGGGCTCTTAGAATACATCCCCAGCAGATAAGGAGGGGGCTACTGCACACTCCCACAACTGAAACTGCCTAACACTGAAAGTCTTCTCATAATACCTGATCAGTCAGGAAGTTCAAACCATGTAGTCCTCTCACTTAAGAGCAGTTGAAGGGAGGGTTCTGTTACCACACCATTTTGGAGCCAGAAATGTTTGCTTCCTCTGGAAACAACCATTTGGAATCACTAGTGTTGAAGTAAAGAGATCCAATTACAAGCATCTGTCTGTAGAGGAAACTCCCGACAGCTTTTAAAAGGAAATGCTCTTCCATGGAGCCAAGACCTGACTGATGTACCTGTGGGAAATAAGCTCTGCTACAAAGGTGAGCTCTCTACCCGAGAAAAAATGAAAAGGAAGGAGAAATGGAAATAAATGAGACCTTTTCATTATTCAAACCACTGTAAAATAAAATGGAACTTTTAGAACTTCTGTTTTTAAGATTACAGAATATGGTTTTCTCCCACAGCAGAGAGGGAGCAATCAAGCTCAAGTTACAAAGCGAGGAAAAAGATGAAAGTTTAGAACGTCTTAGAACTTTGCTGACTTACAGGCAGAAGGCCGGGGGAAGGCTGAAAGACAGGAAATAATTGCTATTTGTGCCCTATTTCATAGTTTCCACTTTGGTTAAACTAACTGGAAGGAAATAAGCGATTAGGTTACTTGTGTCATCACTTACATCAGTAGTTTTATTTTTGAAAAAAACATCATTACCCTTTCTTATTCAAGGAGAGCAAGGATCAGAATCATTGCCTGGTCTTATTCTATGTCACAAACTAAAAGATTTATTACAAAAGTAGGGGCATATTGAAACCTGCATTGATCATAGAAATGGATGTGAATTTAGTAGTGGAGACCAGAGCTTACAGATCACAGTAAACAAAATACTGTCTCTGGAACTCTCTCCAAAGCTGCTTTTGTTCCTCTCTGTTCTTCCTGTAGGATTTATCACAGTATCAATATGATGTATTTTGCATGTTACCAATGCAAAATCTCTTATACAAAATTTTCCTTTCTATTCTGTATGAATTCTATTCGTCCTTTCAAAGAGTGCCTTTTTAAAAATAAAATAAAGAGGGGTGCCTGGGTGGCTAAGTTGTTAAGCATCTGCATTGGGCTCAGGTCATGATCCTAGGGTCCTGGGATTGAGGCCTGCTTCTGGCTCCCTGCTCAGCAGGAAGACTTTCTCCCTCTCCCATTCCCCCTGCTTGTGTTCCCTCTGTCACTGTTTCTCTCTCTTTCAAACAAATAAATAAAATCTTTAAAAACAACAACAACAAAACAACAACAACAAAAAGAAACTATGTGCTAGTCATTGGACTGAATGTCATATATATTAACTCATGCTCATGTGAAGTAGAGGTTATTACCTCATTATTCAGGTGAAGAAACTGATTTCCTCTTCTGAATTCCTACACTACTCAGAATCAGCAGCATAAAAGTTAGCACTTAACTGTGGCAACTATATTGTTTGATAATTATTTCCAGTGGATTTATCTTTGTTCCAAACAGAGTTTTTCAAGTCTTTTGCATACTGAGCATTGTGGAATATTGAGTAGAGGCTCAATAAAGGCTTCTAGGAGGTTACATCTCAAGTTTATTACATTATAATTCAATGTGACTTTGGTCTTCTTTTAAGATCAAGGAAGCCTGATTTTCAGTGAGTAGGAAATGAAAAAGGCATAGGCTAATATAAAACCTCAATGTAAGCTGTATGATGTCAGTATAAAATAGAATCCCACTGCTTTTCTTTCCAATTGGTGTGGAAAGAAAGACTGTGGAATCCAAGAGAAAGAATTTGTGCCTCATGGTCATAACCGTGTAAAGAAGAAAGATCTGGAATCATTTAAAGATGCCTGTGTAAGGTATAAACTACCTGTAGGGAAAGGCCACCACCATCTCCTAATTCATTCTGGAGTCATATTTTCATAAGACACATTAAAAACGAATTGCTAGAAAAATGAAATGAGAAAAGAGAAAAGAAAACATAAACTTCATTTTTTTTCACTCTCAGATTTAATAGACAAAACTACCTTACCAAATTGCCACGAATGCTTACTCTAAATTTCTAACTTACCTTGTCACTGATAACATAGTTTGTCCGGTAACCTCAGTCTGCAAACACACATTTGGAGAAGGAATGGTGTGAATCTTCATCTTATCTAGAGGACAGTCGTTTACAAAATACAAGCAATAACAACAGCAAAAATCCCAAAACAACAAAGAAAGAAAGAAAATCTACATAATTTTATTTGAGTAATATTTCTTCTGACCAAAGTAGACTGGGTAGCAAGAGAGTGCAACTACTTTAACATCTAATTCTCTCTGCTTTCCATTTTTGGAAAAGCTTTCTTGGCTTTT